>NW_016107712.1:917602-947389 GCF_001604975.1 Cebus imitator
AAAAAAAAAAAAAAAAAGAAAAAAAAAAGAATTATGCCATCAAAATGTGCTGCTCTGGCATATTGACTATTTTGAATTAAAGATATTTTAAAAACATCAGACATGAAGCTATTACTCTGATCTTAATTCTGTGTCTTAAAGGCAGAAGTTGAAATTCCCATATGAGAGATGGCCTCCCTGTCACAGAAGAAATACCATTCTCCTTATCATGGATGAGAAATTGAAGCCAAGAGAATTCTGTATAGACCTTGTTCAAATAATTCTTATATTTTAAGTTTCCCCATATAATTTAGCTGCCTTTTCAAAACTTACTGTCCTTTGTGCAACCAGTATAGAAGCGATCGACTCACACTACTTCCTTGGGTCTTCTTTTCCCTATACGGGCTCTTATGTCCTATAAAACATGTGTTAAATAAATTTGCATGCTTTTCTCCTGTTAACCTGTCTTATATCAGTTTGATTCTTGAGCCCAGGTGGGACCCTAAGATGATGGAGGTGGAGATTTGCCATCTCTGCAAGAGAAAAGACAGATGCCCAGACCACCAAGCTTGGGAAATCAGATTTCCTAGGCATTGAAGCGGGCACTGTGTCTGATCCTGGCCCTCTAAAACTTCCTGTTCTTGGACATCCCAGCTGCTAATATGAGTTGCCCCTTAAATGGCTTAGGGCTGGGACATTAAAGGAATTTTGCTTTTGTTGACATAACTGTAGAATGACTATAGCTAATAGCAATATATTATTTAATTTCAAATAGCTAGAAGGAGGATATTGAATGTTCCCAACACAAAGAAATGACAACTATTTGAGATGATGGGATGTGCTAATAACAATCTGATTCCTATACATTGTATGTATCACATATATATACATTATATATATAACATCACTATGTACCTCATAAATATGTGCAGTTATGTGTCAGTTAAACAAATAAATTTAAACAAAGATTCCTACGGTTTTCTCATTTTCATGTGGCTTCCCTGCTTCTTTTAAGTTGCTAGAGTAACACACACTTCCACAGAGGATATGGATTTGGGAGAGGAGAATAATTATTTATACTCACATGAACTCTCCAGACCCCAATCACCAGGCAGAACTCCTAACTTGTATCCTGCTTCCATTTGGGTGGCAGGGATGCGTTTGAGGGATCTACTGAAAAACCTTTGGTGTTTTTACTCAGGAATGCTGGTCTGGGCTCTCATCTTATTTACTCATTCATTTAAGAAATGGTGGTGGGTGGATTGATATTCAGGAAAAGATATTTTTGAAGCTGGTGTCTTTCTGCTGATGAATAAAGAATGGGAAATGTCTTCCTTGAATGCTGTGGTTATCGAAGTTGAAATGAATGATTGTAAAGTATCCTTACAAAACTTGTGAGAGTAAAAATCTTTCCTAAAAGGGTGCAAAGAAATGAGATCATTCTTCAGCCTAGTTATAACACACAGAACTTGCTATTTTTATTTCCAGATTAGTATAAAAATAGGTAATAATGAGCAGAGAACATTTTATTAAATATAATACATATATTTTAGTGCTGGCTTATTGTCAATCAATCAATAAGTATTAGCCACTAAGTGCTTCTTCTATTTAAATTATAAATCATATTATTTATTTCATTTACCACTTATACTGCCACTTACTAAGTAGGTATTATTTCTGTTAAAAGTAATTTTCCAGGCTGGGGGCAAAGATTCATGCCTGTAATCCCAGCACTTTGGGAGGCAGAGGTGGGAGGATCGCTTGAGGCCAGGAGTTCAAAGAAGGCTGAGCAACATAGCAAGGGCCTGTCTCTACAAAAAAACATGGATGCAGCAAACCACCATGGCACGTGTATACCTATGTAACAAACCTGCACGTTCTGCACATGTCCGCCAGAACTTAAAGTATAATAATGATTAAAAAATAAGCTGAGTGTGGCGGTGCTCACCTGTAATCTTAGCTACTCAGGAGGCTGAGGGGAGAGTATCACTTGAGTCCAGGTTCTAGGCTGTAGTAAACTATGACAGCATGACTGCGCTCCACCAGGGTAGACTCTGGTGAGACTCTTTAGAGACAGGTAGACTCTGTCTCTAAAGAAAAGAAAGTAATATATATTTTTTAAAATTCCTTCTATGTACGTAATTATCAAAATACATTTCTGGGATAATCACAGAAATAATTTCCTATTTAAAGTTTATTGAAAATTTAATTTTCAGTTACTTAAGCTTTTAGATGTGATCTTACGTCACTCAAAACAATCCTTTACAGTTTATTTATTTATTTATTTGAAATAGGAAAAATAGCAGATATGTTGAAAGAAAAATTATTTTGGAATCAGAGAGCCTGGACATTAAATTCTACCTCTGATGACTACTTGCTGTGTGATCTGGGTCACATCTCTCTGGAACTCAGTTTCCTGCTATGGAACATAAGGATAATAATTTCTGTCTCACTGAATTAAATGTCACCGTGCATGAAACACCTGGTATGTAGCAAACACTCAACTTTTAAAACCCCTATGTCCATTCTTGTTTGGCAAAATGAGGTGTATAAATAAGAAATTAAGGTCTCTTGGCTTATGGTAGGCTCAAGGAACACATTTCGTAGCTACCCTGCTCACTATTTGGATTTATTTATAGCTTCTTTCAAGAGAGGCATAACTGTGTCAAACTTTGCTAAGCAGTTTCCTTCCAACAACGACCCATTTTTCCTGTGTCTGTTGTCCAGCTGTTTAGTAGGTTCTTGGTCTCCACACAAACAGAAAGGTTTCAGGCGTTACCCTCAGGAAGGGATTTGCCACAGGTGTGTCTTTTCCACCATTTAAAATACCCAGAAATGATGAGATTATTGAGTAGCTGACTAAGGTCTGTATACTTCTCTTAGTTCTTCACCAGTTGCTACTTTTGAAATTCTTGAGTGCTGTTCCTTTGTTGGTTAATGTATTCAAACAATTTGGAATAAAATATGTATGCTCAACAAAACAACTATAACAGAAACAGAATAGTCCAAGTGTCAAAACAGCATGGATAAAACTATGGGACAAAACATGTATAACTGGCATATATACTAATATATAATCCTCTCCCTGTCATTAGAGAAAAGTTCTTTTTACTCTAGAGTGGAGAGAACTAATCATCTGTTTTCACCACTATATAATTTCTGTTATCTTTTTATTATCATCATTACAAAATATATTTTTTAAAAATTAAAAAAAAAACCCTATGTCCTCGGAATGTAGGCACTTAAGAAGTGTGAATGGTTGATATTTTGTGGTTATGAGGCCACAGAGTTATTGTCAATTATAAACAATTTTAATTGATGCTATTTTTACAGTCCCACCATTACCCGAGATTTGTTTCCTTTTAACATATGTGTGTGTGTGGTAGGAATATTACTAATATAATTAAATGCCATTTTCACTGAAAATGCTGGTGTTTAACCACAAGTGTGTAAGATCAATAGGATTCCTGCCTGGATTCAGATGGATTCACTAAATGGCATGTTATCTTGAGCTTGTCTGACAGAGAGATTTGTTTTGATTTTAGTTCTTCTCTGATGACTTCCAATTTCTTTCTAGTGTGTAGTTTTAAAACATACATTACCAATCTCCAAATGCCACAGAATTTTTTCCTCTCCTATATTGCATCTGTTAGAGAAAATATGATGTAATGTTACTTTAACAATAATAATTCTAATATTTGCATAGCACTTGGAGCTAAGCATCTCTTTATCTATTATATAATTTCATATCCATATCAATATAATTTCATATTCATATCCATCTCTGCATGGTACTTAAGGCAAAGAGTATTGTCTTCATAATTTAGATGAGGAAACCAAGCTCCAGAGAAGCTGAGATTTGTTTGAAATTAAAATCAGGTTCTGGTATTCAGTGTTAATACTACCTTTGCAATATTATTTTTTACTATGTAAGGAACAATTGGTTGTTAAGCTTTTTTAGACCCTGGAATTCTTTAAATCTCTGATGAATGTGATGGTACCTCCCTTCATATAACAGCAGAAACAAAAACATCAGCTGGGTGCAGTGGCATACTCCTGTAATCCCAGCACTTTGGGAGGCCAAAGTGGGCGGATTACCTGAAGTCATGAGTTCAAGACCAGCCTGGCCAACATGGTGAAACCCTGTCTCTACTAAAAATA
Organism: Cebus imitator; assembly: GCF_001604975.1. NCBI lineage: Eukaryota > Metazoa > Chordata > Mammalia > Primates > Cebidae > Cebus > Cebus imitator. The sequence goes on from NW_016107712.1 coordinate 921,743, forward strand.
CAAAAATTATCCAGGCGCGGTGGCACACACCTGTAATCCCAGCTGCTTGGGAGGCTGAGTCTAGATGACAGAGGTTGCAGTAAGCTGAGACTGTACCACTGCACTCCAGCCTGGCCAACAGAGTGAGACTCTGTCTCAAAAAAAACAAAAACAAAAACAAAAAACTACACACATTTGTGTACTGTTCATCCTACTTTCCCAACTCAGCTAGTAAAGTGAATTTCAGTTTAGCATTCCTGCTATGGATGACATTGCAATTCGCCTAACAAGACAACCTGGTTTTGCTGGTTTATGACACTCTTGTGAACACCGAAGACAAACCCTTCTCTCAGCAATGCACTCTGATAGTTTTCACCACAGATTGAGTAATTCATTCAAACTGTGTTACATGAAAAATGAATAATCTACAAATGTTAACATCTTTAACAAAAAAGAATATCATGTTCCAATAAGTTTAGGGAATGCTGCATATTACAGTCTCCTCATGGAGGTTGACTTTAGCATACAAAAGACTCTAGAAGTTCTGCATTGACGAAAATTGTGTAACTCTTTTTGACCCAGCTTCTCCCCATATCTTCAAACCACATAGCCATATACTCCCTCCTTTTTGAAGAATTCTTATTAGCATCACCTAAAATACAATTTTGGAAATGGTGACCACTTTCATTGCATCTTTGTGATCCTTACTACATCTGTCATTCATCTTGGAACCTGCTGACAATGTTGTGGTTGCGTCACCAACTGGGAAGCCTGGAACTGCTAGGTCTTTAACTGTTTCCTCTTCCTGTGATTATCACTTTCACCTAGGCCAGCTTTGAAGACTGTTGCCTTGTTCTGTCCAATGAGTTAATGTATTGAGACTGATGTGAAGTTCATTCTACTGCTTTTTGTTCTAACAGCTTTTGAAGGAATCAAGGGTGCCCTTTGTAGTGGTTACCTCCTTTTTTCATACTCAGCAGTTTTTAATTCTCTTTTTTCTTAAAACTGTGTTATTCACTATTTCAGTGATGGTTGAAAAGAGATTATCCTGCTAGGATATAACCAAAGTCCATCATCAGGTAGATTTGAGAGGGAGAGGTGGCTCTATGACTAAGAGCCCTGGGCTCAAGTCCCAGGTCCACTGTGTACCGAACCAGCTCCTTGAGCAATGGCAGTCCACTAAGCTTCATCTATAAAATGTGTGTAATAATGGTGCCCATCTCATAGGTGCCATTGATCTGAGGCAGTTAATACAAATCATGGAATTAGAAGAGGGCTCTGTTGATGATAAGTGAGTGTTATAACTGTTGAAAGTCAATCTGATCCTCATGGCTTACTGGCCTTGCTCCACAGCAAGCACCTAAATGTTAGCTACTGCTATCATCACTATTACTCTTTCAATAATTCTATTGATTATATTCTAGTCTTGAATTACCTGATTTTAGAATGAGAATAATTTTAATATAAACTGTTTCTAGAAATTTTAATTCTAGTGTCCAGAGTTTCTGTTATGGAATTGATTTGATATTTTGTTGATTTTTAATAGCATATACACAATAAAGAACAGACTATTTTCCTTCCTGCTGATTGAAAGAATTTCTCTGCCAAGCTAAACCTTAGGGTAGAAGAGCTATGTGTGTGGGAATGCGTCAGGATGTATCTAAATGAGCTTCAGGAAGGGAGAAGAGGCAATTATGTTAAACCTTCTGGAAATGCACAATCATCGGGAAAGCCACAGTTAGTGGAAAAACAACCTAGTCCTATTTCTGTGTTTATTTTTTTGCTCCTAACCATTTCATTACATGGCTGCAGAGTGAAGGGATAGCTTCATTGTAAGTTTGCTCTGACAACTTAAATAAATGGCTCAGAAAAACAAAGGCAAGTAAGGCCTGCATTTTCAGTTCTATGCTTATTTGTTCCTTTCAGATTCTAGTGTTCCTCCCTTACTGTGGGAATATTTGTTCAACCAATATAAGTGTGAAATAGTTTGTTTGAATCAAGTTAGTTTTCTCTTGAAATATGAAAAAATTACTGATACCAATTTAGATTTGTTAAAATTGGTCATTAGTCATGTTTCATCTGTTAGAATTATGACCCTTAAAAAAGAAGGCCAGTTTGATTTGAAAGCAGATGGGTTGGGACCTATTGTGAACTCTCCGGTTGACAGGCACTGGATGAAGGCATGTAAAAGAAGCCCTGGCCTAAGTGATGCTCTGTTACACATTAGCAAGCAGTTTTCAGACCCTTTTTAAAATAGTGGGACTAATTATTCACGTGAAATCTTATTTCAAACCCAAATCTAAAACAAGGGGCAACAAAAATGGTTGAAGTGTGAAGATTTGTTGACTTTCCTTGCTGTCATTTTTCTCTCAATATTATCTCTGGGGAACCTGAGAACTTCAGGTTTGAAAATCAATGAGATGTGGAATAAAGAGCTATGCTTGTTAAATTTGTCACTATAATATGTTAGCAGAAATACTTAAAAATATTTTAAGCTTTTTATATTTGTAATTAATACTTTTGAAGAGGAGTTGGCAGATTGTGTTTTTCTGTAAATTGATGTAAATGTTTTAGCCTTTGTAGGTCAAGATGCAAAATTGAGAATATTATGTAGATACTTATGTAACAAGGGAGAAAACAAATTTCCATAACATTCTTTGACAAAATTTAAAGTATAACAATCATCATCATCCTAGAGTTCAAGTTTTTGTACTACAGGTTAGCTAATGAGAAAAACTGAACTTTAAAGAAATAAACAAATTGATTAATTGGGGCAAAAATTAGTGTTTCTGATTATCAAATCTATTGCAAATATTCATCTATAAAAACAATTCTTTACTTGTGAGATGTATAAAACCAGATGACAGGGGAGATTTGATCAATGGACCATAGTTTTTGGACCCCTCCTCTAGAATAAATGTCAACTAGAAAATAACAATTAGGAGATTTCATAAAGCAAGTTCTTAATGATCTAAAAGGGGATTTCGACTCCCACACAATAACAGTGGGAGACTTCAACACTCCACTGTCAATATGAGACAGATCAACGAGACAGAAAATTAACAAGGACATCCAGGACTTGAATGCAGAGCTGGACCAAGAGGACGTAAAAGACATACACAGAACCCTCCACACCAAATCCACAGAATATACATTCTTCTCAGCACCATATCACACTTACTCTAAAATTGTCCACATAATTGGAAACAAATCCCTCCTCAGCATATGCAAAAGAACGGAAATCATAAAAAACAGTCTATCAGACCACAGTGCAATTAGATTAGAACTCAGGATTAAGAAACACTCTCAAATCTGCAAAACCACTTGAAAACTGAACAACCTGCTTCTGAGTGTTGACTGGACAAACAATGAAATGAAGGCAGAAATAAAGATGTTCTTTGAAACCAATCAGAATGAAGACACAACTTACCAGAATCTCTGGGACACTTTTAAAGAGTGTAGAGAGGAAAATATACAGCAATAAATACTCACATGAGAAATAAGGAAAGATCTAAAATTGACACCCTATCATCAAAATTGAAAGAGCTAGAGGAGAAAGATAAAAAAATAGTCAAAAGCTATTAGAAGACAAGAAATAACTAAGATCAGAGCCAAACTGAAGGAGATAGAGATGCAAAAAACCCTTCAAAAAATCAGTAAATACAGGACCTGGTTTTTTGAAAAGATTCAACAAAATAGACACACCACTAGCCAGACTAATAAAAAAGAAAAGAGAGAAGAATCAAATAGATGCAACAAAAAATAATAAAGGGGATATCACCACTGATTACACAGAAATACGAACTACCATCAGAGATTACTAAAAAGAGCTCTATGCACACAAACCAGTAAACCAGGAAGAAATGGATAAATTCCTGGACACATGCACTCTACCAAGACTAAACCAGGAATAAGTTGAACCCTGAATAGACCAATAACAAGGGCTGAAGTTGAGGTAGCAATCAATAGCCTACCAACCAAAAAGTCCAGGTCCAGACGGGTTCACAGCCGAATTCTACCAGACATACAAAAGGAGCTGATTTTCCATTCCTTCTGAAACTATATCAAACAATACAAAAATAGGGAATCCACCCTACCTCATTTTATAAGACCAACATCATCCTGATACCAAAACCAGGCAGAGACTCAATTAAACAAGAAAACTTCAGGCCAATATCCATGATGAATATCAATGCAAAAAAATCTTCAATAAAATACTGGCAAACTGAATGCAACAACACATCAAAAAGCATATTCATCAGGATCAAGTAGGCTTCATCCCGGGGATGCAAGGCTGGTTCAACATATGCAAGTCCATAAATGTAATCCATCACATAAACAGAACCAAAGACAGAAACCACATGATTACCTTAAGAGATGCAGAGAAGGCCTTTGACAAAATTCAATAGAACTTCATGCTAAAACCCCTCAATTATCTAGGTATTGATGGAACAGTATAAAATAATAAAAGCTATTTATGACAAATCTATAGCCAATATCATACTGAACAGGCAAAAGCTGGAAGAATTCCCTTTGAAATCAGGCACTAGACAAGGATGCCTTCTCTCACCACTCCTGTTCAATATAGTATTGGAAGTTCTAGCCAGAGCAATCAGGCAAGAAAAAGAAATAAAGCGTATTCAATTAGGAAAGGAAGAAGTCCAACTATCTCTATTTGCAGACGACATGATTGTATATTTAGAAGACCCCATTGACTCAGCCCAAAATCTCTTCAAACTGATAAGCAACTTCAGCAAAGTCTCAGGATACAAAATTAATGTGCAGAAATCACAAGCATTCTTATACACTAATAACAGACAGACAGAGAGCCAAGTCAAGAGTGAACTCCCATTCACAATTGCTAAAAAGAGAATAAAATACCTAGGAATACAACTAACAAAGGATGTGAAGGACCTCTTCAAGGAGAACTACAAACCACTATTCAATGAAATAAAATAGGACACAAAAAGATGGAAAAACATTTCATGCTCATGGTTAGGAAGAGTCAATATCGTGAAAATGGCCATACTGCCAAAAGTAATTTATAGATTAAATGCTATCCCCATCAAGCTACCTATAACCCTCTTCACAGAACTGGAAAAAACCACCTTAAACTTCATATAGAACCAAAAAAGAGCCCCCATAACCAAGACAATCCTAAGCAAAAAGAACAAAGCCGGCATCACACTGTTGGACTTCAAACTATACCACAAGGCTATAGTAATCAAAACAGCATGGTACTGGTACCAAAACAGAGACATAGAACCAATGGAACAGAACAGAGGCCTCAGAAGCAACACCACACATCTACAATTGCCTGATCTTTGACAAACCTGAGAAAAACAAGGAATGGGGAAAGGACTCCATGTTTAATAGATGGTGTTGGGTAAACTGGCTAGCATTGTGCAGAAAGCAGAAACTGTACCCCCTCCTGTCACCTTACACTAAAATTAACTCCAGATGGATTAAAGATTTAAACATAAAACCTAACACCATCAAAACACTAGTAGAAAATGTAGGCAAAACCATCCAGGACATAGGCATAGGCAAGGACTTCATGACTAAAACACCAAAAGCATTGGCAACAAAAGCCAAGATAGACAAATGGGATCTAATTAAAATTCAGAGCTTCTGTACAGCAAAAGAAACAATCATTAGAGTGAACTGGCAACCAACAGAATGGGAAAAAATTTTGCAATCTACCCATCTGACAAAGGGCTAATATCTGGAATCTACAAAGAGCTATAACAGGTATACAAGAAAAAAAAAACATTTAAAAGTGGGCAAAGGATATGAACAGACACTTTACAAAAGATGACATATATGAGGTCAACACACATATGGAAAAATGCTTGTCATCACTGGTCTTTAGAGAAATGCAGATCAAAACCACATTGAGGTACCATCTCACACCACTTAGAATGGCGATCATTAAAAAATCTGGAGACAACAGATGTTGGAGAGGATGTGGAGAAATAGGAGCACTCTTACACTGTTGGTGGGAATGTAAATTAGTTTAGACAGTGTGGCCATTCCTCAAGGACCTAGAAATAGAAATTCCATTTAACCCAGCAATCCCATTACTGGGTATATACCCAAAGAACTATAAATCATTCTAGTATAAAGACACATGCACACATATGTTCACTGCAGCCCTGTGTACAATAGCAAAGACCTAAAACCAACCCAAATACCCATCAATGATAGGCTGGACAAAGAAAACGTGGCACATATACACCATAGAATACTACACAACCATAAAAAACTATGAGTTGGTGTCCTTTGCAGGGACTTGGATGAATCTGGGAACCATCATTCTCAGTGAACTGACACAAGAACAGAAAACCAAACACTGCATGTTCTCACTCATAGGAGGGTGTTGAACAATGAGAACCCGTGGACTTAGGGAGAGGAGCATCACACATTAGGGGCAGTTGGAGGGGACTAGGAGAGGGACAGTGGGGGGTGGAGAGGGTGGGGAGGGATAACATGGGGAGAAATGCCGGATATAGACGAAGGGAGAATAGAGGCAACAAACCACCTGGTTATGTATGCACCTATGCAACAACCCTGCATAACCTACACATGTACCCCAGAACCTAAAGTAAAATAAAATATATATAAAAAAAGAAATTATATGAGAAATATAAAGAGGGTAAAATATGTGCAATTGATGAATCTAGTTGAAGGATAAACAGTGATCATTGTATTATTCCTTCGGTTTTTCTAAGTTCAAACTTTTCAGGAGAAACATTTTAGAATAAAGTAATATATTTACTTTTTGGAATTTTTTACAATCATATGTTTTTCTATTTAACTCTAATCAGAAACACATCATTTATATAAGTAAAATGAACTAGATTATTCTTCAGTAAGCAGCGGCATAAAAATAGCAAGGGCTTAGAAAAAAAAAGATTTCAATTACCCTTTAGTGCGCTTTCATTTTACAATGACGGCAATGAAACACTTTGGCAATGTTTTTTTTTCTCCTTGACAGGGAAATTCCAATACCCAACGTGGATAAAATTTCTGTAAAAGAGATTCTTACAACTTCTCTGTGAGAGTCTTTTTTGGAAGGGAATTTGTCAAAATGTGTCAAGAAGTGTAAAAAAAAGTGCACCTATACTTTGTTTAACCCAGTGATTTTACTTGTGGGAATTTAACCGAATGAGGATTATATCAAAGTGTTTATGTGCAGAGTTTTTTATTCCATTTTTCCTCCCTTATTGTGGGAGGCATTGTTTATCATAAAAAAAAATATATACACATCCTAAATGGTCAGCAATAAGGGGATCAGTAAAATGCATCATGGAAGAGGCATAAGAAAAGATTGCAGTGTAGCTATTGCCAATTACATTGTGACATTTTATTGTCAAGATGGTCACAATATATTATTAACTGCTTCAAAAAAGCTACAGAAATTATGCATAGTACAATTCCTTTATTGTATTAAAAATACATGCAAACATGCTTAGAGAAAACAAAATGAAAGACTACATGCTAAAATGTTAACAGCACTTATTTCTGAGATGTGAACACAGATCATTATTATTAGTAGCATAATAATAGGTACTATTTCTTGAGTGTTCAGGAAATGCAGGCACTCTGGGAAGCGCTTTACATAAATAACCTCATATAATCTTTAAATCAGTTCTATGAAATAGACATTCTTATCTCTTCTAATGACAGGGACACTGAGGCTTAGAGAAGTTAAGTAGCTTGCGCAGTTGGCACAGTTAGAAATGGAGGGTCTGGGCTGGGTGCGGTGGCTCAGGCCTGTAATCCCAGCACTTTGGGAGGCTGAGGGGGGCAGATCATGAGGTCAAGAGATTGAGACCGTCCTGGCCAACATGGTGAAACCCTACCTCTACTAAAAAACACAAAAATTAGCAGGGCGTGGTGGCATGCCCCTGTTGTCCCAGCTAGTTGGGAGGCTGAGGCAGGAGAATTGCTTGAACCTGGGAGTTGGAGGTTGCCGTTAGCTGAGAATGCACCGCTGCACTCCAGCCTGGTGCCTGGTGACAGAGCAAGATTCTGTCTNAAAAAAAAAAAAAAAAAAAGAAAAAGAAAAAAGAAAAGAAAAGAAATGGAGGGTCTGGGGTTTGGGCTCAAATGTGTCCGATTCTGGAATTTGTACTGCTGTCTTTCATACCATACTGTTTCTCTTACTGTCTTCAGGCTAATTGGTATTTCTGATCTTGCTGTGTAGTATTAGTAGGTGTTTCTTTAAAAGTTGAAAATGAGAATAGTGAGTGTAAATATAGTACAAGCACCGAATTGCCATGTAGATGATGTAACTATTTCTTATTCCTTTACTGCTGTTTCTAGGGACTCCCATTTGTTTACACTTTATACTGGCCCAAGAGGCTTTCATGAAGATTTAGAAAGGCAGAAATCATTACTCCAGGTTTCTGCAAAGAGTGGGTATTACAGTTGTCTCTAGGCCTATAACCTAGCCAAGAAAAAATTTGGCTTTTTCCGAAATGAACAATCTTCCGTATTTTTAAGGTAAATTTCTTTGCTCCAAAAGACAATCTGTCTTACTTTTTAGAGTCAGTGCAGGAAGTGGGAACAGGAGCAGAAACTTCCTAACCCTTCACCAACATCCCCACCACTCCTTGCTCCTTACCACATTCCCTCAAAAGTGAATCAGGATAATATCAGTCCAGGAAAGGAGGATTAACTTGTTCAAATTAAAACCTTATGTGCTTACATAATAATGTGTCTACCACAAATAAATTATTACCTGGATTTAAACTTCATAAGTTTTTGTTCTCTGCACGCAAGTCTACAGATGATATAAAAGTGATGACTCTTGCCAGGTGCAGTGGCTCACACCTGTAATCCCAGCACTCTGGAAGGCTGAGGTGGGTGGATTATCTGAGGACAAGTGTTTGAGACCAGCCTGACCATTGTGGTGAAACCCTGTGCATACTAAAAATACAAAAATTAGCCAGGCATGGTGGTGTATGCTTGTAGTCCCAGCTACTTGGGAGGCTGAGACAGGAGAATCGCTTGAACCCAGGTGGCGGAATGCCACTGCACTCCAGTTTGGGTGATGGAGCCAGACTGCAATCTCAAAAAAAAAAAAAAAAAAAAACCTCTTAAACTCCAACACTTTCCATTCACTGAACAAGATGAACTACTCACTTCTGCCTGTCACGAAAGGACTGTGATCACCTTGCCACTTTGGTTTGTGTGATTACGGGGTTACAGTGCATAGTCAATATGATCAATTTTTTTTTTTCTGGCCTGTTTTGTCACATCTTCTGTTCCTAGCTCCTTGAAAACAAAGTGGGGGTAAATTCATCTTTCTTAGGACTTGTGAGGAGCCATAGTTTTATTTAGTGAATGCAGTTAAAGTGATCTGTTGTGAAATGACAGCATATCACAGATAGGTAGGGTCATATAAGGCTATTACAAAACAATATGAAAAATTTTGAAACACTGGAAGATTAAAAGTGATTATAAATAAAATCTAGATGTTGAATTTGAAATTTAATGGTAACGATTTGTTCTGAATCATCTTGGAGCAGGCAAAAATCATATTGTACAGTGAAGGATATTAAATAGTTACATATAGTAATTGGGGGTGAGGGGTTGGTGGAATCTAGTATATACTCTTATCTTTTTAGTTCCTAGTCATTCATACATTCATTTAGCAAATATTTATTGATTTCTGTAGGTAATGAAGATAGAGAGCCAAACAGAGCAGACCCAATTTCCATTCTTATGGAACCTAGAGTTTCCTGGTTGGATGCTGAGTATCTTGCAGTGTCATCTGACTTGGCAATTTTCATAAAGCATGATGATTTATAACTCTCCCACCCCTTACCTACATAGACAGGTCATTGTGGTGACCATAAAAATGAAAGAGAAAGGGCAGTCTAAAGGGTTGACTTTTCTGACTATATGAAACTTAGATTGATTCATATTTTTAAAATACCCCAGGGTCACTGATTCAAAACAAAGGGAGAATACTGCTCTCGTAATTGCTCTTTTCATAATATCTTTAGAGTTTTCATTCTCAAGAGGTGACATCAAATGCTGACAATAGCAGAGCTGTCCTTTCTGCCAGTTTTGCCTGATCCCATAGGTAGTGGCTTACTGCTGGATCCTCTTTGTTTAAGCAGTCAATTTTTCAAGTTCAGTGTATTTGTCTAATGTAAAATAGCATTAAACAAAAGAATAATTTTGAAATATAATGTTTTTAAAAGAACTAAGAAAAACTTGTCTTCTCCATTATTATAAACATTTCTTTATCCAATCTTCAAGAATTCTGGTCTGGAATTATAAGTTTCCCCCAGTAATTTGTCCTTGACCTTCATCTAGTTGACTGTCAAAGTAATGTATGCTGTTTGTCATTTAGCAGTTCTTTATTTTCTGTATTAGTAAACTTATCCAATAGTCCCTTAGGTAGTTTAAAAAAACCAACACACAAACTGATGGACAAACATACACAGAAATGGACACTTTTGGTCTTAAAGCTTGAAACTTACATTTGTTTATCAGAGTTTCTTCCTCAGGAAAGTAACTCTAGGCCTCCCAAAAAATATCCAAGAACTGAAACTCATCAGATCATGGAATCCAGACAATGAAACTCCAGGCACCTCATTCATCATGATTGCTTCCTTACACTTCCAGAGTTCCTGTTTTCCCATACACGGTTACATGCTTCCCTGCTATATAAACTCCTAATTTTAGTCAGTCAAAAAGCTGGATTTGATCTCCCATCTCTTTGGCTATAGCACCCAATTAGACCCTTCTTCTCTGGCAATACTGGTTGTCTCAGTGACTGGATTCCTGAGCAGCAGGACCGACACCAAAGCCCTGGCATTTTGGTAACATTAGGAACAATTAGTATTTGGTTTTGGAAACTTTATTCTTGCAGAGGAGACAAAACTGTATTTCTGCCTTCTTAGTGTCATCAGCTGGGCCTAAGAAACTGACATAAGATATATTAACAGGAGAAAAGTTATAGATTTTTGCACGTACATGGGAGCCCCCACAGGAAAATCAAGACTTAGAGAAGTGGCAAAGCCAAGATTCTAACATAGTAGAATGAAGAAAGTGTGGCAGTTATGGAAAAGTAACGAAGATGAATGGAGAAGCTAAGGAAGATAAGACTTATTTTTAACAAATTCTGTTTGTACAGATTTTTTTCTGCCTCAACTACCCATCTCTGATGACAAGAATGTTTCTTTTTTGCTGGTACTAGAAAAGGGGAGGTCAGAGTGTCTCTTTTCTGTCAGCTGTTTTTCAAGTGCCTTTAGGGCAAAAGAATCCTTATGCCAAGGTGGCGTATTTTGGGGTGGCATATTTTATTATACTTCATTCATAGTATCAGAATAAAATGAATTTGTTTTGGAGGACAAGATGGCTGCAGAAGCCCCAAGAATCGTATCTAATATCCTGGGATTTGGAAAAAAACTATCCCTTTCCTGTATTCCATTTCCAGAGCTCTTTTTGAAGACTCTCCTTATGATTCACTGGGCTGCACCTAAGCCAATTCCTGGCAAAGGGGAATGGAATGACTGTGGCCAATCATGATTCATCTACAGGGCCTGGAGAGCCTTAAGCTCCCTTTTAGTCAATGTCTTCTTGCAGAAGGATAGACACCATTTGGTTTCTGCTGACCCAAAAGAAGAGTAAATGACTGTTGGGTAAGAAAGCTATGATGTTTGTCAAACTTGCTTTTTACAATTAATGTTATCATTTCTGGTTAAAGGTTTTTTTCCTCTTACATTAGTTAAAATTTTTTTTCTTACCTCACAGTATTCTGATTCTTTTTCACATTATTAATTTTCTAATAGAACTCATTGCTCTGTTTTAAAATATTAAATATTTTAAAATAAATATTAAATTAAAATATTAAAATTTAATATTTAAATTTTAATAAAATAGTTTAAAATATTTTATTTAAATATATTTAAATTATTAAATATTTTAAAATATTTAATTTTTTAATATTTTATTTTAAGTTCTGGAATACACGTGCAGAATATGTAGGTTTGTTACGTAGGTATACATGTGCCATGGTGGTTTACTACACCTATCAACTCGTCATCTAAGTTTTAAGCCCTGCATGCATTAGGTATTTATCCTAATGCTCTCGCTCCTGTTGCTCTTCATTGCTCAACAGGCCCTGGTGTGTGACGTTCCCCTCCCTGTGTCCATCTGTTCTTGTTATTCAACTCCAACTTACAAATGAGAACATGCAGCGTTTGTTTTTTTTTGTTCCCATGTTAGTGTGCTGAGGATGATGGTTTCCAGCTTCATTCATGTCCCTGCAAAGGACATGAACTTATACTTTTTTATGGCTGCATAGTATTCTATGGTATATATGTGCCACATTTTTTTTTAATCCAGTCTATCATTGATGGGCGTTTGGGTTGGCTCCAAGCCTCTGCTATTGTAAATAGTGCTGCAATAAACATACATGTGCATGTGTCTTTATAGTAGAATGATTTATAAACCTTTGGCTATATACCCAATAATGGATTTGCTGGGTCAAATGGGATTTCTGGATCTAGATCCTTGAGGAATTGCCACATTGTCTTCTACAATGGTTTAACTAATTTCCACTCCCACCAACAGTGTAAAAACATTCCTATTTCTCCACAGCCTCGCTAGCATCTGTTGTTTCCTGATTTTCTAATAATTGCCATTGTAACTGGCATGAGATGGTATCTCCTTGTGTTTTTGGTATACGTTTATCTAATGACCAGTGATGATGAGCGTTTTTCATGTTTGTTGGCAGAAAAATGTCTTTTTCTGAAAGTGTCTGTTCATATCCTTTGCCTACTTATTGATTGTTTGTTTTTTTCTTGAAAATTTGTTTAAGATCCTTGTAAATTCTGGATATTAGACCTTTTTCAGATGGATAGATTGCAAAAATTTTCTCCCATTCTGTAGGTTGCCTGTTCACTCTGATGATAGTTTCTTTTGCTGTGCAGAAACTCTTTAGTTCGGTAAACCAATAATAGACAAGCAGAGAGCCAAATCATGAGTGAACTCCCATTCACAATTACTACAAAGGGAATGAAATACTTAGGAATACAATTTACAAGGAATGTGAAGGACAAACCACTGCTCAAGGAAATAAGAACACAAATAAATGGAAAACTATTCGAAGCTCATGGATAGGAAGAATAAATATCATGAAAATGGCTATACTGCTGAAAGTAATTTATAGATTCAATCTTATTCCCATCAAGCTGCCATTGACTTTCTTCACAGAATTAGAAAAAAACTACTTTAGATTTTATATGGAACCAAAAAAGAGCCCATTTAGCCAAGACAATCCTAAGCAAAAACAACAAAGCGGAGGCATCATGCTACCTGACTTCAAACTATACAAGGCTACAGCAACCAAAACAACATGGTACTGGTAGCAAAACTGATGTAAAGCAATGGAACAGAACAGAGACCTCAGAAATAACACCACACATCTACAACCATCCAATCTTTGACAAACCTGACAAAAACAGACAATGGAAAAAGGATTCCCTAGTTAATAAATGGTGCAGGAAAATTGGTTAACCATATGCAGAAAACAGAAACTGGGCTCTTTTCTTACACCTTATACAAAAATTAACTCAAGATGAATTAAAGACTTAAATGTAAAGCCTAAAACCATAAAAACCCTAGAAGAAAACCTAGGCAATACTATTCTGGACATAGGCATGGGCAAAGACTTCATGATTAAAATACCAAAGCAATTGCAGCAAAAGCCAAAATTGACAAATGGAATATTTGAGTTTTAAAAATAATTAAATATTTTTAAGTATTTTAATTAAATATTTTAAAATAAATACTCTTTTTATGCAATTTTTATTGTAATGACATTTTATTAAAGTGGATATATTTTTAGAATCACTGCCTAAAAAATTCAGTACCTACAAATGAAGCAGGGCAAGAGTAAGAAAACTTTACAGTATATTGAAGGGAAAAGTAATATACAAAGTTCTTCATTTCTTCAGGTTATGGTACCTAGAGCATTGAAATACCTATTTCTTTAGATGCATCTTTCAGAGTAGTTGGATTACATGAAATGACAAGGAACAAGAAAGCTGATGTGAAGTGTTTAGGGCCAATGTGTGTCTCCTAAAAATGTTGAAGACTTAACTTCCCATACCTCAGAATGTGACTGTGTTTGAAGACAGGGCTTTTAAAGAGATAATTAAATTAAAAATGAGGCCCTTAGAGTGGGCTCTAATTCAATCTGACTGGTGTTCTTATAAGAAGAGAACAGGATACTGAGAGACCTCAGGGATGCACGCTTAGGAAAAACCATGTAAGGATATGGTGAGAATGTGGCCATCTGCAAGCCAAGGAGAGAGGCCTCAGAAAAATCTAAATCTGCTGACATCTAGATCTTTGACTTCCAGGCTCCAGAACTGAGAGAAAATCTGTCATTTAAGTTGCCCAATCTGTGTTATTTTGTTTTGGCTGCCTAGCAAACTAATACAGATAGTAGTTAATGCCATCTTTTACTGAATACCATCTTACAGAGTGTCAGAGATGTGTTAAAAGTCCTTTATGAACCCCCACTGGAGGTGGAAATTATCTCTTTTTAAAACCGAGAAAATGAGTCTCAGAGAGGTTAAATGACATGCAATAGAAGAATTGAGAATCAATGCACTCTGAATACTATGCAGCCTGGATAAAGTATGTTTCTGACATATGATACATTTAGCAAAAACTAATCTAATTGAATTTTTCCTACTTGTCAGGCATTGTGTGCTAAACATCTTACATGAATTAGTGTGCTCAACCTCACAGTAACATTCAGACATATGTACTATTATTATTCTCTATATTACAGACAAGGTTTGCAGACTCTCGGTTGACTCCCCAAGATCACACAGGTACCAGTGTGGACTGAAGCCTGGATAATCTGACTCTAGAGAATTCTCTTTTATCCATCCTCTAGACTACTTTCTACCAGAATGAATTAAAAGAAGGAAAGGTTTATGATGCAAAGCACAAGTCAAAGTTATATGGAGCATGCATAGTAAAGCAGAAATGTAAATTCAATGATGTATTAATTGGCGAATGGATCTTGAAGGGATTTAAAAAAGGCAAAAATGAAATAATATTTATGAAACTGGCAAGCAGTTGGAAATATTTGTTTCTTGTTAGTGCTCAGAGACTAGTCTTTCAGTTGGTTAGTCAATGGAAGGATCAACAAAAGAGAAAGAGGCAACTCCTGAAATGGCACCATGTGAACAGAGTGGCAAGGCTAATTCTTTCTTTCGATAGGAATATGCTACAATTAGAGCTCTGGCAGCAGGACTCATTATTGAATACTCACACATATAGCCAAAGTATGCCACAAAATAGAGACTTATGCTTTTTCATGTTAATGTGTAAGGTATCTTAAAATGAAAGAAACCCAAAATATATTTAAGTACCACAAAATGGGAATTGATATAATGTCCATCACCTTTCTCACCAACTTTAACACACTCTGAAGTTTCAAAAAAAGTGATAATAGGCATCTGATGTGTGACTATGGAAAAGATGAGGGAGAAGAAATCATTGCTGGTGATGGCAGGTGGGTGGTGTCTATGAAATTGCAATGCAGCTATAAGTCTCAATTTTTTTTCTTTCTTAATGTCAGCTTTACCTCTCTCTCATAGCTTACTTGGGTTGCTGCCCAGAAACCAGTGGATACATGGAAAATGCAGTAAGATGTGAAGTGGGTTGTTAATTAGTTAGCAATGAATGAAAACTCATGATATGTGAAGAACTCAGAAACAGGATGCCTGGCTATAGGAATTTCTGGGATTTATATAAAATATCCTATTTTTTGAGCTATAGAATCATTTCTTAGTTAATTTGAGTATTATCTCTCTTGACATTGATAAATGATATGTAATATGCCATGTGGTTTTGAACTAATGCTATTTCTGCTTTGAGAAATTTTGCATCGGTCTCTGGTACAAATACCCACAACCTCAAAAGCTCAGGACTGAGAATGATTTCCTTTGAGTAGAATTTATCATACTATTGGAATGAATAAACTTAGAAAGCAATTCAGCATAAACTATGCAACAGAGACTTTTATGCCAGAGAGTAGAGGATGAGGTTCAGAAATAGTAGGGTATTTAAAAAATCTACCTCACTTTCTTATAAAGACTTAGTAGCCAACCCTCTAAAATTCACCTCTAACAGACAGGGGTAATAATCCTGACTCAGCACTTCTAAGAGAGACTGAAAAATAGACTAATCTTTGACAAGATTAAGAGGTAAATGTCTTAAGTGAATTGGAAAACTTTTTATGGTGGTGGCAAAATTGAGATTTTTATTTTTTTTTTGCTTTGACTCAAAATTCTACTTTTCCTTAGACATTTGGGCCAGAATTTCCAGTCTACTCTCATCTCATATTCATGAAGATGACCCCCTAATGCTGCTGGCAAACATACCACATTTCTCATTCACTGTCCAGTCTTCTGGATCACGATATAGTTCTCATTGTCATCTTCTTCCTCAAACTTCCGAAACCTTTTTACCATTCCTCCTTTGTTAATGAATTTGTTTCTCATTTCAATGAGAAAAAAAACAAATAGAAGAGGACTTCTATAAGCTGCCACCATGACTTCTACACATCTGTATGGAAGTGCTTTCTCCCCTGATGTTAGAGATTAACAATTTATTGCTAAAGGAAAAAAAAATTCTGAGACTACTCCCTCTGCTGTCTTCAGCTAGGTCCCATTCCTTTTCCTTTGTTCAAGGGCATTACTCCAACAATTTTTCCCTCTGATCTTTGTAATCAAAGCACCTCTTGCTACTTGAACATTCTTTTAGATTGCAAGCATTCTCTATATTCTCATATTAAAAAAAAAAAGAAGGAAAAAAGGGAAAAGAAAAAAACTGACTTCTCTCGACCTCATCATTTCTCTTTGTTATCACCCATTTCTCACCTTCTCTTTAGTGTTAAGATCCTAAATGAATTTTTTAATATTGGCTTTCTCCAATTTCTCTTTTATTCCTTCATGAATCCAATGAAATCAGAAGTTTGATACCACCAGTACATCTAACTGCTCTAGTGAAGATCATCATTCGCTTCCATGTTGCTAAATCCAATAGTCAATTCCTAGTCTTCATCTCATGGAACTCCAAGCATTGACATTGTCGATCACTCCAATCCCTTTGAAACATGCTTTCTTAATGTGTAGGACATTCCACTTTAGTGCTTTTTCCTCCTACCTTACTGGCTACTCCATCTCAGTGCCTTTGATAGCTTCTATTCATCTCTTGGACCTTTAAATGTTGATACTCCAGCACTTAGATATTGAACTTTTTCTCTTTCCATTTACACTCACTCCTTTGGAAATATTGTTGAGACTGGTGATTCACAGGTTTATACTTCCAGACCAGATATGTTTCCTGAATTTCAGATTCATGAATACAACTGTCTACTTGACATTGCTACCTGAATGTCTAACAGATAGTTTAATCTTAACACATCAAGATCCCTGCTTTGCCCATGGTCTTTCATATCTAGGAAAGGCAGCTCCATCTTTCCACTTCCTCAGATAAAAAATAAGATTCCTCTCTTTCTTGATCCAACATTTGATTCACCCATAAATCTCTTTGACTCTGCCTTCAAAACTTTTTTAGACTCTTACCATTTCTTACTACTATGACATCTGACAATATACTCTTATTCATCCTCTAAAGTACTAGAATGCCTTTATATTGTTCTCCCTTTCTCTGTCTTTGTCTATTCTTGACTTAAGTGCAGATTGATCTTTTTAAATATAAGTAACTTTCTTTGCTTAAAATCTTCCCATGGCTTCTTCTGGTGTTATTTGGAATAAAAGTCAAAGGTCACAATATGTCATGCCTTGTCCCTACAGATGTGTTATGTTTCACCTCATCTAATACTTTGTCGCTCACTTGCTCTATTCTGACCACAATAGCCTCTGGGATGTTCTACCTCAGGGCTTTTGCACTTGATATTTCCTTTGCCTTGAGGATTCTTTCACCAGATACTTATAAGTCTTGTTCCCTCATCATAGTCAGGTTTTTACTCTAATGCTATTTTCTTTTGAGGTCTTCCCATAACAGTTATTTAAAACTGCAACCATGTCATTCTTTGCTTTCTATTTTTCTATAGTGCTTTCACCATCTAACACTGTAGATATTTTACTTAGTTGTTGTTGTCTGTCTTCCTTCTTAGAATGCATTCTACGATAGTAGAAGCTCTTGATTTCTTTAATTCTAGCACATAGCAGGTGCTTAGTAAATATTTGAATATGTGAATGTATGTATCAAATCAGATGCCATCTAAATATAGCTTATAAAATCCTTCAGGAGGTATGAAATAAATTAGTAATTTATAGCATTAAGTTTCTGTCCTTTAACATAAGAATTCTCTCTTATAAAAAGTAAAAGGAACCCTTATGATAATTAATCAGACATTATTATAACTAGTGAGGCAATATAGAAAAATATAATTAAGCAATAGGTTATGCTTTCATTGTTAATTTATACAAGTTTTCCTAAACATAGATTTTTTTCTCTTTCACTTCAGTGTTTCTAAATGCTTCCCTATATTTTGTCTCAAAAATTGATTATCTCAATAGGTCTTCTGTAGAGAAGTAGAATCTGTCATATTCATAAACGATCTGAATGCCAACACAAATAGCAGAGTGGAGGAAAGTTACCTAAAGTTAGATTTTTTAGTAACTCTCACATTCTAAGAGAGTGGTTTCAAACTATAGGGTGCATGAGAACTCCCTGGAGCTGCTTGTTTATCACAGCTTCCTTGGCCCCATTCCAGGTTTGCTCTATTGGAAAGTACTGAAGATGAACCCTGGGAATGTGCATTTAACAATGGCCCCCAGGGATGCCGACGCAGGAGCTCTGTGGACCTTGCTTTGAGAAGCATTGCCCTAATGTTTCAAAAGATGTTCAGTATCTTTCCTAGAAATCAGATAAAGGCTTATGGTATGGAGAAAAATACCATAAATTTCATTTCTGTGGAGACCAATTATCTTGCAGCTTGGCTGCAAATTGTCCACTATCCCCAGGGTGCCATCTTGCTTATTTGTTGTGGCTTACAAGGGAGTAATGAGTAATTTTGACCAAGCTCTGCTTGATCAATATTAGCCTATCACTCTTAGTGAAAATATAATTCTAAAGGAATGTCACATAACTAGAGATAGTTAGAATCACCTCTGGGCTACATTAGCTGACTTGTCATCATCTGCTCCATGAATGGCTACTTTTTTTGTCTTAGGATTTTTGTCTCCTTGCTCCTTTCATTATCCTAAGAGAATCAGGTGATTAAAGGGGTCAGAATATGGCACACTGTTACCATGGAGACCAGAAGCTACTCTGCTCTTGTGCTGGTTTTTTTTCTTCTCTCTGGCCAGATGTTATTCTATCAGAGTAAAGGTTTTTTACCAAGTGAAAAATAGTAGCCTTTAAAAATTTTCCTTTTTGTTCTAGTATGTGTGAGAGAGGAAGGCCACCAAAGAGTGTTCATTAATTTAGGACAAAGTACTAAGAAAGTGGTGGGCTTTGGGTGGCGAAATTTCCTGCCACTATGTTGTTTAGTTTTGGGGCTTGTACTTATTTTATGTTAAGTTTTTGTGTTATGCTTTTGGCTCTAGCATTTTATAATCATGAGTGGAAAGACATAGAGTGTTTATAATACATTCCCCTCCTGCTATGAGAGAAAAACTAGATATGTTAGTAAATTGCAAATAATTTGATAAAATTTTGTTGATTCCTTTAAATACTTAGTATGTCCAGGTGCTTTTCTGAGTGCTTTACATCTAATTATCTAACTTAACCCAACAGCAAAGTATAAGGTGGATGCTAATATGTCCACTTTACAGATGAGGAAGCTAAAACACATTGTATTTAAGTGACTTGTGCACTTAAGCTTTCCATGATGAAACTGAGACTAGAACTAGGCAGTCTTGCCCCAGACCCACACTTGGACTATGATTACTGCTCCAGAGAAGCTACTGCTAAATCAACTGTGTGTCTTGTGACAGTGCTGCTCTATAACCAGAATTAAGGTTACATTCATGTCACATGTGAGTGTGCACATCACAAGGCTGAACTAATAGTTATTTCAGCAAGGTATCAAATATCCTAGAAGTAGGGTGCAGCAGACATCTGCACTGCAGTCACTAGGTTCAGCTCCAGTTTCAGTAGCAGCTATGGTAGACGGTTATCTGATGATTCAGTCTTAGCTCAACACAGCTAACATCCCACTTGGAGCCCAGTAATGGGTTTTTCTGTGATTTAGCCCAAGGTCTTCTCTGGTGCCCTGGTAGCTCCTTATCCTGTGCACAAGAACAGCCAGGAAGTGTGTGGGGATGTTAAAAATGCCCAGGGATAACACTCATCCAGAGGGATTATGGGTGAGACTAGCATATAAATACTCCAATCTTCCATTGGCATCTAGATAATTCTAGAAGGCATTCTATATATTTCTCAGAGGTTAGAGTAGAACCTAGAATCTATCATAGAGGAATCCAACAGCAACCTTGATAACACTGAATAATAGTTTGCCCTCTTTCTTGTCTTGCCTTCTTTACTTACTTGTTCCTGCTTTCTGGGATTGGCTCTGAAATACACTGCCTGCACCCGAGTCTTTGTCTCAGGCTCTGTTTTATAAGAAAATCCAAACTAAGATCCAGAGTTATTTATCAACATCAGAAGTATGATGATTATACTGCACTGAGAGTAAAACCACCAATGGTGTGGTCACATCCACATGGTGAAGATACACTTGTGTATGTGTTTGGATCCTGGCTCTGTCACTTATACAACATGTAACTTATAGCTTAGCAACTTACCCAAAGTCCATTCTATGCAATGAACTTGGTTCTCATGTCCCCAGCCCATCTCCAAGATCTTGGAGGAAACTTACAACACTGCCACTTAGTCAAATATTTTAAACTTAAATAACCTGGGAAAAATACCCACCTGATGGGGTTGTTGTGAGCCTGCTTGGAACTTGACATACAAGTCTTCGTGTGACTATGTTCCTTGCCCCACTTCTGGACTTCCCTTAGTCCTAGATGTTGGGTGATGCTAAGTCAGGAAGAAGGAGTGTGAGATAGTCATGAACATATGTGTATGGCAAAGGAGAACCCAAAGCACGAATTCTCCCTTCTGGAAGAAGAAGGTAAACTAAAGTTTGGCTAGAGGTCTCCGTTCATACAAATGTGGGAAAGGATTTGCTGGGCAATGTTTTCTCAATATTATTACAAGGCATTTTATAAAAAAGAGTCTGCTTTCATCCATCCCCCTTAAAGAAAAGAGCTATGAGTGTACTATAACTATGAGTAACATGTAAAGAACTCTGGGACCTCCAAAAAACCCCAAAACTTCAATTTAAATTATGCTGCCATTTATTAAAATGCTTCTACTTTATTAAACTTTATGTCTCTTGCTGTTAAAGTGATGTTATAGTAAATGGGAGCAGAAAGTCAGTGAGTGTGGAATTGATCTAGAGTTGCTATGGAAACAGTAGGTGCAACCAATCAGTGAAGAGAGAGTGTTCATCCAGGAAGTCTTCAAATTGCCCCCAAAGGCCATCTGACTGTATAAGGGAACTGCATTATCATAACTGGTGCATTGTGCCCACTGTGAAGCCCCAAATTGAAGTGAGAGTAAAAGAAAACTTACCTTCATACCCAGCTATGCGGCCCTGAGGATAATGGAAGTCATCTAAGCTGCAGTTCTTTTCTCTGCTTTTGCAAATAGCAGGACAGACTGTGGGGTTGGTAATAATACTTACATACTTATGGTGCTTCTTCCATTATTAAGGCATTTTATATTGGCCAATTTAAATCTGTATGACAGTGTTGGCCTTATCCCATCCCATATTATAGAGGAGAACACCGAGGCACAGAGGGATTTGTTCAAGGACCCACAAATAATAAATAATTAAACTGGGACTATATTCCTGAAATGTTTGCAAAACTTTCCCATTCTGCTAAGTCATGGCCCAGAGATATCCTGAAGGAGGATAAAGAAGCTGGTTGTTAGTTTCTCTGGAACCTGAAAGAAATCCTGATGGTGCTGTTGGGAGCTCAGATGCTGAGGTGCTGTATATATCAGTCCACCTCTCCTCTACTGTGTCTTTCATTTCTGCCCTGATCTACACCTCAAATTCTTTTTCTCCAGGACAGTTCCTCCATGAATCATTTCAGAGGTTACTGATACCCACAGATACGTCTTTCTTGAATTCTCACATCAGTTAATTATCACAGCAACCCACATGGTATTTAAATAACACCTTTTGTACTATTTCATGTATGAGAATCTTGCCTCTTCTCCTATTAATAGATTATAACTTCTCTGAAGGCAAAATTTATAAATGTATGTTATGAGCCCTTTGTTTCTCCCTAATTTCTGGCAATGCTGGACACAAACTAAGTGTTTAGATATATTGGTTGATAATATGTACCACCTCCTATAGGTAGATTTGTAGCCCCTCCTATCCCAGAGCTGTGGTTGTTATTGTTTGCTTGTTTTTTTTTTTAGTGTGTGTGTAAAATGTGATATTAAATTTTATGAGATCATATCCTTTTTATGACCCACCTAAAATTTTGACAGAAGCAAGTAAACAAGTTATTAACAGTACCAGAGTCTCCTCTCAATTGCTATAGGCTTGCTGATGTTCTATGGTAAAGTAGTTAATTCAGAAAGGAGTTTAGCTGCTAGAATCTTAGGATATTTTACTGACCTTAGCATGCTTTCCCACATTATGAGAATGAGCTGTGATGTTATAAGACTAACTCAAAGAAGTTAAGAAACAACAACAATAACAACAATCATTTATACAGGTGAAGCATCAATTCATATTGTAATATACATCCCTATTCTTTCCTAGTTGAGTCTTTCTCTGTAGTTAGGGTAGGCTAACTGCTATCACCAATACACTTTCAAATGAATAATGGATTAAACACAATAAAACAGTATTACTGATTCATGTAATAGTCCTTAGAGCATTGACAAGTCAGAGACACAGCCACCTACTCATCCTCTGACTTGAAGTGCAGAGGCCCTGCTTTCCTTAAGGAGTGGCTTCCAAGTTCACTCTGAGAGTGTCTCCATTTCAGTGAGGAGGAAAGGAGGAGTGAGGAGGACCGCTTAGTGGGTTTTTATGGACCATGCCTGGATAACATGTGTTCACATTCAATGTCCTCTCCTAACTGGAAGGGGGCTGGGAAATCTTGTCTGTGTATCCAGGAAGAAGAAGAATATTCGACACCTCTCCTGCTCCAACAATAACTTCATGTTTCGTAATAAATATTCAGACTCGGAGTGTTACCTGGAGATGCCACAGGAGTGAAGAAGCACTAATTTATGAATATT
The DNA here is from genome assembly GCF_001604975.1 of Cebus imitator. Taxonomy (NCBI): domain Eukaryota; kingdom Metazoa; phylum Chordata; class Mammalia; order Primates; family Cebidae; genus Cebus; species Cebus imitator. The sequence goes on from NW_016107712.1 coordinate 945,080, forward strand.
TCCTTCATGTTCAAATAGAAGTTTATCTTTGGGGGGTATCAGTTTCTGATCTTGTGGTCTTTTAATTCCTTTTAGCTAAGATTAACAGGGTTGCAAAATGTCCTTGGAGAATAAATTAACTGTCAAAGCCTCTGCCTAAAGACAAATGAAAAGGGAGAGTAATACAGGTTAGCCAAGGAAGGCTTGTAATATTCAACATTTTTGAACTTGGGTGCCCAGTACATCTTTAACATCTCACACACATCACTATCCTCCTTTCTTGGAAAGACTAGTTCTGGCAACTGATTATAAGGGAGAAGACTGAGGATTTGTGATTGAGAGGAAGGAGGACTCGGGCTATTGTAGAACTGTGGACAAGGTGTGCTCAGGACTGGGTGCTGAGTGGGAGTTTTATGAGCTGCCCTCAAGGAAGTGACTTGTCAGATTTTCATGAAATTAGTGGTGCTGGGTAGCCCCACAATGTTCCTGTATCTCTTCATCAAGGTGAACAGCATCACCGCCCTTGGGTATTGTGTGGAATTTTGTTTTAATTTTTGCTTCTGACACACAAATCAACTTCTTACAAGTCGCTCTAGACTGTCTCCCCTTTTAATGACCCTTCTTTCAAAAATACCTGCTACTATTTTCTGCAGTGTCATGTGTATAATATTCTTATGTTAAGAAACCATAAACTGGAAGGTAAATAGTGGAGACTATTCATGTAAAAATATAAACACAAGTAACCTGGTAAAAACTGTAATCAAATATATGTGTTTGGAGAAATGTAATGAATTCTTAACTGTGAAATGGGGATGAGAAAATTATACATGTTAGTCCTTTTATATTTACAGCAATGCTGTGACACAGATACTCTTATCCTATTTTGCTTAATGGAAGGGAAAATGAGGCATAAAAATTATTTAGTCATCTTTCCCCGGTCAAATAGTTGGTGTTAAAGAAAGGAATTGAACTTGGTTTTAATTCTAAATGCTGTGTATTTTATTGTTATACCAGTTTACTTTATCTTTGGAACTCATATTTGAAAACACTTTCTGTTTGTTCTTAGCTACTGCTTGAAAGTATAAAATAGGAAGTGGAGTTGTTTGGTCAAAATGACTGAAAATGATCACCAAGTAACGTCTTAAGTTCATATACATGCATTGTATTGAACTAAGTGTTAGGAAAAAATCCTGCCTCTAGAAGTTTATGCTTGAAAACACCAACATGTCTTACTATTTCTCGTATCCTGTGCATGCCCTGTGTCTTCTTTCAATGTCAGGGCGCATATTTAATTGCTGACACCTGGCTTACTCCATAAGATTTACTTTGACTGCCAACACTTTTCAGGATTTTTTCTAGATCTGCTCAAAAAAAATTTTTTTTTTCTTTCATATACTCGTAATATTTTGTCAACATTCTACAAATGCAATAAAATTTTTACCAATGCCTTGCCTCTCTCACAAGGGTTTCTGGAAGGCAGGGCCAAATGTTATGTATATTTTACTCTTGTTGATGTCCTGACTGGAGCCTTACACATAAGCGTAATACAAACATCTGCTGAAATGAGATAGTATGCCTTCCTTTAGCTTAAGTATGACCATTTTTTAGCTTTGGCTTTTTTTTTCACGTTTGTATATTTTATTGTGTTTTATGTTTTGGGGTACAAGTGAAGAACATGCAAGATTGTTGCATAGGTACACACGTGGCAGTGTGATTTGCTGCCTTCCTCTACATCACCTACATCTGGCATCTCTCCCCTTGCTATCTCTCCCCAGCTTCCCAGCCCCCACCATCCCTCCCCTATTTCCCCCCAACTGACCCCAGTGTGTAGTGCTCCCCTCCCTGTGTCCATGTGTTCTCATTATTCAACACCTGCCTATGAGTGAGAACATGCGGCATTTGATCTTCTGCTCTTCTGTCAGTTTGCTGAGAATAATGGTTTCCAGGTTCATCCATGTCCCTACAAAGGACACAAACTCATCGTTTTTGATGGCTGCATGATATTCCATAGTGTATATGTGCCACATTTTCCCTGTCCAGTCTATCATCGATGGGCATTTGGGCTGGTTCCAGGTCTTTGCTATTGTAAACAGTGCTGCAATGAACATTCGTGTGCACATGTCCTTATAGTAGAACGATTTGTAATCCTTTGGATATGCACCCAGTAATGGGATTGCTGGGTCAAATGGAATTTCTATTTCTAGGTCTTTGAGGAATCGCCACACTGTCTTCCACAATGGTTGAACTAATTTACACTCCCACCAACAGTGTAAAAGTATTCCTATTTCTCTATATCCTCTCCAGCATCTGTTGTCTCCCAATTTTTTAATG
>NW_016107712.1:950584-997587 GCF_001604975.1 Cebus imitator
CAATTTTCCAGTCTGTGTCTTTTGATTGGGGCATTTAGTCCATTTACATTTAGGGTTAATATTGTTATGTGTGAATTTGATACTGCCATTTTGGTGCTAGCTGGCTGTTTTGCCCATTAGTTGATTCGGATTCTTCATTGTGTTGATTCTCTTTACCATTTGGCATGTTTTTGGAGTGGCTGGTACTGGTTGTTCCTTTATATGTGTAGAGCCTTTTTCAGGAGCTCTTGTAAAGCTGGCCTGGTGGTGATGAAATCTCTGAGTACTTGCATGTTCACAAAGGATTTTATTTTTCCTTCACTTATGAAGCTTGTTTGGCTGGATGTGAAATTCTGGTTTGAAAGTTCTTTTCTTTAAGGATGTTGAATATTGGCCTCCACTCTCTTCTGGCTTGTAGGGTTTCTGCTGAGAGATCTGCTGTGAGTCTGATGGGCTTCCCTTTGTGGGTAACCCAACCTTTCTCTCTGGCTGCCCTCAGTATTTTCTCCTTCATTTTAACCCTGGTGAATCTGACGATTATGTGCCTTGGGGTTGCTCTTCTTGATGAATATCTTTGTGGTGTTCTCTGTATTTCCTGGACTTGAATATTGGTCTGCCTTGCTAGGTTGGGGAAGTTTTCCTGGGTAATATCCTGAAGACTATTTTCCAGCTTGGATTCATTCTCTTCGTCGCATTCAGGTACACCTATCAAACGAACGTAGATTAGGTCTTTTCACATAGTCCCACATTTCTTGGAGAATTTGTTCATTCCTTTTTACCCTGTTTTCTCCAGTCTTGCCTTCCCATTTTATTTCATTGAGTTGATCCTCAAACTCTGATATCCTTTGTTCCCCTTGGTCAATTCGGATGTTGATACTTGTGCATGCTTCGCGAAGTTCTCGTGTTGTGTTTTTCAGCTCCATCAATTCACTTATATTCCTTTCTACTTTGTCCATTCTCGTTAGCATTTTGTCAAATCTTTTTTCAAGGTTCTTGGTTTCTTTGCATTGGGTTAGAACATGTTCTTTTAGTTCACAGTAGTTTCTTAATACCCACCTTCTGAAGTCTGATTCTGTCATTTCATCACACTCGTTCTCCATCCAACTTTGTTCCCTTGATGGTGAGGAGTTGTGATCCCTTGTAGGAGGAGAGGTGTTCTGGTTTCGGGTGTTTTCATCCTTTTTGCGCTGGTTTCTTCCCATCTTTATGGATTTATCCACCTGTCGTCTTTGTAGTTGCTGGCTTTCAGATTGGGTCTCTGAGTGAACGTTCTGTTTGTTGATGATGAGGTTATTTCTGTTTCTTGGTTTTCCTTCTGACAGTCTGGCTGCTCTGCTGTAGGTCTGCTGAGGTCCACTCCAGGCCCTGCTTGCCTGGGGATCACCTGCAGCAGCCTCTGCACTTTCACTGGGAGCTGCAATCCTGAGCTTTTCCTAAATGGCCATCTTGGATCCAATCCAGCTTTGACTTTTAATAGAGAAAGTTCTATCCTGAAGTATAGGTTTTGCTTTAAAACAAAAGTGATACACAAGGAAAGAACTTGATTAATTAGGTAATTTAATCCTCTCACACTTTTCCAAATTTGTTCCAAAATTTGTGTCATTTACTTTTCTTTGTTTTAATAATACATTGGGCCCGATATTTACTAAAATATCTAAGTTCCAGCATTTATGTTTTATTCATGTAGAAGATATAGGCATGCAATGTTACTACAAGAGCATGTAAACAATGATGAAAGTATTGATGGTCACAATACTAGTGTGCTCAATTTTTTTTTTAAAAAGCTTCCTTACTTTGTACTAGAATTGAAATTAATATTTCTTTGTTCATATATTCATTACAATTTTTTTCTTTATGTATTCCCTGCCTTTTTGTTTTAAAGGAAATTTGAATTTCTGTGGTAGCTTCTCTTCCAAATTGCCCAGAATCAACTCAACTCCATGCTTTAAACAATTGATTTCAATTATATAGATCTTTTTGTTAATCATTTCTCTGAAGCCTTTGTTTTGAAAGGGGAGCTGAAATGATGTTCCTTCTATTTAAAGAAATCATACTCTTTGTTGTGAGTAATTGCAATGACTTATGCTATCTATAAAATATATTTTATAAAACTTTTATTTTATTTATAAAGTAAATTATTTGGTTTTCTGTTTCTGAGTAATTCGCTTAGGGTAATGGCCTCGAGCTGTATCCATGTTGCTGCAAAACTACAACTACGTGACAGACTCAAGTTATCACAGGTTGTTAATGGAATGGCTATAAATTTGAACAATTTATATAATGCTAATATTTCTTATTTTGTAATTAAAACTGATGATAATGTTGTAGGTTTTCTAAGAAAAAATGCTTGTGTTCTTCTTGTAGTAACTTTGAGTCCTATAAGTTTTTACTTTTCTAAGATGTCTCCTACATTTCAAATGCAAGGCTTTGTTCTGTTACCCATCAGTTGATCATCCTCATTATTGAGCATTCTCACAGAATTAGAGTTGAATTGTAATAGCCCAGTGTGTTGTGGGTTGCACTCTGACAAGCACCAAGTAAGAAAGAAGTGTAAACTAGCTTTGATAAAAGAACCCAGCAGGGCAAATGGGGGTAAGACAAAACATCATTTTCCCAGTAAGTGTGTACAACTTCAAATGATTTGAAAATTACACATCATGGCTGAGCACAGTGGCTCACACCTGTAATCCAAGCACTTTGGGAGGGTGAGGCAGGCAAATCACAAGGTCAGGAGTTTGAGACCAGCTTGGTCAACATGGTGAAACCCCATCTCTACTAAAAATATAAAAATTAGCTGGGCATAGTGGTGGGTGCCTGTAATCCCAGCTACTTGGGGGGCCATTGGTATTTCTCACATTCTGTGTGTGCTCCTTTCAAGGCTCACACACATTTTGCTGAATGTCAAGGCTCACGTTTAATTGCTGATGCCTGGCTTACTCCATAAGATTTACTTTGACTACCACCACTTTTAAGGATTTTTTCTAGATATGCACAAAAGAAAATTTATTTCTTTCATATAAAATCGCTTGAACTTGGGAGGCAGAGGTTGCAGTGAGACGAGATCACACCACTGCACTTCAGCCTGGGCGACAGTGTGAAACTCTGTCTCAAAAAGAAAGAGAGAGAGAGAGAGAGAGAGAGAGAGAAAGAAAGAAAGAAAGAGAGAGAGAGAGAAAGAAAGAAAGAGAAAGAAAGAGAGAGAGAGAGAGAAAGAAAGAAAGAAAGAAAGAAAGAAAGAAAGAAAGAAAGAGAGAGAGAGAAAGAAAGAAAGGAAGAGAGAGAAAGAAAGAGAAAAAGAAAGAAAGAAAGAAAGAAAGAAAGAAAGAAAGAAAGAATCACATATCATATACATAAGTTCTTATGAGAGAGTGTGTTGGGACAGGTTTTTAACAATGGGTTAAAGAGAAAAAGAGAATTTTATGGAACCATGGGAGAACTAGGTGGAAAGGAATACAAAATAATTAAATAGCATTCAATCACATATATACTGAAACCTGAAAATGCTGTCTTAGCTCAGAATGAAATGTGTCCCCATTTCTCTCTCAGACAGCTGAAAAACTAAAGCATTGCATTTTTGGAGAATGTGTTTGTTAACTTCCTCTTGGCTTCCCCTCCCATCTCTTTGCTGCTTTTCTCTCCTGCTCTTTCTCCAGGATGATTGGAAGGCTGGGAAGAGAAAGGAAGTCCAGCAGTGAGCTTCCCGGTGGTTCCAAACCCCTGCTCAAAGCATAAGGGAGTTAGCTTCTGTCTTCTTTCAGCCTGTGTTATGGTTTGGGTCTGTGTCCCCACCCAAATCTCATATTGAATTGTAACTCCCACAATTCCTACATGTTGTGGGAGGAGCCCAGTGGGAGGTAATTGAATCATGGGGGTGGGTCTTTCTCTTGCTGTCCTCATGACAGTGAATAAGTCTCATGAGATCTGATGGTTTTAAAAATGGGAATTTCCCTGCACAAGCTTTCTCTCTCTCTCTTTGCCTGCTGCCATCCACGTAAGATGTCACTTGCTTCTCCTTGCCTTCTGCTGTGATTGTGAGGCATTGCCAGCTATGTGGAATCGTAAGACCATTAAACCTTCTTTTCTTCTCAGTCTTGGGTATATCTTCATCAGCAGCATGAAAATGGACTAATACAGTCTGGGTTTTCTGAGCATCTGGGAATTCCTTCCAAGCAGCCTGGATTAGACCAGATATGACATTGAGGATGGTTAGTGACATGATTTTTTAGACACATGATTCCAACAGCAGTCAGCCAGAGAAGTAACAGGTATCATGCTCAAGTTGTCACATGTAAGTAGAATGACTGTTTCTTTAGCAAATATGATTTGTTGTCTAAACTGTAATGTATTTAAGAGTGAAAAGAGAGACCATTAATGATTAAACCAAGTCAACAGGCTTAAACCAGGACTGTCACAGGCAAACCAGGATATATGATCACCTTACATATAAATCAGATTTTTTCTCTTTGTAATGTTATTCTTTGCTTGGGGTACAAATCCCTCTACTTCTTTCCCAGATTTTCCACTAAAAGATTGCTAACTAGATCACATCACATTCAGCACCTATTTATTGATGGCTACATTTGCTTGTGGCTTTTTTTATTATATTGTCATAGTAAGTAGTTGAAGTTTCCTATTGTTAGAGAAAGTAGAAATGGAATGTGTGCAATGCAGCCTTAACTGAGACCATTAATTTGGTCAGATTTTTTCTGTGTTTTTGTCCTTTATCTCTCTTACTGATAAAACAATATGACAAGACAAATTGTTTCAGTTTTACAAGTTTTCTCTCTTCATAGGATTGCTTTTCCTGTCCATATTATGGCTGGACAGCTTAGTTACTAATATAACTTATTCTGTTCCTTCTAGTTAAACTTGATGCTTTTTCCCTTCCCCTATAATGCAGTTTACCTTTCTTTAAAAGTTTTTAAAAATTTTAGATTCAGGGAGTATACGTGCAAGTATGTTACATGGATATATTGCATAAGGCTGAGGTTTGGGCTTCACTTAAACCCAACATTCAATTAGTAAACATAGTGCCCAATAGGTAGTTTTCAGCTCTTTCGCCTTTCCCACTCTACCCTCTTTTGGAGTCCCCAGTGTCTATTGTTCTCATTTTTATGTCCATGTGTACCCAATTTTGCTTCCACTTTTAAGTGAGAATATGTAGTATTTGGTTTTCTGTTTCTGCATTAATTTGTTTAGGATAATGGTCTTCAGCTGCATCCATGTTAATGCAAAATACTTGATTTTGTTCTTTGTTATGGCTGTGTAGTATCCCATGCTGTGCATGTACCACATTTTCTTTATCTAGTCCACTGTTGGCAGACATCTAGGTTGATTCTATGTCTTTGCTATGGTGGATGGTGCTGTGATAAATACACTAATGTGCGTGTCTTTTTGTAGAATGATATATTTACTTTTGGGTATATACCCAGTAATGGGATTCCTGGTGAAAAAGTAGTTCTGTTTTTAGTCCTTCAATAAATATCCAAACTGCTTTTCCTAGGAGTTGAACTAATTTACAATACCAACGGTGTGAGTGCTCCCTTTTGTTTCCAACCTTGCCAACATCTGTTATTTTTTGACTTTTTAGTCATTTCATAGCCATTTTGACTAGTGTAAGATGGTATCTCATTGTGGTTTTGATTTGCATTTCTCTGATAATTAGTGATGTTGACCATTTTTAATATGTTTGTTGGCTGGTTGTATGTTTTCTTTTAAGAAGTATTTGTTTATATCCTTTGTGTAGTTTTTAGTGGGGTTATTTTATTTTATTTTGATACAAGGTCTGGCTCTGTCACCCAGGCTGGAGTGCAGTGGAACAATCTCAACTCAACTGCAACCTCTTCCTCCAGGGCTCAAACCATCCTCCCACCTCACCCTCCCGATATAATCTTTTTTTCTTGTTGATTTGTTTAAGTTCCTCTATGGACACTGGCCTACACAGAGAATTTATGACTAAGTCCTCAAAAACAAAGGCAACAAAAACAGTTGACAATTGGGACCTAATTAAACTAAAGAGCTTCTGCACAGCAAAAGAAACTATCAATAGAATAAACAGACAACCTACAGAATAGGAGAAAAATATTTGCAAACTATGCATCTGACAAAGTCCTAATATCCAGAATCTATAAGGAAGATTTTCCTTTCTGATTAACACTTAATATTCAAGCATATTTTTCAGAAAACTTGCTGCATATTAGTTGCTTTATTCTTAGTTTTTCTATTTCATGTATTCAAAATAAAAATTCATCTGATTTTTCTGTAGTTTAGTCTACTCACTTTTAAGTGTCTAAAATATTTTAACAATTTAATAATACTTGGATTCTCAAAAGTGTAATAAGAACTAACAAGTATCCTACATTTTTGGCTATAGATTAATATTAATAGTAATAGCTTAGAAAATATTTCATACTTTTTTAGGGTAAAAGTAAAGGGCTTTATAAAAATGCATTTCAATGTAAATCATATTAAGTATTTAGAATTAAATACCAAATTTGTTTTTGCTTCAAAGATATAATAATTTTGAATAAGATCTGAATAATTCTAAAACTCCTTGTATGTCTGTAAAACCAAAGTAAAAGATACTAAGAAAAGAAAAATCAAAAGATGGCTGTTTCACTCTAGTTTATGTATTTATACATGAAGGTTGTCTTCTTTGCTTCTTTTTAATGCTTAGTGGTTGAACATAGTTGAAATTTTATCTTAACCTTTTCAAACTATAATGCTAACAATCTTTGACTTGAAGAAAAACAGGTTACCAAGAACACTTACATTTGATTTTATATAAAGAAATTCAGAATATGATGTACCGAGAAACACTTCCAGAAAGATGGACCAAAGACCTCCAAAACCCCATTTTTCCATAAGAACAGCAAAAATACTCGCAAAAAACATGAAAATCAACTTTTTCCAAACATTGAACATTAACTAAAAGCTTACAACAACCTGAGGAGTAGGTTTATGCAGCATTTACTCAACTGAAACTTGGTAAGAACACTCAGTTTTCTGGATTTTTCATTTGCCCTGTCTTTTCCTCTTTCCGTAGCTTTCCGGTTGTGTGAATGTCGGTTTTCAGCAATTCCAGAGAATTGTCACGACTTGACCTGCCTGTTGGCTTGCTAATCTGTTTCCAGTCCAGTGTTGGTGATGGGTAGTTGGAGAATAGCAAGCTTAGCTGCAATAAGGAGAAGTATTTCCTGCTAAGACAAAGTACTTAAAGAAGAAAAGACATACACGCAGGATACTTTGAGGTAAGGGAAATTAGGACAAGTAAGTAACTTAATCAGTCTTACAGTTTAAATCATAAAGGACCAAAACGAGTTAAAATATATCTAGAAGAATAAGAATTATTTTATATGATGACCGTACAAGTAGGAGGAAGATCAAAGAGGCGAGTTTATGCTAGAGTACTGCATAATACTGCATGCTGAACAAAAGTGTCACATCTGAGATAGACCTCTCGTAAAGAGCTAAGTGGGGCTTGTGTTTCAGTCCATCACATCACTGCCTTACTTGTGGGATGGGGTAAGAGTGAAGCATGGTCTGCTGTGTGGTGCCTGAGCTGCTGAGAGGACATCAAGTGTGGTCAAGTTAGCTAGGCAGGGCTATTGTCTGCCAGGGCTTTGGAAAACACTCCAGATTATTTTTAAATGATTTTTTTCTTGAGGAAGAGTTGCCCTTTTCTAATCAACACCAATTTATCCTCTCAGCTAGCAGCTATCATTTTTTAAAAAGCACAGTTGAGCTATCGATAGACTTAAAAATGATAGGGGAAAGTAAGCAGATGTATACTGTCAATAAGTTAAGGGTAACTACTGGAAATATATAAACAGAGCAGTAGCAGAATAGTCTCTCCATTAGAAAATAGAAAAGGAGAGGGGGAAATAATCAGGAAACGTGGTAAATAGAAATATAAAATAGTCTATCAGAAATAAATCCAAATATTCAGTAATTATAATAAATATAAATGCATAAAACTGATTGATCAAAGACAGATGGTCAGATTAGACTTTAAAACAGTGATTGCTGGGCAAAGGAATCAAATAACTGTAACTCCATGGAAACATAGACATGATACGGTAGTTGTCAAGTGGTGGTTATTACTGTGATTTTCTTTTTTCCTGTATTGAGCTAATTATTCAGAATCAAAGTAATGTCCAACATCCTGGAATCAGAAGTGGGCATGCTAAGGTTTTACCTTCTATTTAATGATCTGTTCCTGCAGTGACTTTGCTTAGCAAATATATGATTCAGTGAATGAAAGAAAACTTTTAGGATAATTTTAAAGTCTTTTAAATTCTATTATATGGAAAAAATTTCTGCTTTATTGAAAATAAAACTTAATGAAACCATACTAAATATTAATAATTTTGGAAAGAGAATTCTTACTAACTTTTTCAGAACAAAATTTCTCATAAAAGAGTGGTTAGCTGTGACACAAAGATGATGACAACATATGTAAGTCAAGAGAAATTCAGTCTCATATATTTTGCATGTAAGTTGACTAATTAAGAAGCACAGAGAAACTATAATCCAATGAGTTCTTTATTGCACAATTGCTTTTATAAAGTATTGGTAGATTTCTTTCCTAAACTTTATTCTGTTCTACTTGACTTTTTGTCATTAGGTTGAAAACTACTGGATATGATGTATGATAGTTTTGAACCAGGTCATAAAACTGAACACTTTCCCTGTTTTTTATGATTAAAAACCATGATTAAAAAAAAGGAATGCAAACGCACAATGGGCACTATGTGATTGGAGAGTAATTACTAATTTCCAGTAACAATAAGCATCTACTTCGGATAATGTGTCTTAGCACTAAAATGTAAAGTCATACAGGGGGCATATTTCTGTTTGTTGGAGCTTGTGAAACAAAAGCCATTCTAAACAGTATTACCGAGATTGATTACCACTTTGGCGCTTCACAGTGTTGTTTAATGTCTGAGAATGTTTACACTGTAGAACTGCAAAATTTCCAATGCTCTGCTGCATTTGTACTGGTAATGCAAGAGCAAGGTAACATTCAGAGAATAGTCGTATTATAATAGTAACCATTTCAGTATCTTGCTTATCTGCAAATGGTTTCCACAATCAAATAATTAAGCCTCCAAATACTTTAATGTCATGAAAATGAATAGCTAGGGAATTAGGGGAAATCTGGCTTTGTAACTTTCCAAGGAATATTTAGCTAGAAATCAGGTCAAGCTATTCCGAATGGTTAACATAGTAAAAATGGCAAAAGAAAATATACTTTGTATATTTCTTGGAAGAATTCAGAAGCCAAAACTATATTAGGCTCAGCTGTATAGTCAGCATCAATAATGAGTTAGATTAAACCTAGGGAAATGGTAGGATAGGAGTGAGGAAATAGAAGATGGGCTGGGGAGGGAAAAGCATCTTCTGTGTTAAGCCTATATAGTAGAGGAAGAGGGGAGAAATAATGAGGCCCTCTTTGCTATATGACTAACATTTTAACATTGCTTTCTGAAGGAACAGCAGGAAATCTTGTGATTATTGGTTCATATTGATGAGGCTCAGTTGAAGAAAGGTAACTTTAAGTGCTGTATATCTACTTGGCATGTGGCTGAGGATAAAAAGCTAGACAATTTCTTAGTGTTGATTTCTTAAGCTAAATTTTGCTTACCTCATTGCTATATACTAAATGTTTGTGTCCCTGAAAACACCCACCAAAATTCATATGTGGAAATCCTAACCCATTGTGTGATGGTATTAGGAGGTGTGGCCTTTGGAAGGTAATTAGATTGGGAAGGCAAATCCCTCAAAAATGGGATGAGTGCCCTTATGAAAGAGACCAGAGAGAACTCCCTTGTCCCTTCTGCCATGTGAGGACACAGTGAGAAGACAGCCATCTATGAACCAGGAGGTAAATCCTCACCAGACAACATCTCTGCTGGCAACTTGATCCAGGACTTCCAAGCCTCTAGAATTGAGAGGAATAAATTCTGTTGTTCATAAGCCATCCAGTTTATGATATTTTGCTCTAACAGGCCAAATAGACTAAGACACTCATTCTAGTAAACAATGTCAGCATCTAGTCAGAGGTGGAAACAATTAGTGTGAGTTTGTGCCTTCTTTTTTTATAACTATGTTATACATTTTTTACATGTCATTTGAAAAATCTTTATTGACAGCCTACTATGTATCAGGCATTTTGCATGGTGTAATCGTTCATTTACTGTTTAGGATGAAGCTACTGCCTTTAAGGAGTTAACATTTTAGTAGTGGAGACAGGGAAATAAATAGGCAATGCCAAAATAGTATATGCTTATGGTATGTTATAGGAGCCCATGAGGGTCACTTGACTCAAATTTGGTGATCAAAGAAGAATTCTTGGAAAAAGTAGTATTTTTAGTTAAGACCCGAAGCACGCATAAGATTAGCCAGGTGAAGGCCCCCAAGGACAGGCAGAGGGAGCATTCCAGGCAAAGAAAAATGCCTGTGCCAGGCTCAGTGGCTAGAAAAATTGTGACGCATCCACACAGCTATTAAGAAGTTCATTATAGCTAATAAAACACTGGATTGGGGGAAGGGGAGAAAGAGGTTAGATTATTAAGAGTTACTTTATAATCCATGCCAAGGAGCATAAATTTCATGACAAAGGCCTGGGATAACAATGGAGGATTTAACTAAGGATCTATGATTTGATTTATGCTTTAAAATGATCCCCTCAGAACAGGTCTGAAGAACGGAACATGGAAAAGAGAAGACCAGGAGGCAGGAGAGAAGTTGGGAAGCTTTACAATAAACCAGGTGAATTGTGGTGGCAGCCCAAACTAGATACACAGCTGGGAGGATAGAGAAATTTTAGGGCATTGGAGTGATGGAAGTATGTGATTGAATAGATAGAAAGGAAGAAGGAGAAGTTAAAGCTGATGCCAGGATTTATTATTTGGGCAAGCTGTGGGTGATGATGCTATTCTCTGAGAAAAGGAGAAGTGAAGGGAAATTATGGTCTTACAAACATTCTTTTTTTTTTTTTTTTGAGACAGAGTCTTGCTCTGTTGCCAGGTGCCAGGTTGGAGGGCAGTGGTGCAATCTTGGCTCACTGCAATCTCCACCTCCCGGGTTCAAGCAATTCTCCTGCCTCAGCCTCCCGAGTAGCCGGTACTACAGGCGCGGGCCACCACACCCAGCTAATTTTTGTATTTTTTTGTAGAGACGGGGTTTCACCATGTTGGCCAGAATGGTTTTGATCTCTTGACCTCGTGATCCACCCACCTCAGCCTCCCAAAGTGCTGGGATTACAGGCATGAGGCACCATGCCCGGCCCACAAACGCTCTTAAATAGAATCGTAATGCTTGCTGTTGTGCTTGCATTGCCTTGTGTTTCACAGACTCATTCTTTCTCCCTCATGCTCAGCAGATTGGTTCATATTTTAAGACCTCCTGCCATTATTTTCCTATACTTTTTTTCTCTCATTCTGATGTTTTCTTCTCTTTTTTTTTTTTAAGATGGAGTCTTGTTCTGTCACCCAGGCTGGAGTGCAGTGGCCCGATCCTGACTCACTGCAACCTCCATGTCCTGGGTTCAGAGCAGCTACGACTACAGGTGTGCGCCACAACACTCGGCTAATTTTTGTATTTTTAGTAGAGATGGGGTTTCACCATATTGGCCAGGCCATTCTCAAACTCCTGACCTTGTGATCTGCCCACTTTGGCCTCCCAAAGTGCTGGGATTACAGGCATGAGCCACAGTGCCCAGCCGATGTGTTTTGTTTCTACTTTACTGAAGAACATTGCTTGTGAAAACATTTTTTGCTACTTTTAATCATTATACCTTTTCATATGCCCTATGAACATGGAAAAACTATTATTAACTGCTTTCTCAAATCTTTGCTTTGAATTTACATTTTTTATCCATTTTGGACTTTGAGATGTCTAGCAATAATTATCTTCATGCTGGGCTTTATATTATCATTATGTATCTGTTGCTTAAAAATTTTTGTAACTTATTTTTACATTGATTATGAAAGATTAGCCTCAGCAACATTAAGCCACAAATGGATTTACAATTGAATTGTAAAAGTCATGACCTTAAAGACTAAAAATTAAAGCAAATACATGATACAATGAACATCTTATTGTACTAGTTCTCTATTGCTACTGTAACAAATTGCCACATTCTGGGTAGCTTAAAATAATATGAATTTATTATTTTACAGTAATATAGGTCAGAAGTAGAGTAAAGGTCTTAATTAGGCTAAAATCGAGGTGTTGGTAGGACTGTGCACTTTTCTAAAAGGCTCTAGAGAAGAATCCATCTCCTTGCATTTTCCAGTTTCCAAAGGCTGCTCACATTCTGTAACTCATGGCCCACTTCCCCCATTTAAAACTATCAATGACATGTTACATCCCTCTCACACTACATCACTCTGACCTAATTTTCTACCTTCCTCTTCCACTTTTAGGTACACTTGTGACTACATTGGCTCACTTGGATAATCCAAGATAATCTCTCCTTTTCAGGTTAGCTGATTAGAATCCATCCACAACTTTAATTCCACTTGGCCATGTTACATAACATATTTACAGGTTCTGGGGATTAGATACCCATCTTCAAAAGCCTCTTTTTCTGCCTACCACATGTATGGAATCCAATTAATTAGCATTTTAAATGTTAAAGGTTTTATTCTGCTTTTCCAGCTTAATTAATGTCATTAATAACTTCCCCATTTCGAGGTACAATGTATAGTTCTCTGTCTTCTGACTCCCTTCTCCATAATACTCATTTTTCAGCTGGCTTCCAAGATTGCTCACTCTCCTGGCTTTCTCTAACTTACATACTGTCTTCTCATTCTCATTGCTGGTGCTCCTGGTTTTCCCTAGCACTTCATGTTAGAGTGTCTCATGGTTCAGTTCTTCGTCCTTTGCTTTTTAACATCTCTGTTCACTTCCTTCGTAACTTCACATATTCTCAGGGCTTTAGATATCATTCATTCATATGCCAACAAGTTTCTAATTTTTATTTCGATTCCTAGATCACTTAAATTCCACACCTGTATATTCAACTGCCTCCTACACATCTCCACTTCAATGTCAAACAAACATTTCAAAGTCAACATATTCAGAACTGAACTCCAGCTCTTCCCATTGTAAACAGTTCCATTTGTGGCTTTCACTATCTCTGTTGATTCAACTCCATTCTTCTAGGATCTTAGAACAAAAGTCTTTTCTTCTCTTTGCACCTCATATTCCTTCTGTTGGGAAATACTGTGGCTTTGTCTTGAAAATATATCCAGAATTTGCTGCTTCTCAGTACTTTCGCTGCTATCAACTTGGTCTAAAATCTAATTACAGGACCTCATAATCTAGACAACATTGCTGAAAGTTGTTTTGCAATAAGGAGCACTCAGAAGTATTGCGTATAAAAATTAAAGAATTTGCTATTTTTCATAGAGGCAAAGTCCTAATACTTTTATGCTATCCTTTATACATGTTACATCTTACAAATGTACCATAAAGTACAAACTTTCTTCAGTTCTAATTTCTAAGATGTTTCATTCTTTAAGTAGAATCAAAAGTCATCTGACTGAAAATTATAGCAATATCTAATTGTTTTCCATAACTAGCCAAATTCAGAAATGTCCTGGATATATTCCTGGACAGTATAGATGCCGATATCCTTGGATTTAGGTTATACTTACATTTATCTTTATCAAACCATATTAACACTTACATTTTATAGCTGGAATGAGACATTTTGAGTAAGAGATCCGGATTATGCAGGCAGGCAAGCATCAATCTACAATACTTTTATGTGCTACTGTGTATACCTCCCAGGTATATAACTGAATAATTCTTGACCAGAGTTATAGCATTAGGCTAAATGTGATATACTGACATTATTTTGAATTATAGAGAAGACTGCTTTTGATTTCAATATCAATTTGTTCTCCTGTGAAGATGAAGGTAAAAAGTAAAATTGGCAGCCCAGGTAGAGATTATTTCATGTCACACTTCCTGCTTCAATTGATGTGATTTTGCATTAAATTCTATCTTGCAGTTTTCTTTACAACCAAAAATGTTTATATTTCTAGTTACTAGTTTTGATTAAACTTTTCATCCCTACTGCATCCTCCTGGGGATATTTGTTTGAGATAAATATTCTAGAAAATGTCTTCTTTACTATTTTTATATTCATATTTCATAAAGCTTTCTTTGTAATTTTTAAAGAGACATACTTAAAAATAATTGCTATAGAAGCTTGCACACTGGAACTTCCCATAGCTGCCCTAATATTTTTCAGAACTTTTCTGAGAATGCAGTTTGTCCCCAACAATGGCACTAAAATTTTTTTTTTTTTTTTTTTTGGTCTCTTCTCCAAAGAGAAGATCCATCAAAGGAGAAAAGGAAGACATCTTGGGTCCTCCAAAGTAAGACACCATTTTGAAAACCTTTAGGAATAAAAACAACAATAAATAAATACAAATGAAGTAGAAAATGTCATAACATTTCGGAAGATGAATTTGGAAGCACAATTAAAAGGGAGAGAAAGATGAGTCTTCCTAGACACATCAATTACTATTCCTTATTTTTAGATACCCCATGCATTTAACAATAAAGGTCTGATGGACTCCCACAAAAGTCAGGAATTATGATCTCTTCTCCTATGTTTATGTATCCCATGGTTATCTTGTTTACTCAGCATGGGCTACAAGGTCTCTATATCACTGGGGATCTGATTCTCTATCTCAAGAGCATCTTTGGGGTTCTACTGAGAATCAGAGACAGAGCAATTGTTCAGGCAGTTTCAGCATCTACACAAAATAGATTTTCTAGATACTGCCTAGTAAAGAGGCAGGTAGTGTTTCTAAAAGAGGCTTTCCATAGGGACTCCCAACCCATCTTTTAAAATAGTAAAAGTGCAAGTCCTAGTCAACCACTGGCACACATTACTCACACGAGTTCATCTGGGATGCACATGTGGGTCACCTATTACTTAGGGTTAAGGGTGGCATCCTTGGAGCCAAACTATCTGGGTTCACCTCTAGGCTCACCAGTTTTCAGTTATGTAGTCTTAGACATACTAGATAAGTACTTTGTTTCACAATTTTCTTATGTTTAATATGGTAATGAGGATGGTAATAACCTTCTTCATAAGGTTGTTGAGAGGATTAAATTAGGACTCTCAAATATTCACAAATATCATTGGGATAAGTGGTTCAAATTTTGGCAATATACATTTTAAATAAAGGTTTAGGACCATTATCTCCTTCAAAATAAGAATGAGATATTGTGAGGGAATCAGTCTACTTTAATCTCAGAGTGCTGAAATATACTGTATTGAGAAATTTTACCAACTTTGAAAGAAAGTACATTGTGAGAAAAGATCCTGATGATCAGAAATAGATGCCTAGGAGTTTGGTGGAGTGCTCACCCTGTTTTCACCTGAAAGAGAAAGTTCTGAAGCATACACTGAGAGCAAAATTCGTTTTGTAGAAGCTTATGTAACAATGATGTCTCTTGGTCATGTGCTTTATTTAATTCTGAGTTTCACTGGTGCAATTCTCTCAGGACAAAAACGGAAAAAGCAGAAATTTTCTTGTTTCAATTCTTAGAGGATTTCACTACTGAAACTTGGAATCAGATAAAGCACATGACCAAACGCTTGACATTTTTAATTGCTAGGAACAATAACAAAAGCAGATGATGGACTGGGTGCAATGGCTCATGCAGGTCTGTAATCCTAGAACTTTGGGAGATGGATGTGGGAGGATCATTAGAGCCCAGGAGCTCAAGACCAGCCTGTGCAAAAATGGTGAAACCCCATGTCTGCAAAAAAAAAAAAAAAAAAGCCCAAAAATACAAAAATTAGCTAGGCATGGTGGCGTGTGCCTATAATGTCATCTATTTGGAAGGCTGAAGCAAGAGAATCACTTGAGCCGGGGAAGCAGAGGTTGCAGTGAGCCAAAATCATGCCATTGCACACTGCATACTCTAGCCTGAGCAAGAGAACAAGGCACTGTCTCAAAAACAAAAACAAACAAACAAACAAAAAACCCAGATGGTGTTGTGTCCTATTTATGCTGCAGTTGCTAATATGTACCCAAAACAGCCTTCAACAAACACTCAAGGTAACATTATATGACTGATTGTTCATAGCAATTAAAAACTCCAAGCCCTGGGCTGTATTCCCATGTTTCCTTACTCTGTTTCTAGTCTACTTTCACTTCAATGCCCAGGAAGTATGTGTTCAAGGAGAATATACTATAGTTCAGTCAGGTTCAATTAAATTCAAACGATTTTTAAGCACCCATTATGTGCAAAGGACAGTATCAGACGCCAAGGACTAAGATGAAAAAAATATCGAGGAACACAAATACAGAGGCAAATACAATCATTGCAGAAGTTCATCTCCTGATGGTTTCTAATTGCTTATTAAAATGAAAAGCAAGGCTATTACTTGAGAATGAAGAAAATTGAGGTGGTACTAGAAATGTGAGGAGAATGAAAGTATAATATAGTCATCTAGGACAGTAGGAAAGTGAATTAAGAACGGAAATAAGGTTGGATTGCTAGAAAGTTCCAAGGACTCACTTGTTGTTAGCGGTCAAGGATTTAAAAAGAGACAAACATTATAGTTGTGTTTGTGTCCAGCCACACAAGATACAAGTCATGTCAGGAACTTAGAGATTTATCCATCGTTGGGGTTTTGTAAGGCATCTAAACAAAGGAAAGTGAGACAGAGAAGAGAGCTATGGTTTATACGGAAGTGATTATTCTCATGGGCCATGGACTTCTGGGTGGAAATATCAGTGGGCCCTGAAGACAGGAGGAAGTTTTGGCTTAAAGGTGGTGGCCAATGGAGTGTCAAAGTTGGCCCTAACAATTTTGGAAGAAAGTATAGTAGAGGAAGCAGAGTGCTTGAAATTGACATTATGGAGGACTGAAGATAATGCTGAGCTCTATTGTATTAGGCTGGTGCAAAAGTAATTGTGGTCTTTTGATGGCAAAGACTGTAATCATTTTTGCACCAACCTAGCATAACCACGGGAGTGGACAAATGAAGTAAGGTAGAGTATGCGATATCTAGAGCATGGAAGATGAGGAACAAGGATTCCAGTGTAGAGAGGATTATCTAGCTCGGCAATTCTCAATCCTACCTGCTTGTTAATATTACCTGGAAAGCTTTTCATAAAAAGATATCAGAATCTAGGCACCATCTCAGGCAAATTAAATCAGAATTTCTGAGAGTGGAATCTATAATCACTTTTTAAAAGCTCCTTATGAGATTCAATTTGCAGTCAAGGTTGAGAACCACTGATAGATGTGGATAGAAAATCATGATGGGGAAAGAGATAAGTGAACCAGAAGTGAACCAGGAGCTATATAATCTTTAAAACATGGGATAGAGGAGGTGGTTACTAGGATGTCTGTAAAGGAGACCATTGCATATAATTGTAAAATAGTACGAAGACATAGATGTGAAGTGTCTTGATTTGGTATACGAGAATGCTTGAGGAGTGTTTCTATTCTCAGGCCCCTAGAAATACCTAGTTTTTGAAATGAAGAGTCTGCATCCTTGGTGTTGTCTTATATAATCTTTCTGGTACTTCGGTATTTCTTTTGCAAGTATAATCTATGAAAATTATGCATAAATAATTTTCAGAACAGTGTAAATTAAAATAAATATAGTCTCTTTCTGGTAGGCTTCAGATACCAATGTTTTTTATAAAACAGAAAAAAGAAAAGAACAGTGTAGATTTAAATAAATATATATTTCTAAGAGAGGATATAAATGTTCAGGAAGGCCCTTGCTTCCAATAAAACCTAGATTCATTTACATTAAAAACAGATCCAGTAGTTAACACTCACCTTGAATACTCTGATTTAATTATACAGAATGTTCATCTGGTGTTATGGCCTGCTGAGGCAGAGTGTCCCACAAGTTTTATGTTAAAAGACGTTAAATCAGCCTTTACTGGGTTGAAATTTACATTTCATTTTGCCCTTGAAATCTCTCTTGAATCAATTTTGCCATTCTCAGCAAAGGCTAGTGTTGCTGCCAGACTTTTTAAAAAATTTTTTATCATGGGTACTTTATCCAGGCCCTGGTCTTACATCATGTGTTGAAAAGGTAGAGGATAAACATATCCTCTACCTGTCTGTCTTCATGGTTGTGCATTGTTATTGTATACACATTTTTAAGGGTGTTGAACAAAATCATGCGTCTTTATAAAAGAGCATATAAGTAAACTTTTTGGTTAAAAAACATATATATATATATATATATATATATATATATATATATATATATAAATGGTGGTGGACAGAGATTACTTCATTAGAAAGAGTTATGAAAACAATTGTCCTATTTTACTTTCACAGTCTAGGAAAATTGGGCACTGGCCATGCAGTTGCATTCCACAATTCCTGCTAAGTACAATAGGAAGGGTCGGCTTCATGAGTAAGCGGGAAGGCAGAGCTCTGTACTGTATAAGAGCCTTGCAGTGTTTTTGTCACACTTCCTGGAGCTACATCTACAGGTCTGATAATTTTGGGTTTTGAATTTCTTTTAAGTGCTCCCAATTCAAATGCCAGTGACAGTAGGAATCCATATCACATGACTCTGGAGTGGGGAGTGCTGCACGTATAAAGACGCACAGAAAGAAGATATAGTCTCTTTCTGGTAGGAAGTTAGAGTCAATGGGGAATGCAGAGGGGAAAACGGAGAAAAATCAAGTAGGATCACAGAAGAGGAGTGACGCATGCCCTATAATTATTGTAGAGTTCTGCCTTTTGCCACACTTGCCCATACGCCCAGTGGCAGTATGGCGGAGAGTGAAGGACTCAGAAGACCATATTTATTTACTAAGTTTTTAGTTGTGATCAGGTGTGGGTGCTGCTGTGGGGCCATGAGTTCATATAATAACAAGTGTCTACAAAGAAATATTTGATATGAAGAACTTGGTGACTCATCAAGAAGCAGAATTAGTTTCTTTTTATAAAAATGTCAAATGCAGGTGAAATTACCAAAGATGGAATGTTATAAGAATCTAAAACCTTTTTCAAAATCAAACTTTAATAAAATAGAATCTCAATAATGAATAAGAACTTCACTTTAGAAACTATTTAACAAAGCGACATCAGGAAAGGTTGATAATAAAGCTTTCCTGGCAGTCATACTCTTGGATTTCTACTTTATATAATTATATTGTATTGGAGAAAAATGAAGAAAGTAAGGAACTGTAATATGAAATCTGTTGACCTCTGTTCTAGTTTAATTGATTCTTACTGGCAGAAATGCATCCTAGTGTCTACATTATTGTAACGGAAGCACCACTTAATATTTTCATGTTTATTTGGAATTTTAGCATTAGTTTATTCATTTCTCCACAGGAAAATTTTATTTATAAAATATGAATATGATATGTCAAAATAAAAACAAGGATCTGATCTTACACATGCACACATGTGTGGACATACATACTATATCTGTATTTATACACACATATACATATATATCTACATACAAGCATGCACACACACACAATCGGGGAGCTTAAGCTTGAGGGGAGATTAGGCATGTAAGATCCTGTAAACAACACCTTACCCCCAAGATAATTCCCTGAGTGAGTTGAATGTATAGAGACTTTTGTTCATTTCACTGAAGGAGGAAGAAGGATTCTGATGCAAGGGCAATTGGGCCAGAGAAGAGAAACGGAGGAGAAAAGAATATTGGAGGAATAACATGGTGGCTTCATATTGAGTTAGCTAAGCGGGAACTATGTTCCCCAGAATTCCTTTCCTGTATGGTTCAGAGTTACAGATGGACACAAGAGACATTTGAGAGAGATATGGAAGCTGGTGGTAAAGCAGTGGCCATTACATTCTAAAAGTTGGTGTAAGACAACAGGCGCTGTTGTTCATATATTTTGGGGGCCATCCACTGGTCCACCTTGGAGCATCAGCAGAGCCTGTGGTTCTTCTGGCTTTTCACAGGATGCTCCTTCAGCTTCTTCAACTCCTAGGTCAAGTGCCTGTGCATATCAGGGATGAAGGATGTCAACTTCTCCTGCAGACCACCAATGTCATCAAGGTTATGTAATATTGGTGTTCAGGGTGCCCTCAGCTCCCCTGAGAAGATGTTTCTCCAGGTTCTTGGTCTCCTGCCCTCTCAAGAATGAGAGCAGGGACCACGGCACAGTGTGCAGTAAATGCCGGACTCAAAAGTATTTGTAGAAAGTGATTTATTTAAAGAGAGAGAGAAACAGGAGAAGGAGAGAGAAAGAAACAGCTAACTCTCACACCAAGTGAGAGAATCTAGAAAGATGGAATCCAGGAGAGGAAAGCAGCTTCCACACTGAGTGGAAGGGAATAGAGAGAGAGATGGAGTTTAGGAGGGGAAGACAGGCTTCCACGAGAGAGTGTGGAAGGGGACTCCAGAGGGAAAATCCAGGATAGAGAAAAACAGCTTCCGCGAAGGGAGTGTTTGTGGAAGGGGACCCAAACATGGAGTCCGAAGGGATATGGAAGCAGGGGACTTTTCACCTGGGAGGAACAGCCACCTTCTCTAAGACCCCTAGCCAATGAAAAGAGTTCCTTAGAAATTCCGCTGGAGTGACTGACTCTTAGTTACTTCCCACGCCAGCAAAATTTAAACATGATCCGTTAACTCTCCCGGATGGAGAAAGAGAGGAAGGGGGCACAGGGCTGGGAAATTATTGCCCTTAAAACTGCGTCCCTTTGCAGACCCGGAAAGAGAACACCTTCCCTCAGTTAGAGACAGTGGCAGACACAGAACTCAGTTTGTATTTGTGTATTCTTGTGGGTTCCAATTTGTCACAACTCTTCCACACTTACCGTTCACTTTTTCTTCCCAGCTGCCAGCCAGGCCCACCCATACAACTTCAGGCCCAACACCAGATGTGGAATCAACTGTATTAATGTGCCTAAGAAGGCAACACTTTGGGTCAAGTAGCTGCCAGCATATAACACTTAGCAAAAAAATAAGCAATGTGATGGAATTTCACTGGTTGCTTTTAAATGCACTGGAGAACTTATAGAAAGAAAATTTATGAACTAAAGCTTTTAAATTCCCAGCTCAAAGTGGATAAAGGACCAGAACACTTCCATGACTTCCTTAAAAGAAACTTTTAGTGTGTACGGGAATGATGTATGTGTCTGTTGTGTGTATTTCTTGTACCTATGTTACTGAGTTTTCTAAAAATCAAATTCAAAGTCTAATTTAAAGGTTGTTCTATAATGCAAATTAAATTTCTAAACATGAAAGCTCCTATGTAAAAGTTAGAACATTGTTTGGGAAGAAATGGGATCCTGAAAACTGGGGTAAAGACATCCGTAGATTCCAGGGAAGCTGAAGACCTTGAACCCATATATTCCACCAAGTCACTTTGTTAGTAGAAGCAGCCCTTCTTCCTTTGTCTGAAGAGTTTAGTTTCCTCTTTTTTTTGCTTTTTGTTTTTTTTTTTGAGATGGAGTCTCACTCTGTCACCCAGGCTGGAGTAGAGTGGCACAATCTCGGCTAACTGTAACCTCTTGGGTTTAAGCAATTCTTGTACCTCAGGCCCCTGAGTAGCTGGGATTACAGGTGCCAGCCACCATGCCCAGCTAATTTTTGTATTTTTTGTAGAGATAGGATTTCATCATGGGGTTTCACCATGTTGGCCAGGCTGGTCTCAAACTCCAGACTTCAAGTAATCCACTTGCCTCAGCCTCTCAAAGTGCTGGGATTATAGGCGTGAGCCACCATGCCAGTCCTCCTCTTTTGTTTTTTAAAAATTATTTTTATACCTTTAGTTGGTACAAGTGTCAGATTCTTACATGCATATATTGCATATTGGTGAGCCCTGGGCTTTTAGTGTACTAATCACCCGAATAGTGAACATTGTACCCAATAGATCGTTTTTCAGCCCTCACCCCCTCCAACCTTTTGTAGTTACCAGTGTCTACTATTCCACTCTCTATGTCCATGTGTATCCATTGTTTATCTTCCACTTGTGGTATTTGATTTTCTGTTTCTGAGTTATTTCACCAAGTCTCCTCTTTCTTGAAGTGCTTGTAACAGCCTTCCCTGGGGTAGTTGCCTTGTAGGAAATTGCTGGTCTTCCTCAAGACCTCTCCTTGACATCTGTTATTGCTTCTAGAACTATACGCAGATTTAAGTTTCAAAAGACCCCAGGGGTGAGGCATGGCTTGTGAACCATGAGCAGTTAAACACACATCAAAAAAATTGCAGGCTGAGAGCAATAGCTCACTCCTGTAATGTCAGTGCTTTGGAAGGCCAAGGGAGGAGGATCACTTTAGATCAGGAGTTCAAGACCAGCCTGGCTAACATGGTGAAACCCTGTCTCTACTAAAAATATAAAAATTAGCCAAGCATGGTGGCAGGCACCTGTAATCCAAGCTACTCAGAAGGCTGAGGTTGGAGAATCACTTAAACCTAGGAGGCAGAAGTTGCACTGAGCTGAGAACAGGCCACTGCACTCCAGCCTGGGCAATAGAGTAAGACTCTATCTAAAAAAAAAAATTGCAAAATGTTGCCAATTTGTAATGATGATAGAAATCTGGAGACTATATAACAAAATACATCCTCAGGAATTAGGTCAGACTGATTTCACTCATGTTAATGCACTGAGCAGAGATTTGGATTCAATGAGTTAATCTGAGAAGCTGAGAGTGACTCTACAGTTTTTTAAAAAAATTATAATTAGTTCACTGAAACCTGAACCCAAGATGCCCTACAATAAATGAAGTTAAAATATCAGAACTTTTGTGTAATACTGAAGAGAAAGGTATTCAAAGGCTTAGAAAAATTGAAATGCTAGAGTGAATTTATCATGTAAGACATACTTACCCGTCCCCTAATTATATTCAGACAGTCTAGAGGACACTGACTTTACCAAGGTTGTGAGAAATTCTTTCATGAAGGACCCCTCAGCATCACTGTGGAAGAGCTCCGTGGTGTCTATCCTCTATAGGCCAAAAATGACATTGGTAACTGCTGCCATCAGAATGAGCTCCCTTGTTCAATGGGACAATGGGGTTCCAGGGTGGCAGGGACTAAGTGTGGCATTTACATCAGCAAAAGCAATCGAGATATTGTTACTATAAAGCACAAAGGAGCCAAAATAGTTACCAGAATAGTCTGATTTTCAGATACATTTGGACTTCACTAATTGATCATGGAATCCTTATAACTAAAATAAGTGGTATTCTTCCTCACTTTCCCACAAACTGCTATGGTCCTTTGACCTAAAATTGATCCTCGGAGGGCTTACTGCTGTTAACAGTTTCACTAGGTCTGGAAAATGGTGTGTGTGTGTCTGTTGTATGTATATGTGTGCATATCTCTTGTGGCTGTGTTGAGTTTTTGAAAATGAAATTCAAAGTTTAATTATAGATTATTTTATAATGCAAATTTAAATCCCAAGCTTGAAGGTTTTTCATGAACCTTCATGGAAACGACAGAGCAGGGCTATTGCTCACCTAGGACACTATGATAGCAAGGAAAGGCCTAAGGGACCTCTTGGTGGGCAGGAGACCCTTGGAATCATGTCAAACTTTTATCATTATAGTGAATATAAAGGCCCTGACAGTAATGCTTTTTGTCTTTGATGTCGAGTGTGGTTCCTTTATTGAGTATATTTGCGCCCCACAAAAATTTCTTCCTCCTCCTGTTTTTAATAATAATCTGAAAGGCTCAAATGCATAGCCAGAAAGCACTTGGTAAAAGGAAAATAGATATAGAAGTGAATAAAAATTTACTTTCATGTAATTTATATCAGTTGATTCTAAATTGGACTTTTGAAGAAATTGAGACTAGATTTGTGTCCTCTCTCACAAGTTTTCCCTGAGAAATAGCATTGCTGTTTCCTCAGCAGTTCCTCATATGGCCTGATAAACAGACCTTTCCCTCCTCTGGCTGGCTCAGTAGGAATTTCCCTTGAGAGTGTGTAATGGATTTAATTGTGCCCCACCCCTCCTCAAAATCAGCTGTTGACATCCTAAGCCTCACTATTTCATAATGTGAACTTTTTTTTGAATTAAGGGTTTTTAAAGAGGTAATCAAGTTAAAGTGAGGTCATCAGGGTAGGCCCTAATCCAATAGGACTGGTGTCTTCATAAAAAGGGGAAATTTGGAGACAGAGACACATGCAGGGAAGACGATGTGAAGAGACGTGGGGAAAAGATGGCTGTCTACAAGCCAAGGAGGGAGGCCTGGAGCAGATTCTCCCTCACTGGCCTCAAAAAGTCTCAACTCTCAGAACACTTTGATTTTGGACTTCCAGCCTCCGGAAATGTGAGAGAAATTTCTGTTGAGCCTCTGGAAATGTGAGAGAAATTTTAAGCCACCCAGTCTATAGTACTTGGTTATTGTAGCCCCAGCAAACTAATACAGAGGTTGGCCTCTGTATTGGACCTGACATTACATGCAGTGGTATATGGAAAGAAAACTAAAATTAGGTTTAAAAGCCTTGGTTATTTAGGTGTTTGGTTTTCCACTTTGCAATGACATGACTTTTGCCAAGTCCTCTACCCTTGCAGATGAAGTGTTTCCTCATTTTTGCAATCCTTTGTTCTCAGGAACTGGTGACTAGTGTTCTAGTTAGCTCTAATGAAAATGCTCGTGGGTGACACTGTTGGCCTTCTGCCAATAGGATCACCATATGTCCCAAAGTGAGTAGGACAGTACCTGTTCATGTCTATTATATTGTAGAATTCTTAATAGTGCACCCTTAAAATTTTTTTTTTAATTTTTATTTCCATAGGATTTTGGAAAACAGGTGATATTTGGTTACATGAGTAAGTTCTTTAGTGGTGATTTGTGAGATTTTGGTGCATTTATCTCCCAAGCAGTATACACTGATCCCAATTTGTCGTCTTTTATCCTCACCCTTTTCCCACCCTTTACCCCTGATTCTCCAAAGTCCATTGTGTCATTCTTATGCCTTTGCATCCTCATATCTTAGCTTCCACTTATAAGTGAGAACATATGATGTTTGGTTTTCCATTCCTAACTTACTTACCTTAGACTAATAGTCTCCAATCCCATCTAGGTTGCTGCGAATGCTGTTAATGCATTTCTTTTTAGGGTTGAGTAGTATTCCATTGTATGTTTTGATACCACAGTTTCTTTATCCACTGGTTGATTGATGGGCATTTGAGTTGGTTCTATATTTTTGCAACTATGAATTGTGCTGCTATAAACATGGGTGAGCAAGTATCTTTTTCATGTAATGACTTCTTTCACTCTTGGTTGTGTCCCAGTTGGATGATAAATTAGATATATGGTCTCCTTATCCTTTGCCATCTCCCTCATGCCAATTTTGCCCAGGTATTCCTCAGCTTTAGGAGTGGGTCCTGGTTAGTCAGAGACAATTATGCTAATTTCACTCCTTGTTTGAAATTGGTTCAGCAACACTTGCTCAAGTCAATTAGAGTATAGGATTCCTGGATTGTTATTGGTCCAGGAGTAAGTAAATGTCCTAAGCTGGACAAATGAGGTTAAAAAGCAGGATTTATAGACCACGACTAAACAGATAGTTTTTTTTTTTCAATGAATGACATAATATATTGTCCCACTGTTGCTGGTAGTCATCTTATGAGCTTTACACAAGCACGTTCAGGAATAAAATTGCACACAATGGGCATAGCACAGAGAATTGGAAAGAAACTAGAATCTTCATTGTACTACACCTAAACCAGCCTTAATTCCACATTTCTTGATATGTGAAAAGAGACATTTTCTTATTGCTTCAGTTGATTTGGGTCCAAGATTTTTACTACTTTCAGCTAAACGCATCCTAAATGAGACAATGTTTATTCATTTTCTGTGGTTGCTGGAACAGCTTATCACAACTTGGTGGATTAAAAGAACAAAAACTTATTCTTTAATTGTTCTGGAGTCCAGAAGTCTGAAATCAGTGTCACTGGGCCAAGGTCAAGATGTTATCAGGAATAGCTCCTTCTGGAGGCTCTAGGGGAGATGCGTTTTCTTGCATTTTGTAGGTTCTGGAGGGCTCTTGTATTTCTTGGCTCAGGACCCCTTCCTTGAATTCCTCTAATCCCTTGCTTCTGTCCTCACATCTCAGACTTCTAAAATCTAATATCCACCTCTGCCTCTCTCTTGTAATGACATTTGTGATTACATTTAAGACTTAATAGACAATGCAGGATAATCTTTCCACTTCAGGGTCCTCAATTCAATCACGTTTGCAAAGTCCCTTTTGTCATTTAAAGTAACATATTCATGGTTTCTGAAGATTAGGTTATGGATATCTTTGGTGATCATTTTTCAGTCTACTACACAATGCTTTTAACTTTAATGCAGAATGTCAAAAATTCTGCAATCGTAAGATAGCTGACATATGATGTAGACTGGAACTTTTTTCTAATGTCTTAGAATGTGAACTGAGTCTTAAACCTGAGAATGGTAGATAGTAAGTACACATATATTATAAAGAAAGACGGTAAACATATTTGTGACCAAATTATTGAGAGACAGCAGAATCTCTCTAGGGACTATTAATCCAATTACCAATTTCTATTTTCTATAAGAACAGGCACTTTAAAGTGTAGTTGGAGAGAGAGTAGTTATAATAGGTGTGTATCTGATACAATTAGGAGTACCAGGGAAACTCTCCCTAATCAAGGAAGTAGAGATTGGGGCACCAGCAGTCACCTCAAGCCATTTGATGGGTCTCCAAGAATATAAGGTTTAGAGAATAGAGATTCCAGGAAAGTAGAAGAGTCTGGAATCTTATTTTCTGACTGGATGATTATGAAGCTACAGAAATGTTTAAGCTTGCCTAATCTTCTCACCAGATGAGAGTCTGGTAGGAAAAATTTTAGAGGCCTTGATAAATCCAGTAGATCAGAGACATACATAAACAAACTGATGCCTGCTTCCTGCCTGTTTTTAGTATGGAGAATTTAATTATTTATTTTAGATAGAATCTTGCTCTGCCACCCAGGCTGGAGTGCAGTGGTGCAGTCTTGGCTCATTGCAACCTCTGCTTCCTGGGTTCAAGTGATTCTTGTGCCTCAGCCACTCAAGTAGCTGGGATGAAATGTGCCTGCCATCACGCTTGGCTAATGTCTGTATTTTTAGTAGAGATGGGTTTCACCATGTTGGCTTGGCTGGTCTCTAACTCCCATACTCAAGTGATCCATCCACCTCTGCCTCTGAAAGTGCCGGTATGAGCCACAGGTGTGAGCCACCATGCTTGGCTCCTAGTATGGAGAAGCCTCACACCATGCACTGGCTGGAACAACCTGTAATGGCGGGACAAGGAGAGGGCAAAGGGGAACCACCAAAGAGTACACAGTGTGCCCCACAAGAGAACTAGTATTTAGGCATCTGCTATGGCAAATCATAATATATCTGTCATATAAGACATCCTCATTTTCCTAATCTGCTCTGTCTGCTATCTTGACCCTGGGAAA
This sequence comes from Cebus imitator, assembly GCF_001604975.1. Lineage (NCBI taxonomy): Eukaryota > Metazoa > Chordata > Mammalia > Primates > Cebidae > Cebus > Cebus imitator. The sequence continues at coordinate 977,996 of NW_016107712.1, forward strand.
ACTTGCAGCAAAGGCAATGTAGATGGAGAAAGGAAGGTGAGAAACAAACTAACACCACTTCATTATTGCAGCTATCACATACAAACATCGAGTTTCAGTCCTGGGGAGGCTCGGTGAAGATTAGGAATGAAAGTTAGATTGAAGCTCTATTTTAGTCTGGATTTTTTTTTTTTTTTTTTTTTTTTTTAGACGGAGTTTTGCTCTTGTTACCCAGGCTGGAGTGCAATGGCGCCATCTCGGCTCACTGCAACCTCCACCTCCCGGGTTCAGGCAATTCTCCTGCCTCAGCCTCCTGAGTAGCTGGGATTACAGGCACGCACCACCATGCCCAGCTAATTTTTTGTATTTTTAGTACAGACAGGGTTTCACCGTGTTGACCAGGATGGTCTCGATCTCTTGACCTCGTGATCCACCCACCTCGGTCTCCCAAAGTGCTGGGATTTTTTTTTTTTTTAGCATCTGAGAGTGAATTACAGTTATTTAAATGAAATTATTATTGTCACTGAAAGAGACCAAAAAGGCATGGGATATGCCTGGAATATTAACCTAGAATAGCAAAGGAAGTTTGCAGCAGAGAGTATGAGTCAGAAAGCTGGAGAAAAAAGTGAAAAAGTTCACTTCTTTTGGTAAACTCCTATATAGGTAAGAATGTGTTAAAAAAATAGAGAAGAAAAGAAGTGTGAATGTGGCAGCCATGTAAAGTAGTAAATCCACTACTGAGTATTAATAGATTTTGAAGCTAAGAAAATACCCAGTATTAGAACAAATCTTTAGGCCTCTTAAAAAACAAAGCATAACAACAACAAAATAAACCAAACTACAACCTATATGACCAAACGCTATTTTTCATTGAAAATAGAAATATCTTAGTTATTTACTGACAATTTATGGCTTCAACTTTTCCAAAATTGCATTACCTTTTTCATTTTGGTTATTTTGCAATTAGTCTTCGAATATAGGATGTCATTTCTGATAAGTAAAATACCCTATTCTACACTTTTGTCTTTACCTCAATACATGACTCACATGAAGAGGAGGCACTCATGGAAACAAGAACAGGAATACTGAAATCATACTGTATATGGTACTTTTCTGTTCATTTTATCTAATAGAAATTTTAAAATAAATCTCTCATGTGACAGATTAGGTAACAGTAAGCGTGAAGATCTTTCTTCACAGCTTGCTTTTACTGTGCCGTTTCCTTTCATTTCCTATAAATGTGTTTGGCCCACAGACCTCCCATTAGTTTTGCAAGGATTCAATGTCTAAATATACTCTAGGACATGAAAATCTGTCCCAGTAAGGAAAAACCTCTATTGCCTAATGCAATAGTACTTCAGGGGAATCCTCCTGAAAGATTAGCCATTAATTCCACTTTCTGCCACGGCCAATTATTAGAGGAGGAAATGATGTGGCCGTAAAATGAACCAGCTGCACAGAGGACATTCATTAAACCACCAACTGTAGAAAATAACATAAAAATGTTTTCTTTTTAAATCTAAGTGCGAGGGATCAAAGTGTAGGAGGAGGCTTTGTTGAAATGTCGACATAAAGCAGAGTCAGTCTTTAAATGCTAAAGACTTTATATCTGTTAAAAATATGAATGTGTATGTTAACTCATTCAACTAATAATTTTTGAGCCCCAGCTATTTGCCAGCCGTAGTTTTAGATGCTGGGAATACAATAATGAACAAAACATACAAAACATCATGTATCTATGTAGTTTACATTCTAGAGTGCAAAAATAGATAATAAATATAATAAAATTTATGTATATGTATTGATAGGCATTGTACATATATATGTACATCTATAGATATATCCATCTCTGTATCTTTATCTATATTCATAATCATATAGTGATAAGTTCTATAAAGCTCTTATCTCCAAGGAAGTGTAAGAAAGGAAGAGGAAGTCATTTTAAATAGAGTGGTCTTGGAATTCTTCACTAATTAAGCAACTGAGTAAATATCTGAAGGAAGTGAGAGAGTTACAGACATGGTGATTTCTGGTGGAAGAGGTTTCCTGGTAGAGAAAGAAGCAAGTGCATATTGTGTTTGGTTGACAGAAAAGAAGTCAGAGCTGGGTGCGATGTTGTGTGCTTGTAGTCCCAGCTACTCAGGAGGCTGAGGCAGGAGGATTGCTTGAGTTCAGAAGTTCGAGGCTAGCCTGGGCAACATAGTGAGACTCCATTTCTAAAAAAAATAAATAAAATAAAAAAGAAAAAAAGCAAGAAAGAAAAGAAAAAGAAAAGAGGGAAGTATGATATGGCTGAGAGAAAGAGAGAGGACAGTGGTGATAGATGAGGACGGAAAGGTCACAGTAGTGAAGATGACATAGACTCTCATAGGCCATCATAAGGCATGAGACTTTTTCTCTGAGAGGGATGAAGCCATTGAGGGGTTTACATAGAGAGTGATAAGAGCTTGATTATAGTTTTGGAAGGGTCACTCTGGTTTCTGAGTTGAGAATAAATTGCCTAAAGGACAGAAAACTGGCTAGGAGTCCATGGCTTTATAATAATCTGGAGAAAAGATGCTGATGACTCTGAGCAGGGTGGGAGTGGCTGGGGTAGTGAGAAATGGATATATTTTAAAGAAAGATCCAGTAAGATTTGCTATTGCATTGAACATGGAATATGAGAAAAAGAGGAGATTCAAAAATGGCTCCAAAGATTTTGGTTTGAGGAATTGGCAGGATGGAAGAAGTGTTCTTTACTGAAATGGGGCAGGAAGTGGGAGGGGCAGGTTAAAAGGAAGTTCTGCCTTGAATGTGTTAAGTTCAAGTAGTCTTCTGGACAATCATGTGGTAAATCTAAGTAAAATCTAGGAAGTCAGCATGATTAAAGATTGAATCCTAAGAGACCAGTCAGCCATGCTCCCTTGGAAAACTTCCCTCACGGTGTTGACCAGTGATTTCCAAAGAGGCATTCATTGGTGTCCTTGATGAGAGGAGTTTTAAGTGAAATGATGATGGAGAGTGAAAGCCTTATATTACAGAGGGCTTAAGAAAAAATAAGGATAGGTTGGAGGTAGTAAGTATAGGAATTTTTTATTTTTTATTTTTTGAGATGGAATCTTGCTCTGTCACCAGGCTGGGGTGCAATGGGGCAATCTTGGCTCACTGCAATCTCTGCCTCCCAGGTTCAAGCAACTCTCCTGCGTCAGCCTCCCAAATAGCTGGGATTACAGGTGCATGCCACCACCGCACAGCTAATTTTTCTGTGTATTTTTTTTTCCCATTTATTTATTTTATTGTATTTTAGGTTTTGGGGTACATGTGAAGAACATGCAAAATTGTTGCATAGGAACACACATGGCAGTGTGATTTGCTGCCTTTTCTGTGTATTTTTAATAGAGACAACATAGTTTCACTATGTTGGCCAGGATGGTCTCGATCTTCTGGCCTTGCGATCCACCTGCCTTGGCCTCCCAAAGTGCTGGGATTACAGGTGTGAGCCACTGTGTCTGGCCAGGAAAATTTTAAAGGAGCTTTGCAACAAAAAGGAGCAGATTCTTGGGGGATAACTGGAAGGAGATATGAAGTCAAGGAGAGGTTTTTATGTATTGTAGATGGTAGAAATTATAGCAGTTTTTGTTTGTACACTGGTGGGAAAGTCACACTGCAAAGCGGAAAATTAATAATGGAAGACAGATGGGAGAATAACTTAACCGATGTGTTTGTGTAGGCGAGAGACAATGGGATTTAGTACACAAGAGGGACTGCCTTTAGACAGGAGCAGGTACAATCTATCTGAAGTAATTGATGGGAAGGCAGACTATGTGGGTGCAGGTGCTGGTTTGGGAATAAATGCAGTGTGGGTACCACTGGAAATTATTTTGTTATTTTCTCAGTTAAATGGAGATACATTCTTCAGCTGAGAGTGAGGATGGGGGAAAAGATATTGGAGATTAGAGGAGGGAGGAGAATGTGGGAGATAGTTTTTCAAGAAGCTTTAAAAGTTAGTGAACTAGTGAGACATGGGAAGATAACTGGTCTGCATTAAGGGCAAATTACTTGCTTACTGTTTCCTAACCTGTCACCGGCAAGTCCTGTTTGTGCCATTTCTATTAGATAACTTACAGTGAAGAAAGTCAGCATTGTTTTCTGTTTCTCTAGCTTACATTAAGCACCTGGGAACAGGCATGACATAGGCAAAAATATGGCTACTATCAGTTTTTCTGAAGTTTGAGGTCTTGACAATTAAGTGTGATGAAATGAGAAAGGAATAGTATAGAAATATAAGAGAGAGGGTATAAGTAAATGAGGGCTAAAATAATGGGCTACTGAATTTCAGAAGGGCAAGTAAGGAAGTGAGGACAGGAAGGTGAGGGGCAGTACAAGATGTATTTGATTCATGAATTTTAGATCCTGGTGAAATCAGGAATTGTTGGAGTGAGAGCACTAGAGGAAATATAGGCATGATGGTCCAAGCGTGTGATGCTTAGTACTATCTGTGACAAGGTATGTATACTGTAAGTGGAACGGTGGGAGAGAATGGCTGAGCAAAGAAGACACGGTCATTGCAGGAGAGGAGGATGGAGGACTGAGGGGCAGCTATATCATTTTCAGCTTTTTTTCCTTTTCTTATACCAGTATCTATTGTCTTAATAACTGTACCTTTATAATAAAACCTGATATTCAGAGGGGGAAATTCTTTCACTCATTTTTCTCTAAGAATGTCTCGGCTAGGCATAGCCTTTACATTTCTATATTTCCATAGATAGTTTTTAGTATTGGTTTGTCAAGTTCCACACACACACATACTTAACATTGGAATTTTTATTAGGATTGTATAAAATCTATTAGTAAGATTTGGCAACTTTATAATATTGGGCCTTTAGTTCATGTTCAGGGTATAGTTCCTCATTTATCGAGGTATTTTTAAATGTCTTTCAATTACATTTTATAGTTTTCTGCATTGAGATCTTCCACACTTTTGCTAGATTTGTGAAGCTTATGCGTGTGTCATCTGTAGTGGATATCATGGTGGGACACCTAAACCCTCCCCTTGCAGCTGCTATGAGTGTTAGGGGTTGACAGCACTCAGCTTAGTCTCCCTGGAACTTGCCGACAGCCGAAGAGAATCACCTGGCCTAAATCCCATCATCACCCACAACCACCCCCACCTTCCACGGGATTCAGTGTAAGAATATAAAAGCCTGAGAGGTCCCCTTGTCCCAATTTGAGGCCCTTTGAGGGACTATTCCAACTTCTGAGGCTTCTGTAGGATTGATTGGCTGAGTCCTTCTCATTGCATTGAAATTTAATTTTCCCTTTGCTCAATCCTGCTTTCTTCACACTTCACATGTTGGTTTTGATAATACTTCTTAGTAAGTTGTGGAAATATCTTCCTCAGAATCTGATTCCTAGAGAATTCAGATAGTTGTGTTATTTTTATAAAATTTGAATTTTTAAAATTGTTTTTTTCCTAATTTATGGAAATTCAATTGGGTTTTGTACAATGAGCTTGCATTTATCATAGTTGCTAACTTAATACATTTTCAAGTTTTATCCGTATGGTTTTGGTTTTCTACACAGGCAAACATGTTTTCTGTGAGTGATCTTTCTTTTCCCTTCCTTTCCAGACATTATATAGTCATCCCTCAGTATATGCTGTGGATTGGTCCCAGGACCAAAACTCTCATATACTGAAAGTTCTGCAGTGTCCGTCCTTAACATGCGTGAGTTTTGCATGCTGCAAGTACTGTATTTTCCCCTCTGTGTGTTTGCTGGAAAACATCCACCTAGAAGGGAATCCATGCAGTTCAAACCCATGTTGTTCAAGGGTAAACTGTATGTTTTATTTATGTGGATAGACCTGGTATTAGTTGGATTCTTTGTCTCATTTTGAATAACATCTCACTATTAATTAAGGTTTGATGTAGGTTTTGTTTTTAATAATCTATTAGATTAAGGATTCTCAAGGAAGGATTACTTCCTTTCGTACCTAGTTTATAGGATATATTTTTAAGAATGGGTATTAAATATTATGAAACATTTTTCTGGTATTTGTCAAAATCATCATAATATAGTCTTCCTTTATTCTCTTAATGTAATGAAATATGTCATTAATTTTCAAATATTAACACAAGCTTGTATTCCTGAGGAATAATCTAAATTAGTGATTTTGCATAATCTTTTTTTGTATAAAAATGGATTTGTTGGCTAATTTTTTGCTTAGCATTTTTTCGTCTGTACCCATGAGTGAGATTGGTTTATAATTTTCTTTATCATCACATCACTTTCAGTAACAAGATTATGTTGGCTCCCAAAATAAAACTGCAGGCATTCCTCTTTGTGTTAGTCATCTATTGCTGTGCAACAACAAAACTTAGTGTTTTAAAACAATACTTATCATCTCATGATTTCTATGGGTCAGGAAGGGCTTAGTTGGCTTCTTTGGCTCTCACAAGCCTGTAGTCATCTCAAGGCTCCACTGAGAAAGACCCACCTCAGGCTCACTCACAAGGTGGTTGGTGATGCGCAGTTTTGTCAGTGGCTTTTAGATTAAGACCTCAGTGTCTCATGAGCCGTTGGCACAAGATCACCCTCAGTTCCTGGCCCTGCAAACCTCGCCACAGGGCAGCTCACAGCAAGAGAGCTTGCTCTATCTAAGTGAATAAGGAGAGAAAGCCTGCTCTCACAACAAAGCCATGGTCTTCTGCAACCTAATCTTGGAAGTGGCATCACTTCATTTTGCTGTCTTTTGTTCATTAGAAGCAAGTCACCAGGTCCAGTCCACACTCAGTAAGAGGGGATTACACAAAAGCATGAATACCAGGAGGTGGGGATCATTGAGAGTCATTTAGGAAGCTTCCACACACACCTCTTTTTCATTCTCTGGAACATTTTGTGCAATATTGGTGTTATTCCTTTCTATGTATTTCAAGTTATCTGGTACAAGAGAATTTAATTAAAAATTTTTTAAACCATAGGAAGATTTTTAGACTCCATTTCTTAATAGTGAAAGAAATATTACAGCTGGGCGCAGTGGCTCACGCCTATAATCCCAGCACTTTGGGAGGCCAAGGTGGGTGGATCACTTGTCAGGAGTTCAAGACCAACCTGACCAATATGGTGAAACCCCGTCTCTACTAAAAATACAAAAATTAACTGGGCATGGTGGTGTATACCTGTAATCCTAGCTACTCGAAAGTCTGAGGCAGGAGAATCACTTGAAACTGGGAGGTGGAAGTTGCACAGCAAGCCAAGATTGCACCATTGCACTTCAGCCTGTACTACAAGAGTGAGATTCCATCTCAAAAAAAAAAAGAAAATATTCTTTTGCCAGTGTTGTTAAATGCTGCTTTTCAAATATCTTGACATTTCCATCTACAGGTTTGAATCTATTAGCCTACAGCTTTTTATAATATCCTCTTTTGATACTGATTGCAGAATATGTGGTGATGTCCACGTTTTTATTCTGACATTAATTTTTTGTGACTTCTCTCACTTTTCCTTCATCAATCCTGCCAAACGCTTATGAATTTTATTATTCTTTTCTAAGAATCAGTTATTGGCTACATTGGTCTTTATTTTTTTTTAAATTTTTGCCTTTTTCGTGTTTGTATAAATATCTTTTTTAAATCAGATCCTTTTATGTTTCAAGCTCCTATGTGATTGTTTTATACATGTCTTTTATAAAGTTTAGATTTATTTTATTTCATTTTATTTTTTGAGACAAAGTCTCACTTTGGTTGTCCAGGCTGGAGTGCAGTGGTGCAGCTATGGCTCATTGCAGCTTCAACCTCCCAAATGCAAGTGATTCTCCCACATCAGCCTCCCAGGAAGCTGGGACTACAGGTGCCCTGCCACCATCCCCAGCAAAAATTTTAGTATATATATATATATATATATATATTTTTTTTTTTTTACTAGAAACAGAGTTCTGCCATGTTGCCCAGGCTGTTAAAACTTTAGGTTTAAATATACAATTTATTAATTTCTGTCTCATGTTTTTTTTACTTGCCTTTGTTTGGTATGAAATATTTTTAAAGTCAGGCTTATAGACACCCACGCTATACATGGCAAAGTTAAACAACTTCAAATGTATATTTTGGTGCATTTTGAGAAATAAGTACATTCATATATCACCACAACTACCACAACTATGATATGGAACATTTCCATTGCCTCTAAAATATTCCTTGTTCCCCAATGGAGTCAATCTCTTTTCAGACCACAGACTGTAGCAATGTTTGCCCGATTTCTGTCCCTATGACTTTGTATTTTTCTAAATTCCATACAAACGGAACCTGTAGTATGTAGCATTTTCATTCTGGCTTCCTTCATTTACCATAATGCTTTCAAACATGTTATTTTTTAACAAGAGCTAGTTTCTTTTTGTTGTTGGGTAATATTAGATGATATAAACACACCAATACTTTTTTTTTTATCATTTATCCAATTGAAGGACATTTGGCTACTTTTCAGTTTGGGCTATTATTAGTATAGCTGCTGTAACTTTGGCATACAACTCTTTTGTTGGCATATATTTTAATTAATCTTAGGCAAATATCCACGAGCAGAACTTGTGCATCATTTATTAAAGGTAGGTTTAATTCCAAAAGAACCTATCAAACTGTTTTCCAAAAGCAACAGCATTCTGTTCTGCCAGCAGTGTGTGAGAATTCTAGTTGCTTTGCATTCTTGGTATCATTTGGTATTGTTGAGACTTTTTAAATTGTTTACATTTTCACAAATCTGGTAGGGTAGTTAGAATGGGTATATCATCGTGATTTAAATTTGTATTTCCCTAGGAAGAGCCCTTCACAGCTAACTCCCTTGAAAAGAACACAGTACCTGGTGAGTGTGACTAGTCTTCATTGTTTACCACTTAAGTTGTGCTATGCAGCTAATCACCACAGATCCCCAGGATGATAAGATAGGCCCTCAGACACGTAGGAGGATGCTGAGAGGAGCTCCCTGAGCTGGAATAATGGGGCACATCCATTATTCTATATTATTTCATATAATTCTATATTATTTGAAATGTCTATATTATTTCATATAATTCTTCAGTGAGATAGGTACTTCCACATTACAGTTGAGGAAATCGAGGCTTTGCATGTTTATGTAATTTTCCCCAACCCATAGAGCTCGCAAGGAGAGGTGCCAGAATTTAAGTTCAAGTTTTGTGGTTCCAAAGGAGTTTACTCTGAAATTTACAACCTATAGAAATACCCTCGGAATCCTTTTCTACAGACTGAATGACATTTCTTTTAAAATCCTTATTTTCCAAGCCTTTGATGAATTTATGGGTTTCCTGAATCTTCCCCACCCTATCTCCCACCTTCTGCGCTCCTCGTTGCTATACATAGTATTGAATAAAGAAATCCAAATTTGTTTCATAGTGACAATTACTGTCACCATTATGTCAAGCTATTCTGATTGGGCCTATTGTCTGAGTAAATGGAACATGAGACTGTTGGTTGTATCAGCACAGACTGTTATGATGTAGCTTAATGCACCCTGAGGATTCTTGGATGGGTAAACTGCCCTGAAGTAGGCCAACTACATTTTATGGCCAGTCTTTTCCAAAGGATATGAGGAAAGTGCTTTACTTCAATAATGCACAGTCTGTAATAATTTAACATTTGGCACTCACACATTGCCATTCAACCTTCAGCATTCTAAACAAACATGACTCTGGTTTGATGGTTGTTATTATATAATAGATGTAGTTAATCAAGGCTACTGTAAATTAATAGTGGTGGTCAATATATGGTGATGTTTCACTGTTCGTTACAATTTACTCTTGCGTTTTAGCTTACATGACAGATTTGGGGATTTTGTACTGTTTCTCTTCGAGTTAATATTGTAAGCAATTAGACTTACTTCTTTTAGCAAAAGTTAAATCATCATCTTTTGAGATACTTTGCTATTCTTTAATAATTTATTTTGAATAGGTCACTTTAACAAAACATTTAATTATACTGAGACAATATCTTGGGGGAAAAAGCAAGAGGTAATTTCGAATATATGCATAGGTGATGTTGCAGTTTTCTAAATTTTAAACTGGAGGGCACTTATGCAAATGTTAAACTGGGTAGGGCAGAAAAATTTGGACACAATGTTGATGATTTGTCAGCTCAATATATGGAGAAAAAACTGGAAATATAAATGAAAGAAAGGAACTTTCAAAATTTCTAATGTGTTATCCGCTTTTACCTTCCCATGATCTCTGACCCAATTTATCTAGGAATCTAAGTACCTGGAGGACTGGGGTGAGTACGTGGGCAAAGATTATAATATGTTCAAGAAGGAATACCAAGAATACACCAAGAAAATGTTTAGCCTCCTTTATTCTATCATCAGATCATGTATTGGGATCACAGTGCTAGGATTCTGTCTGGAGAAAGACTTTTCCGGTTTACTTGACCTCCTCCTTCAGCATACCCACAACCGAGTGCAGAGGGTGCAGTTTGTTAAGCTCTCCTGTGGCATAGAGGAGACTTAGCAGTCCGTCACTAAGGATTGGCTGGAATTCAGGAGAGGTTATCTATAAGAAGGAAATAAAAACCTTTCTCTTTTCTATCTCAAGACATTTGTGAGCAGGAAAAGAAAAAGGTAACATATTGAGGAACTTCTCCATGTTATGACTTACATGTACACAAGTACATGTAAATATTTGTATGTATCAGTTCATTCAAACCTCACAGACACTATAAGTTATTTTATTCTTATTTTACAGTTGAGGAAACTGGGACATAGAGCCCCTAAATAACTCATTTGAGATTATGCATCTATTGAACAGCAGAGCTGAATTAGGCTGTTTAGCTCGACCAGCTCCAAAAAAGATGAATTAATGAGGATAATGTGGGTGGCAAAGAGGGCAGGCAGCTTTTCTCCCTGCTACCTATTCAGGATAAAGAAATCACCTCTGAGCCTGATCTGGCACGAGCCTCAGGCATGCCCATAGCAATGTAGCTGTACAGTGTGGTCAGAAGAGGGAGATCTTACACGATGGCTTTCCTGAGCTGCTTGCAGGGGCCTCCAGTGAGAAGCTAGATCGGAAAGAGTGGTGATGATCCTGGCTCTGGAGTGAGGGTTGGTGGACCCCCAGGCCCACTGACTGAAAGGCTGTAGTTGTTATTCAGAGATCTGTGGCCAGTAATAGCATGGATGAGCCAGGGGTAACCAGAATATCCTATCAATGACTGACAAAGCCAAAAGATACCAAAACATGAGTGCCACTGAAATAGCGTGAAGCTATGCAGCCTAGCAGCAGGGAAAACAGCTCCCAGGAGCCACGGGCGTTGTCATGGACACCTGGGGAAGCAGAGTACATTACACTGAAAGCTGGCTCTTTCCTTTTCCCAGGGGACTCCAAAGCCTCATTTCCCACCCCTTACCACAAGGCACCATATGCCACCTTAGGGAGAAGTGCAGGGGCACGGGGAAGCTTTGGAACTAAATAATTTTTTTTTTTGAGGGATGAAGTCAGCACTATTGGATGAGATTAAGTTTTAACTTAATATATTTATTTTTCTGTTAATTAATGGGGATGAGACTAAGACAGAGGTTCAGATTAAGTATGCAACTATAAAGAACTTTCATTTTCTCTTCATATCTGAGTTATAATGGGAGTTAAATTTTATAAGCCTGCTACAAAATATGGCTAACCAGAAAAAACATAATAATAAAGCACAAGCAAAAAGAAAAAAAAAAGAAAAAAAAGTTGCCAACTGTATAGGCAATGAAAAAAAGGCACACATATAATAACCAGAACAGTTAAAGGGAGGAGATAGAATTACTTAAAGAGGACAGCAGGATAATAATAACCTTGTTGATGGTAGCCAGTTACATTAGAATCAAATTTAGCAAAGAAGAATTTGCAAGGTATTTACTGTCAATGTTCTCTAGCTGTTACAGAAATGTATCTGGTAGTAAAAAACAAAACAAATACGTAACTACTGTGACTAGGATAGAAATAATGAAAATTACAGGGAAAAAAGAACAATTTCAGTATCTCAGTAGGTTATTCCAGGACCACCCACACCTTTATTTGTTAGACTGTTGTGTTTTTCCTACTCATTGCACTTCTGGGTCTGGGCCAGAGAGTGATGGGTGGAGGGAGAATGGTCTCAGGTTGCATTCTCCTCCTCAGCTTTTAACTAGCTGATCGCATTTCACCCTTGCCTCTCTGTGCCCACTGCCCGACTTTGTTCAGGCCTCCGTTTGCTCTTACTTGGGCCATTGTGAAGCCTTCCTAATTGATCTTGCCTCCCACAATCTCTCCCTCCTCTAGTCTATTCTATACAGCTTTTCCACGTTCATTTTACTGAAGCCTGGTTTTCATTGCATCAGTCTCCTGTGCAAAAATCTACAGAAATTCCTTCAAATAGCTACTGAATTGGGTAAAAATCTTCTCTCTGATCTGCGGCATGCTTCACAATGAAGCAGTAGCAACTCTGCTACTGAAGGTCACAGTATTTCATTTTTGGAAGCCTTGCAGTTACTATAGGGCTTGTTTCTTTTCTCACAGAGCATCTGTAGTTTTGATCATTCAATAATTATAAACATATCGATAATTAAATAAATAGAAGAAAATAAATTGAAGAAAGTAACCACGTGAAAAGGTGATGTGGAAGAAAGTGGACCTCAGAAGAAGAATTATCTTATTAGAGATGCTGTCTCTTGGGGTTTCTTGAAGAGGCCCAATACAAAACTCCAGCTCATATAAGCGTCACAGAAACACAGGAGGAGCTAAGTGAAATGGAGGATATCATTTTGAGTCTCTACTTCTGGTGATACAAATGAGAATACTGGGTTATAAAAGCTGCAAACTCACACCTCCCATACCAGTGATATACTTGAGCACCATTTTTTTGGCCATACCAGAGAATAATTGATCTCAATATGTTTTCTCTCTCTCCCTCTTAATATGAGAGGAACAGTAGAATGAGTTTAACAAATGAACTCAACCATGTACTCACCAGCACAATCATGACAGAATATTTAAATCAACCCCCAAATAGCTGTCCTGTGCCTTTGTAGCTAATCTCAACTCTGATCCCATTCCTGCAAGGACTAATTTGCCTTCTATCATTCTAGTTTTGCCTTTCTAAAGTGATATGTGTAGAATCATACTGTATACATTTATTTATGTTTGGCTTCTTTAACTTAGCATAATGCATTTGAGATCATGGAACGTGTTTTTCACATAGGTTAATAGCAAGTGGAACTAGGGCTGTTAAAGAACAGGGGAACTAGACATAAAAAGCAATGAATTTGATTTCCAGATTTGACACTATCTGTGTAGCTATGGGCAACTTAACTTTGAGCATTGATCTCTTACCCATTAAAATGGGAACAAAAATATTGACTTCAGAGGGTTATAAATATCAACTAGATAAATAAAAAGCCGAGTGACTGCTACATACCTGACACATGTTTTGGCCTTGAAACACAGTAGCCAGTATTATTAACAGTGGCAGACTGCCTGTTACACTTTAGTAACTGCTCTCCCCAGGGTGCCCTTATGTTCCAGTTTCCCTATGTCATCCTGGACTAATTATTGATAGTGCTCTCTTGTAACTCAAGAGTGTCTCAATTGGAAGATAAATTACATGGTTACCCTAATTCTCCCCATATTATTCAATAATGGAATTCTCAACTATGGATTAGGCCTGTGGCCAACCAGACTACAGTCTGTTTTGTAACTTCTTTGTAGCCAGATGTCCATTTTGTCCAATAAGATGTAAAAGAAACTGCTGGGCAACTTTTGGGAAATATTATTGTCTTGGTTCACTTTCTGCTGCTGTAACAGAATACCACAGACTGGGCAAATTATAAACAATAGAAGCTTATTTGATTTTGGAGGCTTGGAAGACCAAGAGGATGGCACTGGTGTCTGGTGAGGGTCATCTGATGGTGGAAGGCGGAAAGTGCAAGTGAGCACGCAGGACAGGGAAAACTGGGCCAAGCTTCATCCTTTTATCCAGAGTCCACTCATGTGATAACTGCCCACATCCATGATAATGTCATAAATCCATGCATGAGAGCAGAGATCAGGTGTCCCACATTTTATTAGGCCCCAACTCCCAACACTGTTGAATTAGGGATTAAGTCCCAATACATGAACTTTTAGAGGACACATTGAAACCATAGTATTCCTCCTCTGCCCCCCCAAATTTACCTCCTTCTCATAATGCAAAATACATTGATTTCATCCCAGTGGTTCCGAAGCCTTAACTCACTTCAGCATCAACTCAAAAGTCCAACGTCCAAAGTCTCATGTAAACAAGATATGGGTGAGACTCCAAGGCATGATTCATTTAAAGGGAAATTCCTTCCAAGTGTGAGTCAGTGAAATTAAACAGTTATCTATTTCCAAAATACAGTGGTGGGACAGGTATAGGATAAGTGTTTTCATTCCAAAAGAGAAAGGAGTAAAAGGTCTCAGTTAAATCCAAAACCTAACAATGAAAACAACATGAAGTCTTAAAGCTGGAGAATAATCTCTGATTCCATGTACTGCATCCCGGGCACACTAGGCCAGGAGTTGCTCCCCCAATACCTCGAGTAACTCTTCCCTCATGGTATTGCTGGGCTCAGTCCATGCTTTAGATCTTCCAGGTTGGTATCTCATGCCTGCATCTCTCTCATGCTAGCATTGCACACTGGCAGCTGTACAGTTCTGAGGTCTCAGGGATGGCCTTGCTCCCAGGGCTCCACTAGGCATTGCCTCAGTGGGGACTCTGTGTGGCAACTCTGACTCCACATTTCTTCTTGGCATTGCCCTCATGGGGACTCTCTGCTGTGGCTTCGCCCCTGGAGAAAATCTCTGCTTGAGCCCCAAAGCTATCTGCAACATCAACATTGGTTTGAAATCTACGTGGAAGAGGCCAGGCCCCCACAGCTCTTGTATTCTGAGCATCTGCAGAATTAATGCCACGTGGACACCAGCAAGGTTACAGCTAGGTATGTTAAGCTACACCTGGAGCTGTTTGAGCTGTGGCTGGGGTGGCTGAGGAGTACTGTACTATAATGCAGGGGGCAGAGTCTCGAGGTAGCTCTGGGAAGTGAGCCTTTGGAGGGGTTCCTGGCCCACCCCATGAAACCATGTGCCCTCCTGGAGCTCTAGGGTGGGGGGCAGCCTGTAAGAGCTCTGAAATGCCTTCCAGGTCTTTCTCCCATTGTCTTGATGAATAGCGCCTGACTCCCTCCTAGCCCTGTTAATCTTTTTAGGAAATGGTCGCTTAGCCACACTCTTAGTATTTTCTCCCATGCTTTTTCAATCTTTACATGGCCAGGGTGAACATTTTTCAAATATTTTGGGTCTGCTTTCCTTTTAATTTTAAATTCCATCTTTAAGTTATTCCTTTGTTTTTGGATCTCAACATATGCAGTTGGAAGTAACCACACAGTGGACTGAATGCTTTGCTACTTAGTTATATTTCCTCTGCAAGATATCCTATTTCATCACTCCTAAGTTCTATATTCCATAAAGTCCTAGGACACAAACACAATTCAGGCAGCCTTTGCTACTTTATAAGGATGGCCTTTACTCCAGTTTCTACCTTGTTACTAATTTCTGTCTGGGTTCTCATCAGAATGGCCTCTAATGTCCATATTTCTGTCAACAATTGGGTCATGACCACTTAAATAATCTCTAAGAAGTTCCAGACTTTCCCTGTAGTTCCAGACTTTGCCTTTCTCTGAGTCCTCATCATCTTTAACACTTAATTTATGGCAATGCAGGCTGTTTCTAGCACAGTCCTCAAAATTCTTCTAACCAGTACTCATTACCCAGTTCCAAACTGTCTTCCATATTTTCACATATTTGTTATAGTAACAACCCCACTTCTCAGTATAAATGTTCTGCTTTAGTCTGAGTTCTGCTGCTATAACAGAATATCACAGACTGGGTAAATTATAAATGGTGGAAGTTTATTCAGCTCATAGTTCTGGAGAGTGGACAGTCCAAGATCATGACACTGACATCTGGCAAGGCTCATCCTATGGTAGAAGGTGGAAGTAAATAATAAAACTTTGTTTAACGAGTAATGAAGTCACACCAAGAATCTTGCCCAGGTCTTCCTGGGCCTGGAAGCATGACAAGATGACAAAGGAGTGCTGACACTCCACGTACAAGGACGCGTTTAGGATTAAACATGTTTTATTCTTAAGACAGAAAGAAGAAATCAAGACAAACTCCCCACTTCTGCCGTAACAAACCCACTCCTGTGATAACAGCACTCATGCATTCAGGAGGGCAGAGGTCACATAATGAAGCTGTGGCAGTCCAGGTCTCACGAAAGCTGAACAGGCAGGCCTCCATAACAACTGTTTCACCGTGACTAAGTGGTTAGGTTAAATATTAAAGGCTGAGAGAACCAGTGCCCTTACACAAAGCTGGAACGAGTAATAAGGGCCCACCAAGAGCCTCGCCCAGGCCTTCCTGGGCCTTGAAGGATGACAAGATAACAAAGGAATGCTCATACTCCTCATACTAGGACCCATTTAGAATTAAATGAGTTTTACTGGTGATTGAAAGGAACTCCCCAAACCTCAATAAGTCAGCTGAAGATAAAATAAGGGTAATCACCCTTGGCACCTGGACCTATCTAGTTTAAATAAATTTACTGAGGCTTCGAAGGAAGGTTCCCAAGACTCAGACCTTAGTTATAGATTAGAAGAAATGAATCACTTATGTCTTTAGATGAATGCACTCTTACATGCAGACGTATTGCTTAGAAGGTATATAAGCATTGGGTAGCTTCATAATTTTGAGTTGGTCTGGCGATAATTTCCCGGACTTCTCCCTGTACCTGGTTTCAGAAATAAACCCATTTGTTTCCCAGTTCATCTGCATCTTATTGGACCATGAGAAGAGGCAGCCTGACCCTTGGTTCAGTCTGGGAACACAGTCACCTCTTAAATATCACACCTCTTATTAGGCCCTGCCTCTTAACACTGTTGCATTGGGTATCATGTTTCTAATGCACAAACTTTTGTGGGGCACATTCAAATCATAGCAGTCTTTGTGGGTAGGGATATATCTTTTACCTTCTTTTTTCTTACCCCGCTGGCTGGAATGGGGACTTGCTGGCTGAAGCTGGAGTAGCCATCTTGGACCATAAGGTGAATTTGACAGTGGAAGCCACGGCAGATGGGCCACAAAATAGAAGGGTTCTATTGGATTTTACTTGAGAGAGAAATAACCTTCTGTTTGTTTTTAAAGCTAATATTTTTAATTTTTTTTGTCATTAACAGATAAACCTATATATAATTAATATATTAATCCTTTATTACATGACCCTCTCAAGCCTTGAAGCCCTAAGTTGCCAAGGAAAAAGTGCCCCCAAATTAAGTGCTGCTAGAAAATAACCCCCTTTATTGTCTGGGAAATATAGTCAAAGATAAATAACATTTATCATATTTATATTCTTCATCCGAGGGACATTTTTGTGTTCAGTCTGCCAGGTAGAAGTTTAGATTTTATGAATAACTGAGGACACGTCAAGCCTAATGAGTTTGTAATTTGCAGGCTTTAGAATCTTGGTCATAAAATAAAATAAGCTAAGCTATTCTTCTCTATATACATGCCTTTTAACACACAGCTAATTCTTTATTTATATCTGTAGGTTAAAGATCCTTCATGTATTCTAGGACATATTCTGAGATCCTTTGGTATAAGGAAAGTACCCCAACAAAGCCATATGTTTAGAACCTTAGAAAAAACATGGTTCATGTTTGGTTCAGGTGTTCCTTTACTGAGGTAGGAAGATCTTTTTTGTTAGTATTGGAATCTTTTCTTCAAGCTCTTGCTGTCATCAAGAAAATAACACCAGTATTAAAGATATAATAGGTCAGCTTTACTGATTCTTGATTTGGAGCAGCCAAAGGAGTTGGTTGTGCCATGTTCCATAAGCTACTCAACTTGCGTGCCTTACTGCTGGCTCTTAAGCCAAGTCACCTTTCCAAACACTACTTTCATCTGTCTTAATCCATTCACTGTACATGTCTTCTTTTATCCATAAATGAGAACTATACACACAGACTATATTAAAAAAATCACTGAGGAATCCATAAGACCATCCAGCTTTTTTGAGTGTTTGACTCTTGTGTCTTGAAGCTTAATCCTTGCCCTTGGTCCATCTGAACTTCATACCTTTTATTCTCTCTTAATATTGAAACCATTACTTCCTTTATGTATTTTTCTGTGTCTCTCAGCTTCACCCAATACTTCATATAAGAGTTCTCTACATTAGACTTGTCCTATGAAATAAAACCCTATCCCTGGTGGCTAGGAGGTCACTGGTCTTGAAAGAATCTGATCACCTAATGAATGAATGAACAAGATAAAATCTGTAAGCTATTATCAGAGTTTCTTTGAGACATTCAGTCCCTTTTTCTTCTGTAACATATACATTTGTTTTCAGTTTCACCTCTGCAATTACAATACCAAGCCAATCAAATCCTGTGATATGTGCTTGCCTGTCTCAACTGTTCTGCATATGCTTGATATCTTATAATAGTTTTCTCTCTATGTAAGGGGAGAGTACAATATTTGCCTTAAACAGTAGTGTCTTGTCTGTTCAGATTTCCATAACAAAAATACCATAGGCTGAGTAGCTTATAAACAATAGAAGTTTACTTCTCAGTTTCTGGAGGCTGAGAAATCCAAGATTAAGGTTCACACAAATAAGTGTCTAGTGACAGTCTGCTTTCTGGTTCATAGTCAGCTGTCTTCTCACTGTCTTCACTTGGTGGAAAGGACAAGGAAGCTCTCTGGGGTTTCTTTCATAGGGGTGTTAATCTCATTTATGATAGCTCTACCCTCATGACCTAATTACTTTCTAAAGTCCCCCATACTCAAATACATTAGGGATTGAGTTTTAAAACATGAGTTTTGGAGTGGGGGGAATGATCATTCATTCTATAACAGGTAGAAATCAGATGATGCATATCTATGTGAATGGGAATCATACATAAATATTTCAGTGACCCTTTCCTACATCTGTAGCCTATGGTTTTTGCATTATTTCTGCTTTCTCCTCCTTCTGTTTTGAAACCAGATGAGCTTCCTTAAGGGACTTTCTTTCATTTAGTACATGTTTCTTTTCTCTTCGGTGTCCATCAATTGAATTTCTACTTCTCTCTACATTGCCTCTGATATTTTTAAATGTCCTGTGCTTTTTCCTGCACACTTTTGCTCTTAGAGGATTCTAGTAATTTACAAGCCTTTGCCCATCTAATCTCAGTAGAATTTTGGTTATTTTTATAACTACTTTACCCATTGTAGTTTTTTTTGATGAATTTCCCAGTTTTGGGCATTTGTATTCATGTCTGTGGGATCCACCTGGTTGAATTAATAAGCACGAAGACTCCAAATGCCCTTTGACACTCAGAGAAATCATCTAATGAGGAGATTGGGATTGAACAGTGAGGATCTTTCACAAAAGAAGTCTCAGAGTCTCTGTTTTCTTTTATTTGTACATTTGCTCTCTCACATTTTTGACTGACCATTCAGTTCTTTTGGCCAAGGTTATTTTTGCTCTTTATGTGCTATTTACCAAAGGCTGTACTGCAAGGATCAGTATGTTTATTTTGATATCCTTGGGCCTTAGACTCTTAGAGCT
>NW_016107712.1:998277-1065676 GCF_001604975.1 Cebus imitator
TTTTTTTTTCCTGAGAAAGGTCTCACTATGTTGTGAACTTTCATCTTGAACTCCTGGCCTCAAGCAATCTTCACGCCTCAGTCTCTTGAGTAGCTAGAACTACAGGAGCATGCCACTGTATGCCTGAGCTATGGCTAAAACTTTAAATCAGTTGGAATTTCATAGTCCAAGTGTATGTTTTTGTATAGTTTTGAGAAAGTCCATTAAGTAATTTGTTAGTTTCAACTAATTCAACCTCTTTGTTAGTTTCAACTAATTCAGAGGGGTTGATGAATTAGAGGCAGAAAGGAAGGAAAGGAATAAAGACTGTTTATCATATTAGGTTGGCACAAAAGTAACTGTGGTTTTTGCAATACTTTAAAAAAATAACAAAACCGCAGTTAATTTTGCACCAATTTAATGCAAACATCTACTGATTTCACAATGAAAATTTGTCTTTCCAAATTAAAAGTCCTTTAGAAAAACATTTCTAGCATCTGCATGCTTTATTTTTCTGTCTCTCAGAATTAATTTTTTTCTTTAAGATGAGTATATGTGTGTTTACTTTTGCTCACTTTAAGTTCAAATTTCTTTTTATTGAAAATTCAGAGAATAAACAGTTCCTATGACTCATGCTGCTGGAATATCAGGGAAAAAAAACAAATTTAAATTGTCCATAGCATTCTTTGACCATAATTTTGCAGAATTTGGAATGTCAAAGGATAAAACTCCATCCTATCGAAGCATCTGCTCCCACCCCATTGAGAGTTAATCCTAGCATGTCATTCTTAAACTTGAGAGTGTCAAAATCACTTGAAAATCTTATCAGACAAATTACTTGGATCTCACTCCAGAGAAGTTTGCAGGTGATGCTGATACTGCTTGTATGGGGATCACACACTGAGAACCACTAATCTTGCTTAAATAATTCACATATGATGAAATGATATGCTAGAGAGGGAGAAAGCTGTATTCTATGAATCCCTCTTGATAGTGGAAAAGACTTTCTGAAAGACAGCTAGATGTTTTAAAAATGTATCATCTAAGTCAGGGGTCCCCAACACCCTGGTTGCTGACTGGTACTTGTCCATGGCCTGTGAAGAACAGGGCTGCACAGCAGGAGGTGAGTGACAGGTGAGCAAACATTATTCCCTGAGCTCTGCCTTCTGTCAGATCAGCGATGCATTAGATTCTCATAGGAGCATGAACCCTGTTGTGAACTGTGCATGCAAGGGATTTAGATTGTGTGTTCCTTATGAGAATGTAATGCCTAGTGATCTGAGGTGGAACAGTTTCACCCCAATGCCATCCAGCACCCCCGACCATGGAAAAATTGTCTTTCACAAAACCAGTCCCTGGTATTAAAAGGTTGGGAGTCGCTGATCTAAGCAACTATTTAATTCTATGGTTGAAATTTCAGAAGGGTTCCTTGACTTTCTAAATCATCTCGAATGAACATACTGAAGAAGTTGTTCATTCCTGAAGGATGGATCTTGACAAAAATATATTTATATGATTCTACATTTTTATGCTTGAATATAATGACACAGGTCATGCAATGTAGATCTGTTGCTCTGCTGTTGGATACTCAAATGCTGATTTGGCCAGCACTATCAGATATAGTGATTAAAAATAATAGAGGTCTGTTCAGGCTGCTACAACAAAATACCATGAACTAGGTGGTATATAAACAACATAAATTTACTTCTCACCATTCTGGATGCTGATAAATCCAAGTGCCAGCAGATTCTTGACTAGTGAGGGCTTGTTTCTGGTTCATAGATCTGAACTTTCTGGATATGCCATCATACAGTGAAAGGGACAAATGAGTTCTCTGGGGATTTTTTTTTTTTATAAGGACACTAATCCCATTAATGAGGGCCCTGTCCTTATGACTTGATTAACCCACAAGCAGTATCAGCATCACCTATGAGCTTCTCTGGAGTGAGATCCAAGTAATTTGTGTTATAACAAAGACTCCAAATGATTTTGATGCATACTCTCAAGTTTAAGAACGACATGCTAAGATTAACGAGGGGGTGGGAGCAGATGCTTTGATAGGATGCAGTTTTATCCTTTGACCTCCTATATCATCACCTTGGGGTTTTAGCTTATAAATTTTGGGGGGAACATCATGTGACACATAATGGCAAGACCATAAAGAAATAGAAAAAGTCACTTTTCTAAGAAAAATTTCAAGTTATGGCATGAGAAATATGGAAAGAATACATATACATGTGGATATAAATACATAAGTGCTAGAAACATGTATCAGCAGGTAAACATGCTTTCAATTAAACTCTAGGTTGATATGTCCTGGGGAAATCACTTGGGAGAAGTATTACATGTGTTAATGTTACACATGTCACAGGTATTAATAACATAGACTTAAAAAATAACTATAGATCACTCAGTGCCTTCTCTACACTGAGCCTTGGTGGTTTCCTCAATGGGGAGCCCCAGCTACTTCTGTTTATGTTTTAACACCACTTGTAGTCTTCTAATTCCCTAGACTAAAGGCAGGATTATTCATGGTCTTTTTTGTATCCATTGTGGCAAGAAGCATACTGTTTCCTGTGTCTAGATATGGCCTGGCTAGAACCACAGAAGGACTGCCTGCTATGTGTAAACTCAGGTGAAGTACTACGTACTAGTGCATAAGGCCAGGTAAAAACTAGGTAGTTCAGGGGAATCAATGCCCTTTGGGGCAAACTTTGACCAATCAGAGAGATAGGAAGAAGCCAGCAGTTACATTTCTACCCTTACTTCTATACCAATGGGCTCTTTGAAAGGTACTAGCTCCATATGCTGCCTTCAGACATCCCTGGTGATTGAGCAATGGACATACAAAGTTCTTTTAGGCTCAGTTTTGCACCACCTTATCGTGTGTTCTCTACTCCCATTGTCACATTCTTTCTCCCTTTTAATGCCTTGGTATCAACAGAGAATTTGCCTCATAGTCCATTTTCTAGGGAACCTGACAAATGTCAGTATCATTTTACAAAGGCAATCACTGTTCTTCAAAACACATTATTTGCTTGACTTTCAAAACCAATACTCTCTACATTTTCTCCTATATCACTGCTTTTCAGTCTCTGTTGATAGTTCTTCTGTATCAACTTGACCTTTTAATGTTGGAAGAGCCAAGAGTTCATTCCTTTGACATTTATTCTTTCTTTTCTTTTTTTTTTCGAAATGAAATCTCACCCTGTTGCCCAGGCTGGAGTGCAATGGCGTGATCTTGGCTCACTGCAATCTCTGCCTCCCGGGTTCAAGCAATTCTCCTACTTCAGCTTCCCAAGTAGCTGGGATTACAGGCACACACCACCATGCCTGGCTAATTTTTTGTATTTTAAGTAGGGATGGGGTTTCACCATGTTGGCTAGACTGGTCTCGAACTCCTGACCTTGTGATCTGCCTGCCTTGGCCTCCCAAGTGCTGGAATTACAAGAATGAGCCACCGTGCCTGGCCTCTTTATTCTCTCTGTATACACATACATCCCCATTCTGAAGGTGTTTTCGCCTATTTCAATTCTTAATTATCAATTGTTTACAGAAAATCTCAAATTTATATCAGACCACATTTAATATTTAATTATCTACTCACCTTCCACATTGGAAGTTTCCTGAATTTAACATAACTTTTTTCCTCCTATTTTTATAGAGTTGGCTGTCTTTTATATGAAAAGAAAATGAAAAGGAAATATACTCTCAGGGTGTATGAAATGAATTCTCTCTAAGAGAAAGCAAGTAAAAATTTACAACTGTATATAACCATGAATTTAGGAGACAGGAAAGAAAATAAGATAGTTTTGACTGCTCAAGAGAAGTCTTTGTTTTATACAGGAATTTCATCATTCAGATTAAAATGTTAGTGTTCACAAGGCATTAAGAAGAAATGTGGGGCCTGCCAAAGAAGAGACAACAGTGGGGGACAGTGGCTGTGATGAATTTCTTCTTTTCTGTTCTGTACCCAATAGACTCAGTGAAGAAGATCTGACTTTTCAACTTGTCAGAATAAAATTGTGGTATTTTATCCCTAAGGGAACATCTGTCATAAATGAGAGAATATATGGTGGGTAAAATCACATAAATATAGTGTAAACAGTATGTGAATGACCATCTTGCCCAGCTCCAGTGGAAGCAGTGGGAATCCAGTGTCTTGGCCAAGGCCAGAAAGTAGAGTCAGTTACTTATAATTCCATTACCAATAAATTTTACTGAGAATCTTATGTGCCAGTTCTCTATCATCACTTCAATATACCCTACATGTTTATTGTCTGTATTCCTTTCAGTCATTAGCATATTTTAGTATGTGTTATTTTTATTTTATCATATCATCATAAGGAGTAATTTCTTTTAGGGATTCTAAAGGTATATAAGAGAAAAAATTATTCCTTCTCTGTGTAGGTCAACTATTCTAACTGTTTGTGGGCCTAATGTGCGTTGTTTGAAGTTGGGTGTTTCGCTGGGGTAGATTCAGGGACAGATCAGTTAGTATTAGTGCCTTTGCAGATAGCCAACAGAGGAATGAGATGACAGTTTGACTCTAATGGATCACCCACAGTCTTTACAATGTTGGCTTTAGGGAGGAAAGATAACTGGTGGGGAAGGAAGGGAATTTTTTCTCACCATGCAACAGTATTTGCAGGCCTTTGTGGATCTCAATGCACTTTTCTCTCTTTTCCAGCCCTCTGGTTTTAAAGACTTGAGTATGGAGGGCTCAGATTTTGGGTGATCATACTCAGCAGTTTGCTACCACTTAGAAAGCCCTGAGGGGAGTTCCCTAGCCCCACTTTTTGGTGGTTCTCTTTAGAAAATGTATATAGCACCTATAAAGAGAAATATACATTTCTCTTTAGAAAATGTATATTTTCAGTGCTAGGACTGGCTGCAATTCAAGGACAAAATGGAAAAGTTCCAGTCAACATCCTGCTACAATGCTCGTTTTAAAAACAACCCAGCTACATTTAGTGTGGGTTTCTTCAGATTTTTGCAGTGCATCTAGAATGCCATTTAGAATATAGTTTTAGCTATCAAAACATATACACCCTAGTAGTATGGAGTAAATTACTTTCTTCTTAGAAACTTAGGTTGATACTTTACTTATTTTGCATCTTTGGCCTCTATGGTACTTTGAAGCTTTCCAAATTATATGTCATTAAGAAAGAAAGAATACATTGTCATCTTGTTAGAGGATTTAAGAATAAATGTTATACTATAGATTCATGTAATTAGTAAATGTTTAGAAGAAAACATTCTCTTATTAAAATAATTACTTCAATAGCTTTAGGAGTATAAGTGGTTTTTGGTTACATGGATGAATTGTATAGTGGTGAAGCCTAGGCTTTTAGTGCAAATATTACTAAAGTGGTGTACATTATACTCAGTAAGTAATTTCCCATCTCTGACCCCTTCCCACCCTCCTTGTTTTTGAATCGCCATTGTCCATATCACTCTGTGTGCCTTTCTGTATACATAGCTTAGCTCCTGCTTATAAGCAAGAACATGGTGGTATTTGGCTTTCTACTCCTGAGTTACGTCATTTAGGATAATGGCCTCTAGTTCCATCTGAATTGCAGCGTAAGACATTATTTTGTTCTTTTTTACTGTTGAGTAGTGTTCCATGACATGTATATATCACATTTTCTTTATTCACTCATCAGTTGATGGGTACTTAGGTTGATTACATAACTTTGCTATTGTGAATTTGGCAGGAATAAACATGTGTGTGCGATTTGATATAGTGACTACTTTTCCTTTGGGTATATACCCATTACTGGGATTGTTGGATTGAATGGTAGGCCTACTTTTAATTCTCTGAGAAATCTCCATACTGTTTTCCATAGAGGTTGAACTAATTTACATCCCTATCAGCAGTGTATAAGCATTCCCTTTTCACCACATGCACACCAACATTTATTGTTTTTTGACTTTTTAGTAATGGACATTATGGCTGGGGCAAAATGGTATCAAAATCAACCCACATACTCTATATCCATTTCTTTTTCTTGTTAGAAATTACTACAGTCTAGAATACTATATCTCTGACTTATGTATCTTGTTGTTTTCTGTCTTTACCAGCTAGGATGTAGGCTTCATGAAGCCAGGGAGTTTCTCTGTTTTGTTGACTGCTATACCCTATACTTAGACTAGTGTATAGCATTTAAAAGAGATTAAAAACTATTTACTAATAAAGAAATGAATAAATGAATTATATATATATTTTGAGATGGAGTCTCACTTTTGTCGCCCAGGCTGGATGGCAGTGGCACGATCTCGGCTCACTGCAAATGCTGCCTCTCGGGTTCAATCTATTCATTTGCCTCAGCCTCCTGAGTAGCTAGGATTACAGGCGCCCAGCACCACGCCCAGCTAATTTTTACACTTTTAGTACAGACAGAGTTTTGCCATGTTGGCCAGGCGGTCTTGAACTTCTGACCTCAGGTGATCCACCTGCCTCGGCCTCCCAAAGTGCTGAGATTACAGGCATGAGCCACTTCGCCTGGAAGAATAATATATTTTTTAATAATCCACAATTCATCATGTCCAAAAACATACCTGTGTTCTTATATCAAATCCAAGAGGCACACCAGAGCATTTTAGCCAGCAGACTATGTTGGATTATTTAAAAAATAGAATACTTGGGATTATTTTAAAAATAGAATACTTTGATATCAGAAAAAATATAAATGTGAGAATTCCCCATTGTTTTTCTGTGCTCATAATCTAGGCCTTTAAACATCTTCCAGAGTTTCATGGAAGCTGAGACAGGAACGAAATATCTTGTTTTTCAGTTCTTAATGATGTCAGCAGTGAAGAATGAAAGGATGAAACTGTTGTATTAAAAGAGGCTATATCCTTGGTGTTTCCAGAGACAGGGGCAGTGTAGTGCTGTCTAAATCATCGTTTTCTGGCACTCAGGAATCTGAGCTAAGAGACATGAAGAGAGTCTGAAAGTTAGTGGATGCTGGTACTGAAATGACCTGAGAGTCAACCAAATGAGAGGGCAGAGGAAGCTGATCACTAGCCAGAGAGGACCAGGTCGGAAGTGTAGCCTGAAGCAAAGATCCCAGTGAAGGGCCCACAGGTCAGCGATAGTTTGAAGTTTTGTGAGACCTGAAGTAAATTAACTTTAGATCCCACTTAAGAATATGAAAGTACCTTTTGCAAATCTTTGAAAAATATATGATGATGTGAACACACTGCTGGTGCCCTTCTCTAGGTTTTGCAAGAGCTCATGCAGTTGAGAGGCACTGTAGTTTAAATGTTGTTAGTTTTTTAGTAAGGATTTCTCTGCATTTAGTGGGGTGGGAAGGGCACAGAGAAGAGAGAGAGAGATTTAGAAAGAGAGAATGGCCATTCAGTTCAGAGCCATCTTGTTTCCAGGAGGATTTTGGTATCCACATAATTCCCTACAATAATTCCCTATGTTCATAAAATTACCAGATTATTTTTCTTTTCCAAGCTAACAGAAGTGCCCACCTAATACATTTGTCATCTCTGTACTTTTGTATGAGCGATGTCACCAAATATCGTCACAGCATAGTAGTTAAGAGAGTATCTCTGGAATCAAAATTGTTGCTTTGACATTAAGCTGTGTTTGTTTATGAGCTTTGTGTCTCTGACCATAGTGCTAACTTCTCTGTGTTTCCTTGTCTGTAATGTGGGAATAATATTAATAGCCTGCCTTATATGTTTATGTAATGAGTAAATGAATAGAAAAAGAACTTGAAATTGCTCCCAGCCCATAAGAATCACCTAAAGGTCAGCAATTACTGTTACCACTGCCCTACCTCCCATGTTGCTAGTACTGTGTGACAGTCCTAGGCAAATTATGGGGATAAATGAGAAACAAAATCTTCCTTATAGGGAGTGAAGAGTGGGGCTAGCAGCTATGATACCTTACATACCCCTATGAGATGCTTTAGAGAAGTTTGAGGAGAAGCAGAAAGGCCAGAGTAAATGACTTTTGTTTCAGCAACTCTGTTTAGATCAAGTCCATGCAACCTAAATACAATACTGTATTTGGATGAGAGTCAATGCATTGGACTCAGTAACATCTTCATTAAATAAAATCCCGAAGATAACCTAGGAAATACCATTTTGGAGATTGGCCTTAGCAAAGAATTTATGACTAGCTCCCAAAAAGCAATTGAAACAAAAACAAAAATTAACAAGTGGGACCTAATTAAACCAAAGAGCTTCTGCACAGTGAAAGAAACTATCGACAGAGTAAGCAGACAATCTAGGAAATGGGAGAAAATATTTGCAAACTGTGGATCCAGCAAAGCTCTAATATCCAGAATCCATAAAGAACATAAACAATTCAACAAACAGAAAACAAATAATTCCATTAAAAAATGGCCACTTCTTAAAAGAAGACATACATGTGGCCAACAAATATATGAAAAAATTGTCATCATCACTAATCAGTAGAGAAATGCAAATCAAAACCACAATGAGATAATATCTCATGCCATTCAGAATGTCTACTATTATAAAGTCAAAAAATAACAGATGTTGGTGTGGTAGTGGTGAAATGGAAATGCTTATACACTGCTGGTAGGAATGTAAATCAGTTCAGCCACTGTGAAAAAGTAGTGTAGAGATTCCTCAAAGAATTTAAAATAGAAATACCATTTGACTCAACAATCCCATTACTGGCTATATACGCAAGGAATATAAATTGTTCTACCATAAAGACACATGCACTTGTATGTTTATTATATGTTTATTACAGTACTATTCACAATAGGAAAGACATGGAATCAACTAGATGCCCATCAATGGTGAATTGGGTAAAGACAATGTGATACTATGGAATACCATGCAGCCATAAAAAAGAATGAAATCACATCCTTTGCAGTAACATGGACACAACTGGAGGTCATTACCCTAAGCAAATGAAGCCAAGAACAGAAAACCAAATATCACATGTTCTCACTTATAAGCAGGAGCTAAATATTGAATACACATGGACATGAAGATGGGAACAAAAGACACTGGGGATTACTTGAGGTGATGGGTTAGGAGGACGGCATGGGTTAAAAACCAACCTATTGGGTACTATGCTCACTGCCTGGGTGATGGGATAATTTGTACATCAAACTTCAGTGACACACAATTTACATATGTAACAAACTTGTACACGTACCCCCTTAACCTAAAATAAAAGTCAAGAGAAAAAAATGCAGAAGAACTATTGATTGTGTTCAGTGATATTGACTGAGGAGAATTCTTATTTTTTTAGTAATTGTTGTTTGGTAACTAATCATGGCCATTTCTGAATTCTGATAGAGGTGAAATGCTGGTAGCTATTATATACATTTCATCACTGGATGGTGTTGCTGTTTCTGCTCTTAGGAATAGTTCTTCTGCATGGAAACACCTAATCTTGATTTCTATACTCACAACATATGATTAACGAAATCTGGAGCTGCAATATTCAGCAATTCAGAGGTGACTACTGGTGGTTATGTAGTTCTCTATTATTGATTATTTATAGAATTGAAATTTTAGAAGAGCTACAGATTACAGTCAGTAAATGATAGTTTGTGGATGTTAAAATATTCTTGTTTTGGGATTCTTGATAACCCAGGCACAAGAAGGAAGAGTTTAACTTAATAGAGACTTGGGTGCATGTGTTGCTAAAAGAATAGTACACTTTCCTTGATATTGCAGCTTTTGTGAAAACACATCTGAATCAGAAAATTATACATCAAGATACCATTATGTGAATGAGAACATATTCAATTTACCTAAATAGTCCTTCTCTCTCTAATTCTGTCACTTTTTGCTTGCTTATTTCTAGTGTTCTGTTTGTTGTTTTCACATATTTTCAGATTCTAGTTGCCTGGAGTTGACATGTGTTTGAAAGGCTGAGTAAAAAATGTCTATAACCATTTTTCCATTCTGTATCTGAAAGGTGAAATCATAGAGTCATTAAGGTCTTTTCCGTGCCTCCTCTCTTCTTCCCTCATTGTCTGTGCAGCTGACCCTTTGCCTCAGTTCTAGGGAAAGCCACTTAGGGTTTGGTCTCCAGGGGATAAAAGCCTATTATTTCTTCCAACTTGAAGAGAGTTCCTTCTGCTTGTTTTATATCTGATTAGTTATAAAATTAAGATTAATAAGAAAAGAATCTCATATAAAGAATTGGTCATTTAATATTTTCCTAAGAATAATATAATTGAACGTTTATAAAATTTTTACTTCTGTGATTGGCAGGATGAAGTGGTACATTGGAACCGAGTTTTAATCTTGGGTGTGCTTCTTACTAGCTTTCTAGGTTACTTCACTGTTCTAAGTTCCTGTTTCCTCATCTGAAAAAAAAGTGCTGTGGGTTTAAGAGTGTGGGCTCTGACCTCGGATTCAATGGCCTGCATTCATATCCCAGCTTTGCCACTTAGCTGAACAATACTGGGCAAGTTGCTTAGTTTCTCTGTGATGCAGTTTTATTAGTTGTAAAATGGGATAATAATAATAGAACTGCTGCATATAATTGTGGAAACTAAATGACTGGATGACTACAAGCACGTAAAACAGTCACATGGCATATAGTAAGCTCTCAGTAAATGTTAGCTATTTTTACTCATAAGACAAATGCAAGGATTAAATGAGATAATTTACATGAAATTCCTGAAGGTATTTAACAATCATCAGTCCTTTTTCTTCATTTTTTTATTGCTTATCAAAATATTTCCTGCATTAAAATTTTTTTCCCTTTTAGTGCAGATATTTGCTAGCTTTATTTCTATATCATAAGCTATTGGCACCCCTTTTGGTCTATACCCTAACTGTAATTGTTACACTATGGCAACATTTTAACTATAGTATTCCGGAGTTGGATGGCTGACTTTTGCAGAAAGTCAGTTTTTCTTTTATTGCCACTAAATGGCATGCATTGTAATAAAACCTAAAATGTCCTAAGCAGCTTGTGCCCTCAAGAGCTTTCATTGTATTTAAGAAGTTACACATTGAGCAGTGCTGAGTTACTTACTGTTTAGTGAGCAGTAAAATTCAGAAAGGGAAAGAAACTAAAAAATGAATTAATTGGAAGACAAGTGGACAAGAGAAACAAAAGATAGCTCAAAGAAGTAAAAATTTAGCTTAAGGATGGCAAATGTGTGACTGTAGCCCTTCCCCCCAGTCCATGGCAATCACTGTTAGGCCCACATACACCCTTATAATCCTTACCAGCCCAATTCTCCATGTATCTAGAACTGTCACTTGTCGTTCCAAGTTTCTACACATGTGTTAGTTGGAGATAAAATGGTAAAGTCAGTTTTGCTCATCTGGTTTTGATGAATGTCACTTTTGGGAACAATGATTAGCTCTTTAAGTATCCCCAGTCCTTTCTGAACATGGGAAAAACCATACGATTTTATTTTCAAATCCTAATGATAATGTTTTGAAATTAAAGGTTTATTTTCTCTAGGAAAATTTTAAAGATTTTGTGTACATGCAAAGGGATGATTTAGGCAAATGATATGTCATAAATGAGTCAATAAACTCATTATACCTGCATGTTTTGTTGCCGTAAAAGGCTGTCAAATTATCTTGCTTTTATTTATTTTATTTAGAAATAAATTATTTTCCCATTATTTTCAGATAATTTTGTTTTAGAAACTTGGAGTGGGTAGCCATAGTGGACCTGAAGGAGTTATTTTCCGCTTTATAACCCTTCTTACTATTTTTACCAAAGACTTGGCAGGACAAAAGTTACATACAATGGTTGAATTGTGTTTTCAAATTTTTTATTCTATTTTAAGCTTTTTCCTAAGAAATCTTTCTAGGTTTAATGTCACCGCTGTGTCAGTGTTCCATTGGTAACCTGGGGGAAATAAAGACAGATTGCTCTACTTACCACCAAGCACACAAAGGTCATCTAGAGTTCTAGGTGTCCCTTGACGTGGATGGTTTTGTCTATCAATTGCTTTCATTTTAGACAATTTAGGAGATGCTGGCTAGAGGGTAAGCACAAATGTAATGGGAGGCCTCCATCCAAATGCATTTCATGCAAGTGTCAGAGTTAAGCAGTTCATTCGCGGTATAAGTTCTGTCCGTATTACTGGACTGTGGAGCTATCTAGCTTTGCACTTTCTAACAGCCAGTACAGACCATGTACTGTCCAGAAAATTTTCTTTTAGAAAACTGAGTTAAATTATTCTTTAGCTCTGTCCTACTTCTATCATTCACCTCCTCCCTGTCCATGCCACTCCTATCATAACCACTTCCAGCATTTTAGAAAATCATTTTTTTACAAGAGAAACCTGACATGCATGACCAAAAATTAAGGTCTATTACAACCTTCACATACCACACTCACCATCTTCAGATCCCTCAATGTAGTCTGCTCTCTCCGGCCTTTGCACATCCCATGTCCTCTGTCTACAATAAAGTTTCCTTTTTATTTGCTTTGCAAACTCCTGATTATCTTTCAAGATTAAACTCGTGGCACTTCCTTTAACGATTCTTTCCTGAACTTCTGTTCATACCCTGGGAGAAATAAATTCTGTGTTTTGGCTGCTTCTGCAAAATACAACTATTTTCTGGTAGAAAAAGAAAGGTCTGTCCTTCTCACTGGATGCAAAGTCACTTTGCAATCTTAAGACTAAGTGATGTTTAGCACAAAGTTCTTTCTAAATTAAGTTTGTTGAGTGGACGTTATGTACTAACTGTCGACTCTGCATGGAAATACAAATACTTTTCTGGAGACATGAGTGAGGATGGGTTGTGAAGTCAACTGT
Organism: Cebus imitator; assembly: GCF_001604975.1. Classification (NCBI taxonomy): domain Eukaryota; kingdom Metazoa; phylum Chordata; class Mammalia; order Primates; family Cebidae; genus Cebus; species Cebus imitator. The sequence continues at coordinate 1,011,006 of NW_016107712.1, forward strand.
TGTGGAGTCGCACACAGCAATTACTGATAAACTTGCTTTGGAAAGCATCAACCCTTCTGCTTTGTTACAACAGTAGCTTTGTAGTTTGCCCTTCATTTCCTACCATAATGCTCTGGGTAACAACATTGGCCTAATGCTGCAGGCAGGTGTGGTTGGTAATGGATAGAATTTGATTTGGAGCTGTCTCAAAGATTTACTTCAGACTCTCTATGGTGCTTAAAGCTCTTTATTTTGGCAAACATATCATTTGCTAGTTGTCAAATGGGTTGAGTCATTTGTCTGGCTTTTTCATCTGGGAACCTCTGAATGACTGATATGTCCCTGTTACACTTCCCAATGGGATGACTAAGGGTCCACTCAGCTCTACCTATCTGGTTTTGTAAAAAGTAAAATAAGATAAAAACAGTTATGCCACACTCATGTCTATCTGTGAAAGCAGCCAGCTGGGAAAATGTAGTTGAACAAGATGTTTACTCTCTAATATTCGGTTCCTAAATAGGGAAAAAATCCTGCTGGCAAAATCAAACCATGCAATTCTTGTCTGGCTAACAGAAGACTCTCTTCCATTTCTCTACTCTGCATCATGATTTTTGTATACATTTTCATTTCCTTTTCACAACAGCCCTGTGGAGTAGAAAGGGTTATTATTTTAAGTTTACGGTAAATATTCTGAAACTCAGAAATTTTTAGGATTATATTCAGTTCCTCTAGTATATTAACTTCCTTCCATCCCATGCTATCAGACATTCTGTTTTACACAAGGGATGTTTGAATATTGCATCTACCTCTGTGTTATTCTTCCATTCAGGATCTATTTCTGAAATATATTTGTTTGCCAAGATATGGATCCCTTTGGTGAAACTATAAGGAAAGGAAGTAGGGAAGACTGGGTTATCCCAACCCAGAGTAGAGAGCCTGTGTCCAAGGTAGTGCAATCCACAGCAGTCTAAATTGCAGAGTCGCATGGAAAGCAATAACTCAATCCCAGACCTGATGAGAAATCTGTGAGACATTCCCTGGTTGCTTGTGCAAATGGTTCCTTTCGAAGGCAAGGTGCTTATCATCTTCAATATAATGTGGCTTTTGGATGCTATCCAGTCAGCAAAGTAGAAACTCATATTTGGCAGGGTGAACCCAGCCGTGGTTTCCTGATGTGCTGAATCAATAGGAAATGACTTTGGAAAAACACAGCAACGACAGCAACAAATGGCTTTGAATTTATTCAACCAAATATCATATAAAGTGAACTGCCAAGAGTTTCCTGCAGGATATCCCTTTTTAGATCATGACATATAACTTCAAACTTTTGCCCCTTGTATACTATGTGCCCATCATTCTTCAGATTTGATTGAACTAAAATTCTTTCTGGAGCCGAGCGTTTGTGCCCTCATGGACCTTTAATTTTATTTATTTTTGCATGAATATTTTCTTTTATTTTGTAAGAATATTTTTGCAGGTCCCTTATCACTAAGATGTGGACAACTTCATAGCTAGCTCCTATTCTCGTCATTATCTCTTCTCAATGCTTCTGTTTTCTTTCTTTCTTCCTTTTCTGTTTTAAATATAAAGATGAATCTAAAAGCTAGTTACCATATTATTCCTCACTCATACAGACAGCCAGGCTGTCAGGGAGCAGGAGCGGGTGGGATGGCAGGAGGATGAATGATTGATGAAACAGACTCTAAAGCAACAGAATTTGGGGGAAATGGGGTGTGAGCTGGAGAGCTGACCAGGAGAAACTGTGGGGACTGCACCATCACTCTGTGGAAATTGATGGTAGAGAAGAGAAGGTGTCAATTTATTGTTGTTATTGTTTTCCTTTTCCATTTGTTTAATATTTCAGTAATTTTATGACTATTTTATAATTATAAAACACCTTGAATTTGAAAAAAATAGATCATTCTTAGCAATGTGCTGGAATTTGCTCCCATGAAAACTGATATGTCTAAGTATCAGCTTTCTTCTTGTTTAGTGTCGTTTGGACACTTCTAGAAAATTCTAGGAGAGCCTTCTATGGTACAAACAAACTGATAGGCTCCATTCTGTTTTTAGATGGTCAAGTTTAAGTTGTGAGGCAAAATGAAGTAGATAAATCAAGATCTAGATACTCTCACACTTTGTCTCCTTTTGTCTCCTCTATCAGCTAAATTAATGTAAGTATTTTAAGCTTGGACTAGATTCAGCTAAATATGAGTTACAACAAAGTGTCTCACCAATAAATATTTTCTCAATGTTGATGATGATGATATGACAGGGAATATTGTGAACTTACTATCTGGCAAGTGCAAAGGTCAATCTATTTCATACATGCATTATATACATTATTTAATTTACTGCTTTCAGCAATCTGGGGGATAATGATTACTTCCAATTTGAAGATGAAAACCTAGGGTTTAGAAAGGTAATATACTTACAATGGTGCTCCACAATTTATCAGTGGAGTTTTGGATACTGGTTTGTCATTTCAAAGCTCATAGTCTTATTCTGTATGCTGTATTACATGACATGTTTTTGTTACTGATCTTTTTATTTTCTCCTGTGGAATATCACCAGTAAAATTATGTTTGACAAAAAAGAAAATTATAAATTCATTGAGCAGCTATATTCAAACTATAGGCAGGGCAGCTGAAAAGTAGGTCTTCTAGAATTGAGGTTATGGTCCATTTCTATGCAAGCCTTAGATAAATACTTCAATTGCTAAATATAATCTAGTCTAACGTTTGCACTTCTTATTTTATTTCAGGATTGCTCATTTCAGCTGATTGGGGTGTTCATAATTGTACATCTATAACTATTAATATGCTTTATTTGCCTATTTTGATGATTTGGAAATGAGGCCCAGAAGTTCCATGGTCAATTCTTGATATCTGAAAGAATCAAAATGAAAACAGTCCACATACTAAGAATCTGCTATACCAGACACTGGACTTATTGTTTTACATACCAGCACATTTTAGTCCTTATTGAGATGCTATAGAGTGGATTCTGTGGTTTTAATTTTACCCATAAAGAAACGAAGGCTCAGAGAAGTTGCGTACCTTGGACAAGGCCTTGAGCAAGTTGCTGAGTCAGGTGGTTTAGAACAAGATCAATCCATACAACTCATTTCAGGTCAATCTCACAAATGTTCATTGAGCATCAGGCTCTGTGCCAGGCACTGTGATATGAATGGGGATTCAGCAGGGAGCAAGGCAAACATGGCTTCATGGACCTAAACAGTCAGGATGGTTCAGATCTCCTGTGTACTGAACACTATAGCAATGAAGACAAACCACTGTATATTGGTGTATGTGCATAGTTTATATTTCTATCCATTGAGCCTGTCATTTACAAGCATCTTAATGGAAAAAGTGCACCTATGAAGTAGTGCTTTGTTCCCATCACTGCCACTGAGCTTGGCATAGTATTGTCAATATGATTACACACCTTTTGATGGAATATAACTCACTAAGGGCAAGACAGAAGAGGGGAAGATAGCTTTTACCTAACAGAAATACAACATCAGCTATTAGACAAACACACGAGTAGATTTCAGCAAAACTCTTTCAAGTGTGTGTTCAAACTGTAAGTCTCAGCATATAAAATTTTAGGCAACTGATCAGTAAACTTGTCCTTGAAAAGTATATTTCTCTTCCTTGAACATCAACAGAGAAAGATCGTAAGTCAGATGGTAATTGCTCTAACTAGGGCAGGAAATACCATCAAAATTCCACTTTGATCTCCTGTGAGGTTGTGATTTTAAATTGCTGTTTTTGTTACATACTTCTACCCATTTCTAAACTGTAGCTTAAATTCTAGTCCAAGAAACTGCCACTTTTATCACATGATACAAAAGTATGTAAACCTTGAAAAGGAGTTTGAAGATTTCTGGTGCTATGAGCATGGACATACACTTCAATCTGGATATTTTGGTTTCTCTAAAGTGATTCATTCATTCACTCCACCTGTACTCTTCATTTTGTATGATTTTTCTTTAACCCAACTCCTTGTAGTTTTTGTTATTGATTGAAATCAGAGTATAGATTTTTCTTATGAAATTAAGCATAAACCTGCTGAATGAACTCCTTTAAGAAAAATTTTAAGCAGGCCTATGCATTTATACTCCCTCTGCAATTTAGAACTTAAATGAATATCGATTATAATGCAGAGAAATACACTTAAACGAATTTTAGCTATCTTTAATAAGACTATCAAAATTACTGCTACTTACTATACCATGTGTCAACCACCATGTATTTGCTAAATGCTTTCCATATTTCACCTCCTAATAATGCCCATCACAATCTGTACATCATCTGTATTTATGCCCCAGTTTACAGAAAAGATGACTGTACTGACACATAAATTTTAATGTCAAAGTGCAAATGCAAGGACAGATTTATCTAATTCCAGAACCTGAGCTAGCCTTCTTCTATTAACAATGTTCAGCCATTATTTACTGAGCATTTACTATGTATAAGACGCTGAGAAGATACACTAGGAAGAATAGCTCCATACTACAGCTGTTAGAGCATACAGATAATCTGGGGAGGAGGGTCATGTGAATAGATAACAAAGAATGGTGGGTACTGTGTGAGGAGGTAGCACAGGGAGCCACTGAAGTATATCAAAGGACTGTTCATGGCAGATGAGCAGAGGTCAGGGAAGGCTCTCCGAGGACTACTGTTTGAGACCAAAACAATTAGTAGAAGTTGGCCAGAGATGGAAGTGTTAGGAAACAGAGCAAGAAGGGAAAATCCAAGCAGAAATCAGAAGTACAGAGATCCAGACATAAGAGAAATGCAGGTGGCTCTGTGTGGCTGGGGCTGCAGAGGACTAGTGGAGTCTACATCAAGAAGACCTTTACATGCTCACCTGAGGAGTCAGGGCAACCTTGAGGTCAAAAAAGATTTTCCTGGCCTTTGTGCCTAGTATTGATGGGATCATTTGCATCATTGGATCTCCTTACCCTCCCAACTGATAGAATTGCCCAAGCAGAAGGCCAATGTTCCATCCTCCATTAAAAACATTGACTTTTAGTTGCTGTCCTTCTGTCCTTTGCTTGCGCTACTTTTAGTCATCACATGCTTCTCTTATCACCTTTTTTACAAGAGCTAAAAATGGGAGCAATTGACCCTGAGAACAATTAATGCCCAATATTAGTGCTTCTTGAATGTCAGTATTAGGGTTAACAGTGATGCGAAGTCTTGGCACTGCCCTCTTGTCACTTTTCAGTGCCTGCTTCTACCCCTCTGCCACCATTGTCTAATTACACATTTTACGAAAACCCAGGAAATATCATGAAATATAGGCTGTTAAGGAAATCGCTAAACAAGATCTAGTTGAATTATATTGCTTAATTTCCATGATGCCTGGTGGCTATTCAAATAAGTACAGTTTTCTTCATGATGCTTGATTTTTAGCAGATGGGACCCACTCATTTCAATATAATTTCTATTTTTAAGAGGCATACTCAATATTTTTTCCTGGGACAATCTGCAAAAAGAGAAAAGCTATTACTTAAAGCATTAATAGCTACAGGTAGAAAGCATCAAGTTTACCAATGAGAGGAGAACAAAAATACATAATTTTTTCATGTTGCTTGCTTGTGGTGGTATTCTCCAATACACAGATGATAACTTTTTAATATGGAACACATTTAACCCCAGAGAGCCCTGGGAATTCTGTCAGACTTTTATTCCACCACCATTACCTGTGTTTTAAAATAAGCATTTATATAGCACCGTCTTTATCAATCTATTGAATTGTTGTGCCAGGAATGCAAGAATTATTATTCCCATTTTACAGATAGGGAACATAAAAGACAGAAGGGAAGTAACTTGTTATAAATATTTAAGTAAGTTATTAGGCCTTAAGATTTCCAGTTGATTACTAAGCTTATTGAATTTTCCTATTCACTGAGTTTTACTGTCTCTAAATAAGCACACCAAATTCTAAAACAGCAGTTTAGAGTTTCAGTTACAGTATTTCTGCCATAGATCATCCAATCCCATAAAGCCTTCTATTTGCAAGCTTTGTTTAGTTTTTGCTTTTAGTGGAGATTATATTCTAAGGCCCAGAAAATAATAGAATACCTCTGACTCTACTTTCCTTTTCTTAAATAAGCGAAGAAATGGAACTCCTTTTCTTCTGCTTTTATAAATTATAAAAATGAACAAACTAACAAACATGACTCATAAAGGCTATGCATTACAGAGGAACAAAATGAATAATATTTAATATTCTTGCTAAAAAAAGTTCTAGGGTTGCAAGAAAGATATGCAAGGAGTGCTCACTACATTTCAGGAACTTTACATACATTATTTCATTCTCACAATAGTCCCTCGAGGAAGGTAATATTTTGACCTCCGTGATGTATATGAGAAGAACAAGATTTAAGGAGGTTAAACAATTTTCCAGAAGCCATAACCAGGAAGGCAGAGTCAGCTCTTAAAATCTTTTGGTCTGGCTGTCAAACCCCTGAGTCCTCCTTACTTGCTCTTCCTTTCCAAGAACATTTATTCTTCCCAATAAATTTCACAATCAATTTGTCAATTAGTACAAAATATCCAACTGGAATTTTTATTTGCAATGCAATGTATTGAAGATTAATTTGAGCAATATGATATCTTAACAACAATGTTTCTTCTTAGACCAAGGGAGTGGGCTCTTCATTTTTTTAGATGTCCTTTTATATTGCTTAATAAATATATTTGCTTTTCCTTCATAAAAGTCATGTAAATTCTTTCCTAGGTTAATCTCTAGTTACTTTATATTTTTTGTTATTTGGATGGTGTTTTATTCTGGTTTTGTTTCCTGTTTTCTTATTGGTGGTGTGAAAGACATTGGTTTTAACACTTGATGTGTATACTTCCTAAGCTTATTGATCAATCTTAACTATATCTAGTAGACTCTGCTTTCTGTGGTAGATCATTATATCACCTGCAAACAGTAATAGTGTTTTCTCTTGTTTCCCAATTTAAATACTTGTTTTTTACTTTTCCTCTAGACCAATATTGAACAGTAGAGGTAATAATGAGCATTCTTATCTTATGTTCTGATACTAAAGAAAATAAACCTAGAAGAGATATTTTATGTAATTTTTTTCATATAAGATTAGTCGAGTTAAGGATCTATTCCTAGTTTTATGTATTTGTTTTATTTTGAAATCATAACATTTCTGACCTATTAATTATATATATATATATTAATCTTTTTAGAGATATGATGACTCTACCAATACATTTTCTGTTGTTAAATTATATTTACATATGACTTATTATGTAGATGTAAATGAAGGGGTTTGAGATAAGCCCAATTTGATGAAATAACTTTTCTTTTTCTTGAATTTGGATATGTATAGATAATATTTTTTCCCAGAAATGTTAGTATCAATGTTGATACAGGATTTGGATTATATTTATTTTCTAATATAGACTGTCTATGGAACCAGGGTTGAACTAGCCTCGCAAATGAATGGGCAGCTTTTTTTTTTTTTTCTTTTCCTGTTTCTTGGAACGACTTGGATAAGAAAGAATGTTCTAGTTCCTTTCTGAATTCTTCAAAATATCATCAGAAAACCTGTAAATAAATAAAAACTAAGTTCATTTGACCTTACTGCAGCAAGGGAGAATATCGTCTTCACAGAGACTTAGAGTCAGAAGAAGTCAGAGTAGAATATTTATAGGCCCCTCGGGTCTGGGCTGAAGTGGTTTAAGATGGGTCATTCAGTGATGGAAACTGGTAGGGACTGGGCTGCTTTGTAATGTAGTTTAGGTTTGGTGGATACAGCAAAGCAAGGATCTTGAAGTGACTCTTGATAAGTAAACTGTTGTTTGATGAACAGGTTATTTGTTCAGGTGAGTGCAATGTTTACTTCAATTAATTGATCCATAGGAATTTCCTGAAGCAAACTGTGCTCATGAGAATATAGAATCTGAGTAAACACCAGAAGAAAGTGAAAATGAATGGATGTCTAGTAGAAAATTATTTCAGGCAGAGGGAACAGCAGGTGCAAAGACCCTGAGGTAGAAGGGGTATGTATTGAATAGCAGGAGGCCAGTGTGGTAATGGTCAATACCAGGGCAGAGGTTGGAGACTGAATTATAGAGACCATTGTAAGAACTTTGGAGTTTACTCTCAGAGATGTGAAACCTACTGGAGACTTTTGATGAAAAAAGTCACATAATCTAACTTAAATTTTAAAAGGATTACAAATTATAATTGAAATTGTGATGAGAATAGATTGCAAGGGAGCGCTGTGGATGCTATTGCAATATTTAGATAAGAAATGATTGTATGGTTTCTTGGATGAGGGTGGGAGTCATAAAAGTAGTAAAAGTGGGTGGATTACGTATGTATTTTGAAAGAAAGGCAAACAGATTTTGCTGAAATATTGAATGAGTGGTTTTAGGAAAAGAGAAGGGTTAAGGAAGCAGGCAAGAGTTTGGCCTGAACTAGTGGAAGAATAGAATTGACATTTACTGGGAAGGAAAATGCTCCTGGAGAATCAGATGTTATGGCTATAAGTCAGGAATTTGATTTTGGACATGTTAATGTGAGTTGCCTTTTAGATATGCAAGTATAGATGTCATATAGGAGTTCAGATACATGAGACTGAATCTCCAGAAAGAGGTCTGCAGAGCTGATAGCTTGCAGTGAACGCCAAGAATGAAGTACTCGGACAGTTCCTGCTCTTCCGAGATAATCCACCCCAGCAGTCATCCACCAAATTTTTATTGAAAGGGCTTGTATTAACTACAAACATCCACTAGATGGTCCTTTGAGGTGGGTTGCTGAGGCACCTGTGACCTTGTACACACTCAAACTGCATTCTCAGGAGGCTGTTTTTTCATCATTCCTTATCACACAACACACCACATTCCCTGTCCTGTTTTCAGGGTCAAGGAGTTTCATTCCCATGCACAAATAACATACACAGTGCCTCAGCGTTTTTCCATGCCTGACCTCAAATGCCATGTACATAAGCTTGACCATGTTGCCATGTGCCCCCTACATCTCCCTCTTCTTTAATTCTTAGAGCATGCTGGTCATTGAATACAAGGTAAGTTTCCATCATTCTTCTCTAGTTGTAGATGTGTCGGGTGGCAGCACTAAGCCATCTGCAGGTGCCTAGAAAACAGATGCAAATAAGAATAAGTATAGCGACCATCGCCCAAAAGTGTATGTTTAACCTAGACAACTAAGTATTTGGGTTTAACCATTGAAAGCCTTCTTGTAATTGCTGAAGGGTACTTGTCTATAATTGGCACGTCCATTCTTCAAGTTGTTTCTTTAATTTACACTCAAGAGTGGAAATTTGAGAAGACAAATGGTCATGATAAGCCCCTTGCAGATGTGCTCTTCTAAATTACTGCAAGGGGAATCTCCTTTTCAGTTCCAGGTTAAATTTACAGGCAGTCACAATTGTGCATGCCATTTTAAAATCATGACATAGGTTATATTTATCTGTGTAACATTTTGATGAGACAAGCATGTAACATACCAGCTACTGGAGGAGACTTTAATATTATAAAAGGATTGAGTCTGGTCTACGTTAGGAACACTTTGACCAAACAAAAGTATATAAGGGTGCGTAGTATAAATCTGGACTGTATCAGTAACATTATTCTGCAAAGAGAGGGTAGAGTCGCCATCACTAGTAATGTACTCACCATGCGAAAGAACACGTTCAAATAAAGGAAGGCCTAGTCTCTAAATTTGAGTCTGAGCAAGGCTTAAAGTTTCTTTCCCTTTTAGTTGTAACATTGATCCTGAAGGCCCATGCTCTGACCAGGTGATAGAACTATTGGAGGGGCTCCTAAATCCAGTATTCTGATTTGCAGACATAAGGTAACCATGGGAAGTCCAATCAAGTAAGGTGCCATTGTTAAACAGAGGCCCTTGGCATGGCACAGGTTGTCCGCATGGAGACCGCTGGACAGCCTCAAACTTGTATCACCAGTCGCTACTCAGACGGCATACAGGAAGATCAGGCACTTGTGTAGCTTCATTAGAGACCTCAGTAAGATTAGTAGTAACAGCAGAAATAAAGGTCAAATTTGCAAGCTTAGCATCCTTTTTGGGCTGATAGTAAAGATACTTCTGAGGAATGAGAGTAACACACTTGTCATGTGCTATTGTGGAAAAACAAAGGGGGATAAATAGTCAAGGAGTCATTAAGTTTAATCCATCTCAAATTTTCTATTAAGGGGTAAGACAGGAGCATCTATTGACCTCCTGTTCAAGAAATATCATTAGATGACAAAGGTGGGTCAGCATGCCACCATGTAATAACATTGAAAACAAAGGGATTTAGAACATGACTCCAACAAACATGTTCTTGAGCTGATCCCACTTGGCAAAGGATAAGAATTACCAGCCACCCTGACAACCACACCTGTCTTACTTTCTCAGACGTTCTTCCACTTACTGCCAGATACATAAGAAACCGGTTCTCTGCAGCTGCAGGGGCTTCCACAGTGGCAAGCCAGATAGTTGTTTGTTGACCCAATTTCTTTCGCTTTCCTCAAGTAATGTCAGGCACTTTCCGAGTCATCACCATCATTGCTGGTCGATTCTCCAACGACAAGTCCTGTTCTCAAGGAAAGAGCCCATATTCTCCCTTTTTTTGTTTATTAATATATACTTTAAGAGTTTGATGAGCTTGTTTAATAATGGCCTGACTGGTTGAGTTATAGGGGATGCCAGTTTTATGTTGTATGTGTCTAAGTTGCACTAAGATAGTAGGGTCCATTATCAGTTTTTATAGTTTGTGGAAGGCTTTAAGTCATAATAGATCTAAACAAGTGAGCAATTTTATCTTTAGTTGTTTCTCCTGTCCAGGGGTAGCATGTACTAGGCCTGTATAAGTGTCCACACTAATGTGCAGAAATTTAAAACATCTAAAGGGTGGGAACTGAGTAACATCAGTTTGCCAGATAGAATTAGGCAGTAGACCTTTTGGGTTGGCACCAAGTTCTAAGGGAAAAGGAGAGAGAGAATGCCATTGGCCATTAGGATGAGTTTTAATAATCATGTGAGCTTGAGCAAGTGTCAAATGAAACTGTTGTTTAAGACTGTGAGCATTCTGATGAAAAAAGGCATGACCAGCTTGAGCTTGAAAAAATGCAGGAAAGTCTGCAAACCACATTTGTGGTTGTACCAGAGCATCAGCTCGAGTGTTCCTTTTTGATAAGGGACCAGGTAACCTAGAACGAGAGCGAATGTGGGTGATGTAAAGACGGTGATGACGGGACAGAGGAGCTCTCGTGCTGCAAGAAACAAAGCTAGTAGAGATTCATTAGCAACGCCCTTCACATGTGCAAGACTTAAATGAGTAGTGCTATACACCGCATAAGCAGAATCACTAACTATACTTATGTCTTGGTGAGGAAATGTTTGTAAGGCCAATATTAGGGCACCTAACTCCACCTGTTGTTTTAAAATGCTCCTGGGTTTTGCGTTGCCAGTTTTGCATGGCATCTTGCCACACTATAGCTGTCTTTTCAGGTTTTTTTTTTGAACCATCTGTAAAGACAGTAGTGGAGTGAAGCAAGGGCTCAGAGACAACAACAGATACAAATGTAATAAGCACAGTTTGCAAAAAGTTTAGGAGCTTAAAGGCTGGCAAATGAATATTTATTGGCTGATACTACCAAAAAAGTCAGCCATTGCTATTTGCCAATCAAGATCACAAGCTAATAGAATATAAAATTGTTCCTTGCTTAATGGTAAGAAAAAAGTAGCAGGGCTATATCTTGATAATTGGTTGCAACGTTGGTGCCCCTTTCTGATAAGAGAAGCTACTAAATCTGTAGTCTTTTGTATGTGTTTAGCGGGATTATGAGACAGATACATAACATATAAAATAAAGAAATGGCAAATGAGAAAGCCTATCTGTTAAACTAAGACATGGAAAGGATGGATATTTTAAGTGATTTTTACCATATTTTGGCCCTTGAAAGCCATTAGAATGTGACTGCAAGTTGCCAGGGTAATACGCCTGCATTGAGTTAGCTTAAGTGTGTAAAGAAACCCCAAATAACTGTTTTTAAATGGTTTTAGGTGCTGGCCATTCTTCTGCATCAGCCTTTAGCTGGAATGTCTTAGAAGTGAGCTTGGGAAAGTAGGGCTGTGGCCAGTTTCTTCCCAACTGCTCCGGGCTCCTTAGGCAGCCTCTCTTTTTAATAGCCTGCCACCTGTTGCTCTCCTTACCCTGAGAGGGAGGAAGGAACACCACAAGTGGCAGCAGGAGGCTAGAGAATGACCAGGTGGTAAAGTGCGTGGGTAAGTGCAGCGGCGGGAGGCAAGAGGGCAACAGGCTGGGAGGAGACCACGCCCCTCGGACTCCAGACCACCTACGCTTGGAGCCGAGCCTGTAAGGTAAGGTCCTGAAAATACACGGGGCTTTTTGTTATTTTTACCACCCCCAAGCAGAGAGGGGAGAAGCAGACATGCAGCACAGGGTCTGCTTTGAACTTTCCCAGCCACAGTGTTTTTAAACATTTTATTAAAAAGTGAAACAAACATTCCTTACTGCTGCGTCTATCTTCTGAAGATGACAGCAGCTGTCCACCTCAGCCTAGTTAGCATTTAACATATGGCTACGGGAGAGCGCCCCATTAGCGGGCTTCTCCCCCAGAGCTGTGTATTCTAGGCTGCTTCACACCTCTCTGCCCACCTTAGGCTAATAAGGTCAGGGTGCACGTGGACTGTTTCTTAGCCCTTTTTCCAAGGGGTGGCCAGGGAAGGCAAGAAATTGATTGTCAGCTGAACATGTGAGGGGTGGCAGGGAAGGGGAGAAGAAGGAAAAGCAGCAGCACAGCAAGCAGCAGCCACCTTCTGGACACTGTTACCAAGGCAAGTGCCCATGTTGAGGAGGATTCTTAGAACTGGGCTGGAGCTGCCTGCAGCCACACGGGGACCCGGTCTGTGTCTCTTGGCCTCTGCTCCGTCACCACAAACCCAGAAAGGGGCACCTTGCCTAGACTGCCAGTGACCAAATGGACACTCCATGGCATCTTAGCAACTCTCCTGCCCCAGGCCTCTGTGGGCAGCAAGAAAGCCGGAGCTATCTGGGATAAAACCCACAAGGCAGCATGCAACTTTCCTTTATACTCCAGGGAAACACAAAAACACAAGGCCAGAAAGGCTGATGCTAGAAGTAAGAGGTGAGAACTTGCATATTAGGAAGACAATCATAATCAGCCACTTTCCTTCTGTCCTGGAGGCGCCCCTCCAACAGGCAAGTTTGTCAAGGGGATGCGGCCACCCAATCATATAGATGTTCGCTGACCAGGGTCTTATCCAAGAATCATCCCTTGTGTGGCCTCCTGTCTCCTCAAGGGGGATGGGAGGCGCTGTTGGCTGAATGGGACCAATGACTGCAGGTCCCTTTAAGGGTCGAGGAAAAGAAGGCAATGGCTTTTCTACTAGGGTAGGAAAAGGCTCTGGTCTGTCCCTATATCACTAGAAAAAAAATCTCTTCTTTATTCCCCATAGAAGGGAATGAAGGACGGAGAGCAGTCTCTCTCTGTTGTTCTAGTTCCTGCTTTTCCTTCTTTAAATCTCCTGAATTCCCTTCAGGTGCTGAAGATGGGCGGTTTGACTCATTGCAATCTAGCAAATCAGGAGGATAGAACACAGAGCATACCAGCACCCAGGTGGTCAAAATAGTAACATTAGTAAAATGACCTTGCTCATATCCTCTTTTCAGGCAGTGACCTACCTGCTCCCATAACTCTAAATCGTTCCTTGATCAGGAAACCAAAAGCATTCCTGCCGAATTAAGAGCATAAGCTTGTGTAGAGCCCCAGGCTCTACAGTGCAATGGATAGCTTTAAGTATCTGTTGCACTGTTTTAAAAAATACTTTCTGCTCTTTGGTCATGTCTTGATAACCTAGCCTCTAATATTTTATGCGTGCATCTCGTCCTCCTGATGGGAGTCAGGACTGTCTGTTACTGGGATTCCCCCAAAATTGATGAGCTTTTCACCTTCACTCGTAAATTCAAGGCAATCACTTCGGGGGCACCAGTTGCAGAGCTTATAGCTTGCAGTGAATGCCAAGAACGAAGTACTCAGTTCCAGCTGAGAGGGGACAGGAGGTAGCTCTTCTGAGGGAGTCCGCCCCAGCATCCATTCACCAAATATTTATTGAAAGGGCTTGTATTAACTACAAACATCCACTAGATGGTCCTTTGAGGTGGGTTGCTGAGGCACCTGTGACCTTGCACACACTCAAACTGCATTCTCAGGAGGCTGTTTTCATCATTCCTTATCACACCACACATTCCACTCCCTGTCCTGTTTTCAGGGTCAAGGAGTTTCATTCCCATGCACAAATAACATACACAATGCCTCAGTGTTTTTCCATGCCTGACCTCAAATGCTTTGACATAAGCGTGAGTATGTTGCTATGCACCCCCTGCAGAGGTCTGAGGTAGAAATAGGAATTTGAAGATTTTAGCAAGTTGCTGGTCTTTAAAGTCGTGAGACTAGAGTGGATAGGGTTGTAGCCCAGGGTCTGGGCTTCAGCCTAATGTTTCTATGAAGATCCATATTTAGAGGAACAGTTAAGGCAGTGGAAGGAAAGCTAAGGGAAAGAGTGGTGTCTTGGAAGCCAAGTGACATAATGGTTTAAGGGGGGAAAGAGTGATTAACTTTGGCCAAATATGAAAATTTGCAATGGATAACCTACCTTAGCACTGTGGAAGTAATGGGAGCCTTGAAAAAAACAGACTTGGTAGAGTGCTGGAGATGGAAACCTGATTGGAGAGGGTTCAAGAGAGAAGAAAAGAAGAGGTTGGGAGGCAGAATATAGACCAACCTTTTGAGGACTTCTGTTGTAAATGGGAGAATAGAGGAGGGGTAATTAAAGCAGGAAAGTGGCATAAAAAAACTGTTTATCCTAACGTGAATGATTCAATAGTGAGAAAATAAAGTATTTATTATTTATTGAGAAGGAGTCTCACTCTGTGGCCCAGGATGGAGTGTAGTGGCACAGTCTCAGCTCATTGCAGTCTCTGCCTCCTGGGTTCAAGTGATTCTCATGCCTCAGGATCCAGAGCAGCTGGAATTACAGGTGCCTACAACCATGCCTGGCTAATTTTTGTATTTTTAGTAGAGATGGGGTTTCTTTATGTTGACCAGGCTGGTCTTGAACTCCTGACCTCAAGTGATCTGCCTGCCTCGGACTCACAAAGTGCTGGGATTACAGGTGGGAGCCACTGCACCTGGCCAGTAAATTATAGAGAATGGAATGAATAATGTTGATTAATCTGTTTCTTCTCATAATTGTATCTGCTGTTGCTCTACCTGTTTCATGCTGCACACACATATGCTTACAACCATTTTATACTCATCTATCTCTTTATTAGGCTGCTTATGTTACTATAAAAGAATACCTGAGACTGGATAATTTGTAAAGAAGAGATTTAATTGGCTCACAGTTATACAGGGTATAAAAGAAGTGTGGTGTCAAAATCTGCTTCTGGTGAGAACCTCCAGAAGCTTACAATCATGGTGGAAGGTGAAGGGGAAGCAGGTACATCACTTGAAAGTTGGAGCAAAAGAGCAGGGTCAGGGGAGGTCCCAGACTTCTAAGCAACCAGATCTTGTGTGAACTAACTTGAGTGAGAACTTGCTTATCACCAATGCGATGGTGCTAAGCCATTCATGAGGAATCCTCCACCTCCCACAAAGCCCCACTTCCAACATTGGAATCACATTTCAACGCGAGATTTGGAGGGGAAAAATATTAAACTATATCATTCTGCCCTGGCCCCTTAAATCTCATTTTCTTCTCACATAGCAAAATACAACAGTCCCCTGCCAATAGTCCTCAAAACTTTTAACTTATTCCAGCATCAAGTCTAAAGTCCCAAGTCTCATCTGAGACCCTTCTTTCACCTATGTGAGCCCATAGAATCAAAACAAGATATTTATTTCCAAGATACAATGGTAGTATAGGCATTAGGTAAACATTACCATTCCAAAAGGGAGAAATTGGCCAAAAGGAAGGGGCAATAGGCTCCATGCATATCTGAAACTCATCAGGGCACTTATTAAATCTTGAAACTCCAAAATAATCTCCATTAACTCCATGTCCTGCATTCAGGGCACACAGGTGCAAGGGGTGGGCTCTCAAGGCCTTGGAAACCTCCATCTTTGTGGCTTTGCAGGATCTAGACCTCATGATGCTCTCATGGGCTGGAGTTGACTGCTTGCAGCTTTTCTTTATTTTTTTTTCCATTTATTTTATTGCATTTTAGGTTTTGGGGTACATGTGAAGAACATGCAAGATTGTTGCATAGGTTCTCACGTGGCAGTGTGATTTGCTGCCTTCCTCCCCATCAACTACATCTGGCATCTCTCCCCTTGCTATCTCTCCCCAACTCCCCACCCCCCACTGTCCCTCCCCTATTTCCCCCCAACAGACCCCAGTGTGTAGTGCTCCCCTCCCTGTGTCCATGTGTACTCATTGTTCAACACCCGCCTATAAGTGAGAACATGCAGTGTTTGATCTTCTGCTCTTCTGTCAGTTTGCTGAGAATGATGGTTTCCAGGTTCATCCATGTCCCTACAAAGGACACAAACTCATCGTTTTTGATGGCTGCATAATATTCCATGGTGTATATGTGTCACATTTTCCCTGTTCAGTCTATCATTGATGGGCATTTGGGTTGGTTCCAGGTCTTTTCTATTGTAAACAGTGCTGCTTACAGCTTTTCTAAGAAAACGGTGCAAGCTGCTGATGACTTTGTCTTTCTTAGGTCTGGAGAGTAGTGGATCCATTCTCACAGCTCTATTAAGCAGTGCCACTGTGGGAACTTTGTGTGGAGGTTCCAACACCACATTTCCCCTTGGCTTTACCCTAGTAGAGTTTCCCTGTGGGAGCTCTGCCCCCATTGTAGGCTTCTACCTGGGCACTCAGTCTTTCTCATACATCCTTTGGAATCTAGGTGGGAGTTGCCAAGCCTCCTTAAATCCTGCCTTCTGAGCATATGTAGACTTAACACCACATGGAAGCTGCCAAGGCTTATGGTACATCATCTCTGGAGTGGTGGTGTGAACTGTTCTGGACTCCTTTGATCTGAGGCTGTTACTGGAGAAGCAATGATGTGAGGAACAGTTTCCCTGGGGCAGCACAAGTCAGAGAGATCTGGACCTGGCCCCTAAACCATTCTTTTTTCCTAGGTTTCTGGGCCTGTGATGAGAGGAGCTGGCACACAGATCTCTGAAATACCTTTGAGGCCTTGTCTTGGATATCAGTACCTGTGTCCCATTTAGTTGTGCAAATCTCTCTAGCAAGTGGGGTTGCTCTGTAGCCCTCCTGGATTCTTCCCCTGAAAAAGGGTTTTTCTTTTCTAACACATAGCTAGGCTGCAAAATATCCCAACTTTTATGTTGTTCTTCCCTTTTAAATACAAGTTCCAAATTTAAGTCATTTCTTTGCTCTTGAATTTGATCATAGACTATTAGAAGCAGCCAACCTAAATTTGGGATGCTTTGCTGCTTAGAAATTTCAATAACAGATACCCTAAGTCATCACTCTTTTCTCTCTCTCTCTTTTTTTTTTTGGAGATGGAGTCTCACGCTGTCACCCAGGATGGAGTGCAATGGCATGATCTTGGCTCATTGCAACTTCTGCCTCCCAGGTTCATGCACTTCTCCTGCCTCAGCCTCTTGAGTAGCTGGAATTACAGGTGCCCACCACCACACCCAGCTAATTTTTTGTATTTTTGGTAAAGACAGGGTTTCAGTATGTTGATCAGGCTGGTCTCGAACTCCTGACCTTGTGATCTGCCTTCCTTGGCCTCCCAAAGTTCTGGGATTGCAGGCATGAGCCACCGCACCCAGCTAGTCATCACACTTAAGTTGAAATTTCCACAGATCACTATGGCATGAGCACAATGCAGCCAAGTTCTTTGCTGAGGCATAACAAGAGTGATATTGCTTCAATTCCAAATAAGTTCATAATTTCCGTCTGAGACCTCATCGGGCTGGACTTGCTTGTCCATTTCACCATCAGCATTTTGGTCACAACCCTTTAACCAGTCTATAAGAAGTGCCAAACTTTTCCTCATCTTCCTGTTGTCTTCTGAGTCCCCTAAACTCTTCCAACCTCTGTCTGTCATTCAGTTCCAAAGCCGCTTCCACATTTTCAGATGTTTTCATAGTAGCACCCCACTCCTCAGTACCAATTTTCTGTATTAGGTCATTTGGGTTACTGTAAAAGAATACCTGAGAATTTGTAATTTGTAAAGAAAAGAGAATTGGCTCACAGTTCTGCAGGGTGTACAGGAAGCATGGGGCCAGCATCTGCTTCTGATGGGAGCCATAGGAAGTTTATCATGGTGGAAGGTGAAGGGGGAGCAGGCATGTCACATGGTAAGAATGGGAGCAAAAGAGCAAAGAGTCAGACTTGTAAACAACTGGAACTTGCATGAACTAAGAACTTGCTTATCACCAAGGAGATGATGCTAAACCATTCATGAAAGGTCTGATCCATGATCCAGTCACCTCCTACCAGGCCCCAACTCCAACATTGGGAATCATATTTCAACATGAAATTTGGAGGGGACAAACATCTAAACTATATCAATCTATATCTATTTATATATAATGTTTTAAAGTTACTGTACTCTTGCTTTTTCAGGTATATAACAGTCTTTCTAGTGTTGTGTATTTTTCATGTCTCTTATCTGTTTTTAATACTGCTACCATGCTGTCTTTTGGTCCAGATTTACATGAAATATCTTTGTTCATCCCTTATTTTAAACATTTTTGTATATTTTTGTTTTTAAATGTATGACATATAGATAGCATATACCTGCTCCTTTAGTCTAACCTGAGGGTGTCTATTTTAATTTGTGAACTTACTTCACTTAGATTAACTGAGATATTACTTTCTTTTTATTTCTCTTATTTTATAATTGTATAATAATTTCTGTTTTTTTCTGCATTTCACAGAATAGGTGAATTTTCTTTCTTTTTTTAAATTTATACTTCAGGTTCTGGCGTACATGTGCAGAACATGCAGGTTTGTTACATAGGTATACACGTACCATGGTGGTTTGCTGCATCCATCACCCCATCATCTACATTAGGTATTTCTCCTAATGCTATCCCTCCCCAATCTCCCACCCCCTGCTATCCCTCCCCTAGCCTCCCACCCCCCAATAGGCCCCAGTATGTGATGTTCCCCTCCCTGTGCCCATGTGTTCTCATTGTTCAACACCCACTTATGAGTGAGAACATGTGGTGTTTGGTTTTCTGTTCTTGTGTCAGTTTCTTGAGAATGATGGTTTCCAGCTTTATCCATGTCCCTGCAAAGGACATGAACTAGGTGAATTTTCTTATACTCATTGAGAGTTGTGTATTCTGTTTATTTTTTAGTGGTTCTTCCTAAGGTATTAAAGATAATACATATGGTTATTTTTTCCTAAAGAAGGCACTGTCCTTGGCATGATCTTACTGCCTTTGTTATGTTTCATCTTCAGATTGATTTTTTTTTTTTATTTTGGTATCATTTAGGCTTTGATTTTTTGGATTTTCTTCTGCTTCATTTGTGCCTATGTTTTGGTCTTCTGCTCCTAGTTTGGTAACTGCTTATTTATATTACACACCCAAAAGACTTTAACTTGTTTTCATGGGTACTTCTTGGAGCTTATGAAGGATTGTTAGGTTGGTTTCTCTTTCTTCAAGAGTGCTCCCTTCAAGAATGTTTTAAAAGTGAATTGTTGTGTAGTAAATTTTCTGAGGCCTTCTTTGTCTGAACATATCTTTATTTCAATTTCATTTTCAAATTACCATTTTAGCAGGATATATTCTAAGTTCAAATTTTTCATTTTTTCATAGTATGAATAAAATAACTTTTTTGTCTTCTTCCTTAAAGTGTCCCTGTTGAACTATGTGATGCCAATTTAATTATTTTTTTTTAGGTCATATCTTTTTCTAGTAGATAGCTTACAGAATTTTTGCTTTGCTTTTGATGTTCTTGTAATTTATATGTTTAGATGTAATTTTTTTTTCTTATTCTGGTTGGCCCTCTTTGTTTTGAATATGTGAAAAATACCACACAATGTGGTTGGTCTGCATGAACATGATGCCAAATATGGTAATCTGCATAAATGATCTTATTTGCCGATTTACCATGCATAAAATAAAATTTACATATATTAAAAATTACATGTTAACAAAAATTACATATATTAACAATTAATAATTATATTTGTAATTTATTGATTCCTGGAACATAGGCTCTATGCAAGGAGTTTTATGTGCATTATTTCTTAAACCAGAACTAC
Source organism: Cebus imitator (assembly GCF_001604975.1). Taxonomy (NCBI): domain Eukaryota; kingdom Metazoa; phylum Chordata; class Mammalia; order Primates; family Cebidae; genus Cebus; species Cebus imitator. Next base: position 1,031,296 of record NW_016107712.1, read on the forward strand.
TTTATGAAATCAATGCTATTGTTATTTACATTTTTAGGAGATGAAGGAATTGAAGTTTAAAGCAGTTGCACAACTTGCCAAAGATCAGTTAGCTGGCAAAAGGTGGAGCTGAGGCATCATCAATCCCAGGTTGTAAAACTTATTGTTTCTTATAATCACCCCATTACCCTGTATCTCTAGTTATATTTGCATCTTGACAAATTTGTTCGACTTAATTGATGAGTACTCTTAACATGTATACTTGAGTTTTGTAATTTGTTGAGTAAGGAGGAATTTTTTTTTGTCTGTAACTAAAAAAATTACATAAGTACCTGTATTTAAATTTAAGGAGAGAGTGAGAGAGAATTTTAATGTGAATTACTTGGAGAATAATTTAATTATTAGGTACAACTGTAGCATTAACTACAATGCATTTTAGAGAGTAGAATGGCTATCAAGTGAAATGGGTTAGAAGCATTATTGGCTCATTATTCTTGTCCCCTGTAAACTGTCATCCCATGGTTACTGTTGAATAATTTCATTATTAGTGAAACAAATATAAGATTCACATTTGAAAGAAGAAATATTGTTAAGAGCTGTGGGAAGGTTTATAAACTTCTCTGTCTTTGTCAATAGGAGTATGTATTTGTCATCCATATGTCCTATGTCTTAGTCCATTTTCTGGTGCTATAACAGAATACTACAGGTTGGGTAATTTATAAAGCAGTGTATTTATTACACTCCTGGAGGCTGAGAGGTCCAAGAGCATGGTGATGGCATCAAGCAAGGGTCTTTTCATAACAGAAAGGTGGAAGGTCAAGTGAGTGCATATAAAGCAGAAAGGCACCAGGGGCCAGGTTCACTTTATAACAACCCACACACATAATAACTGACCTGCTCCTACAATAATGACATTAATCCATTCATGATGGTTCTGCGTTCATAACCCAAATATCTTATATTAGGCACAACTTCCCAACACAGTTGCATTGTGAATTAAGTTTCCAACACATAAATTTTGTGGGAATACATTCAAATCAGAGCATTCTGAACTGTTTGTTTTACATTGCTCCCCAGTGCCTGGTTCAGATAAGCTAAAACGGCAGTCTGTAACATCAGAATCAAATGGATAAAAATGAGTGAAGTTGGTGGTACAGTAGAGGGAACAGTTTATTGTTGATTCTAATTCATCCTTTTCCTGGATCCTTTCTCTGAGGTCAAATTCCACTCTCCAAAGATTACATGTGATTTGGGTTTCCAATAAAAACAGATGCAGTTTCAGTTCTTTGAATTGTCAGTCACTTTTTACATTTTGATCTTTAATTTCTTATGAATTCTGGATTGAATTTGGGAAAATATTAATGCAGAGGGAAGGGATCTTGACCTTAACAGGTAAAACTTGTAGACACAGGAGCTATGTCTTCTGTAGTTCATTTAATTCTTCCATTTGTGAATATTCTATTAACTTGAGTCAGAACTTTATTTGTATGAGTTCTCTTATAAAAAAAAAAAGAGTAGTTGCTTTGTTCTAAATTTAAAGGATGGCTTGATGGGATTCAGCTGGTACTGGCTGCTATGGCTGTAACTCTGTCACAATAACATTAACTGCCATTTGTTGAGATGCACCAGGCATTTGCAACACTTTATGGCCCTTTCAACAACGTACAAGGTACATATTATTTTCATTATGCAGATGAGAAAACTAAAGCAAAGTTCCCAAGGTCACTTAGCTTTCCAAGTCACAACTAGGAGTCACATCAAAGCCTGCCTTCAGTGCGCATATTCCTCTCACATCACTGTCTCTTTACCACCTCCCCCTCAAAATAATATATCTTTATTTATCCTGTGCTGACTCACTGCTTTTATTGAAGTCCTGGTGGTCTCTTCCCTTTGGTTCCATGTTATAATTGCTTTGGTTATGAGTAATTTAAATGTTGAAATCCTGGGCTAAAAACTCTATGCTCCCATTTTCAGAACACATTTAACAGTTCTCTAAGTTAAACATTTCTTTGCTCAATAACTGAGAGAATTCAGACCTGTACCAATTGACTATTGGATTGGAGGTGAGTTGATAGAAATTATTGATAAACATAAATAAGACTATTCATCTACTTTTGAATGTTTTAGATAATTTTTCCTTGACATAGTTGAGTCTGGCAAAAAGAATTATGCCTTTGACAGTAAACAGCCCACTGATGGATTACTACAAGAAGACATCTAGAGATTTGAATCAGATAGAACACTGCCTTTGATCTGGCTGAACTATTAGAAGTATTTTTATCTCCTGGTGTTACATAGTGCCAGTAATAATTATTTCCCTGGGATTTCTACAATCGAATGGCTAATTTACAGCTGAGTCAAATAATGGGGCTTACAGTGCCAAGAATGTCTATACATGCATTGTTCAACATAGTAGTCACTTGCTACAAGAGGATATTTAAATTAAAATTTAAATCAATAGATTAAAATTAAATAAAATTTAAAATTAAGTACTCTGTCACACTAACCCCATTTTAGATGCTCAATAGCCACATATGGCTAGTGGCTACTATATTCGACAGTGAAGCCTAGAATATTTCTATCATCACAAATTTTGATTGGACATTTCTGAACCATAAAGAATATAGAAGTGAACTTAAGAATAATTACTAGGAGAGGAGGCAGAGCAAGATGACTGAATAGAAGCCTCCACTGATCATCCTCTCTGTAGGAACCCTATATTGAATGACTAACCACACAAAAGAACACCTCTATAAGAACCAAAAATCAGCATACACACCAGGTCAGCCATACTAGTGTACAGTGCCAAGTGGGCTCTTGGCTCTCAGGGTCTTTGATTCTAGGGCTTGACTCTTGGACAGCATTTCTGGATCTACCGTAGGCCAGAGGGGAGCCCACTGCCCTGAGTGGAGAATCCCAGTTCTGGCAGCACTCATCAAAAGCTGGGTGAAAAGCCCTTGGGCTTTGAATTAATATTGGTGGTAGCAAGACAGAACTTGCTGGAGGCACAGGGTGGTGGCAATAGGGAGAGACTCCTCTCTTTGTGGAAAGGGGAGGAAAGGGTGGAAAGGACTTTGTCTTGTGGCTTGGGTATCAGCTCAACTACAGTAGAATAGAACACCAAGTAGATTTCTAAGATTTCCAACTCTAGGCCCTGGCTTCCAGATGACATCTCTGGACCTGCCCAGGACCAGGTGCAACTTGCTGCCCTAAAGAGAAGGACACAAGCCTGGTTGGCTTTGCTACCTGCTGATTGTAGAGCCCTAGGACCTAGAGTGAACTTAGGCAGTATCCAGGCAGTGATTACTGCAGGCCCTGGGTGAGATCCAGTGGAATGCCAGCTTAAATCTGACCCAGCAGAGTCCTAGTGTTGGTGGCCACATGGGTACATGTATCACCTCTCACCTAGCTCAAGGCAGCTCAACATAGAGAGAGACTCCTTATTTTGGGAGGTAAGGGAAGGCAGGTAATTTAGATAATTCCTCCGGATCTGATCCAATACTGCCAAAGTGGTACCTCGAGAAGTTTGCAAGAACCACTGCATTACTGGACTTATGGTGCCCCCCTAATGTAGATACGGCTGCAGTGACCAAAAACTTGTATTACAATACACAAGTCCCTATACCTGGAAAGCCTTCCCAAGAAAAATGGGTACAAATAAGATCACACTACAAATGCTACAATATCTAACTCTTCAATATCCAGACACTGATGAACATCCAAAAGCATCAAGACTATCCAGGAAAATATAACCTTGCCAAATGAACTAAATAAGGCACTAGTGACCGATCCTGGAGAGACAGAGATATGCAACCATTGAGATGGTGAATTCAAAATAGGTATTCTGAGTAAAATCAAAGAAATTCAAGATAAAACAGAGAAGAAATACAGAATCCTGTAAGATAACAAAAGGATTGAAATAGTTAAAAAGAATCAGCAGAAATATTGGAGTTGAAAATGCAATTGACATATGAAAGAATGTTTGAGAGTCTCTTATCAGCAGAATTGATCAAGCAGAAGAAAGATTAGTAAGCTCTAAGGCAGGCTATTTGAAAATACAAGTCAGAGGAGACAAAAGAAAAAAGAATTTTGAAAAATGAAGCATGCCTACAAGATATAGAAAATAGCCTCCAAAGGGTAAATCTAAGAGTTATTTGCCTTAAAGAGGAGATAGAGAAAGAGATAGGAGTAGAAAATTTATTCAAAGAGATGATATCAGAGAACTTCCCAAATCTAGAGAAAGATATCAATATTCAAGTATGAGACAGTTATAGAACACCAAGCAGATTTAAGGCAAAGAAGACTACCACAAGACATTTAGTATTCAAATGCCCAAAGGTCAAAGATAAAGAAAGGATTCTAAAAGCAGCCAGAGAAAAGAAACAAATGATATGCAATAGAGCTCCAATACATCTGGCAACAGACTTTTCCATGAAAACCTTACAGGCCAGGAGAGAATGGCATGACATATTTAAAGTGCTGAAGGAAAACAACTTTTATTCTAGAATAGTATATCTGAGAAAAATATATCTCAAACATGAAGAAGAAATAAAGACTTTCCAAGACAAAGAAAAGCCGAGGGATTTCATCCCTCAGTAGAATATTAAAGACCTGTCCCATAAGAAATGCTAAAGGGAGATCATCAATCTGAAAGAAAAGAACATTAATGAGCAATCAGAAATCATCTGAAGGTGCAAAACTCATTGATGGTAGTAAGTACACAGACCATTATAACATTGTAATTGTGCTGTGTAAACTATTTGTTTCTTGAGTAGAAAGACTAAGAGACGAACTGATCAAAAATAACTACAGCAACATTTCAAGACATAGACAGTATAATAAGATCTAAATAGAAACAATAGGATCTAAATAGACAGTACAATAAGATCTAAAAAAATACATAAAATATCTAAATGTGTAGACATTTTGTTTTCTTTTTGCTTGTTTTTTTTTTGTTTATTGATGCAGTCACTGTTGTCATCAGCTTAAAATAATAGGTTATAAGATATTACTTGAAAGCCTTATATTAAGCTCAAACTGAAAAACATACAACAGAGACACAAAAAATGTAAAGCAGGAAATTAAAATATACAACCTTAGAAAATCATCTTCACTAAAAGGAAGAGAGACAGAAAGAAAAGATCACAAAACAACCCAAAAACAAATAACATAATGGCAGAAGTAAGTCCTTACTTGTTCATAATAACATTAAAAGTAAATGGACTAAATTTTCTAATCAAAAGATATAGAGTGACTGAATGCATGAAAAAAAACAAGATTCATTGATCTGTTGCTTACAAAGAAATACACTTCGCCTGTAAAGACACACATAGACTGAAAATAAAAGGATGGAAAAAGATATTCCATGATTTAAACAAAAAAAGAGCAGGCGTAGTTGTATTTGAATCAGACTAAATAGATTTCAAAACAAAAACCATAAAAAGAGACAAAGAAGATGATTATATAATTATAAAGGGGTCAATTTGGTAAGAGGATATAACAATTGCAAATATATATGTACCCAACACTTGGGCATCTAAATATATAAAGCAAATATTGTTAGAACTAAAGAGAAAGATAGAACCTAATATGGTAATAGCTGGAGATTTTAATGCCCTACTGGACAGATTGTCCAGACAGAAAATCAACAAAGAAACAAACATGGGACTTAATCTGCACTATAGACTAAACAGGTATTTAGACTTAATAGGTATTTACAGAATATTTCATCCAATGGCTGTAGAATGCACATTTTTTCCCTAAGCACATGAATCATTCTTAAGGAGAGACCATATGTTATGCCACAAAACAAGTCTTAGAAAATTTAAAAATATATGAAATGATATCAAGTATCTTCTCTGGCCATGATGGAATAAAACTAGAAATCAATAACAAAAGGAATTTTAGAAACCACCCAAATATATGGAAGTTAAACAATATGTTCCTGCATGACCAGTGGGTAAATGAAGAAATTAAGAAGAATAATTTAAAAAGTTTTGAAATGAATGGTTATGGAAACAGAACATACTAAAATCTATGGGATACAGAGAAAGCAGTACTAAGAGGGAAGTTTATGACTATAAGCACCTCATAACAATACATCTTAACTAGAAAAACAAGCACCAACCAAATCCAAAATTAGTAAAAGAAATAATAAATATCAGCAGAAATAAAAATTGAAAGAAGAAAACAATACAAAAGATCAAAGAAACAAAAACAGACCTTAGTCAGAATAAGAAAAGAAGACCCAAATAAATACAATCAGAGATAAAAATGGAGATATTACAACCAATACCACAGAAATGCAAAGGATTGTTATAGGCTAATATGAGTAACTATATGCCAAAAATTTGGGGCACCTAGAAGAATTGAACAAATTCTAGACATATACAACCTATTATGATAGAAATCCAAAACCTAAACAGACCAATAATAAGTAATTAGATCAATGCCATTAATAAATATTTCCTGGCAAATAAAAGGCTGGGACTTGATGGATTCACTGCTGCATTTTACCAAACATTTAAAGAGCTAGTACTAATTCTACTCAAACTGTTCCAAAAAAATAAAGGAGGTGGGAATACTTTCAAACTCATTCTGTGGGGCTGGTATTACCCTGATACTAAAACCAGAAAAAAAAACACATCAAAAAAAGAAAACTGAGCAATATCCCTGATAAATATTGATGTAAAAATTTCGTCAAAATACTAGCAAACTGAATTCAACAACATATTAAGAAGAACATTTATCATAACCAAATGGGATTTATCTTCAGGATGCAAAGAAGTTTCAACACATGTATATCAATCAATATGATGCATCATATCAACAGAATGAAGGGTAAAAACCATATGATCATTTCATTTGATGCAAAAAAAATTGAGAACATTCAACATCTCTTCATGATAAAAACCCTAATAAACTGAGTAGACAAGGAACATACCTTAACACAATTAAAGCCATGCATGACAGACCCAATAGCTAGTATCACACTGAATAGGGAAAAACTAAAATCCTTTCCTCTAAGATCTGGAAGATGACAAGATTGCCAACTTTCATCACTCGTACTCAGCATAATACTGGAAGTCCTAGCTAGAACAATCAGATGGAAGAATGAAATAAAGGGCATTCTAATTGGAAAGGAAAATGTCAAATTATCTTTGCATATGATATAATTTTATATTTAGGAAAATCTAAAGGCCATCAAAAAACTATTAGAACACATAAACAAATTCAGAAAATTTGCAGTATACAAAATCAACATCCAAAAGCAGTAGCACTTCTTTATGCCAATAGTGAACAATCTGAAAAAGAAATAAAGTATATAATCCCATTTACAATAGCAACAAATGAAATAAAATGCCTAGGAATTAACCAAAGAAGAGAAAGATCTTTATAATGAAAACTATAAAACACTGATGAAACTACTATGAAACTACTAACAGCAACACTGGGGAAAATCTCCAGAACATTATTCTGGCCAAAAATTTCTTGAGTAATATCCCAGAAGCACAGACAATCGAAGCATAAATGGACAAATGGGATCATTTCAAGTTTAAAAGCTTCTGCACAACAAAGGAAACAATCAACTAAATGAAGAGGCAACCCATATAATGGGAGAAAATATTTGCAAACTGTGCATCTGACAAAGGATTAATGAGCATAATACACAATGATTTCAAAGAACTCAACGGAAAAAAAATCTAAGGATCTGATTTAAAAATGGGCAAAAGATCTGAATAGACATGTCTCAAAAGAAGACATACAAATGGTAAACAGGTATGTGAAAAAATGGTCAGCATCACTGATCATCACAGACATGCAAATTGAAACTACTTATGAAATATCATCTCACCCTAGTTAAAATGGCTTTTATCCAAAAGACAGGCAGTAACAAATGCTGGCATGGATGTGGAGAAAATGGACCACTCATACACTATTGGGAATGTACATTAGCACAATCACTATGGTTAACTTTTTTCAAGTTCCTCAAAATACTAAAAATAGAACTACAATATGGTCCAGTAACCCTGCTGCTGGGTATATACCCCAAAGAAAGGAAATCAGTACATCAAATATGTATCTGAAATCTTATATTTATTGCAGCACTATTCATAATTGCCAGTAGCTTCCAAGATCTGGAAGCAAACTAAGTGTCCATAATCAGAATGGATAAAGAAAATGTGGTACATATACACAACAGAGTTCTATTCAGTCATAAAAAAAGAATGAGATCCAGTCATTTGCAACAACGTGGATGAAACTGGTTGTCATTATGCTAAGTAAAATGAGCTAAGCACAGAAAGACAAACTTCCCATGTTCTCCCTTATTTGTAGTAAAAATTAAAACAACCCATGAAGATAGATGTAGAGTGATGGCTATCAGAGGGTGGGAAGGGTAGTGGGCAGGGGATAGGGAGTGAGGATGGTTAATGGGTACAAAAAGTAGAATAAGATCTAGTATTTGACAGCTCAACAGCATGACTATAACCAACCATAATTTATTAGACATTTAAAAATAACTCAGAGTATAACTGGATTATTTGTAATACAAAGGATAAATACCTGAGGTGATAGCCCATTTACTCTGATGTGATTATTATGCATTTATGCCTATATCAAAATATCTCATATATCCCATAAATATGTACACCTACTATGTACCCACATAAATGAAAAAAAAATTTAAAGTTAAAAAATAATTACATGCTGCTCAGCCTCACCTGAGTTATATAATGTAACGGATTGTGTTACATTGTAATTCCTTCTCTACCTGTCTACCTAGGTATTTATGGGGAGAGGAGGATTTTGTCATTGCTAGAGTATCACATAGCACAGTGACTGACACCCAGGGGCTCCATAAACATTTGTATAATGTTGCATGAACAAGAATCAAGAAAATAAGATGAATATAGAATTCTTGCAGATGATGGAATATAGTGAATATTTGAGCAGTATAAACAAAATAGTCATTTTCTTATGGAATAAGAGACCAGTGTTTCAATATATAAAAGATGACAGTTATCCATACTCCAAGTCCTGTAGCCACCTGTCACCAGGAAATAAGAAGGAGCCAGAGCTTAATGGCAATGTCAAGTTCAGTTGATTTTGATTTGAAATGGGTGGCTGTCAAGTCATGGTCAATACTTTGCTTCTGGTTGAATGAGTCTTTGAAAAGAAAATAATCTTTTCTTTTTCAGGGTATTTTAATTTATTTTCTCTTCTAGACCAAAGTCAGGAATAAAATTAGAGAGTGATTGGAAAGTCACTTAAAGAAGTTTTCATCTTTTGGGTTATGACAAAGCCATAAGGGAATTATTTATGGCTATGAAAAATAAAGCAATGATTTAGGGTATAGCAAAATAAAATATGGTACTGATATGCCTTTTTACATCTTGTATGTTTAGTAAGCATTTTGCATATAAATAGAGAAGGAGTTACAATAGAGTTTGCAATTGCAAAGCAAATGAGTGTGTGTGTGTCTGTGTGTGTGTGTGTGTATATGTGTGTAGTTGTCTAAGCTAGTGAGGTATGGAATCAAAAGATTCCTTGTGGGAGAGTAAAAGAGAGATGAACTTAGGATTTAGGTTGACATTTCTCTCACTTATGATTTACCACATATTTCTTCGCAGGCAATTTTTCATATGGTCTCTTGGAAAAAATATCTAAAATTTGGATTTAGATAATTAACATAAAAGGCAGATGATTTTTTTTTTGTTATTCTATGTATTGTATTCTCAGTGGTTAAGTCATTCCATACTTGTTACAACCCACTTTCCTCTTTGCCCAGTGATGCATCTGCTGATGCATGCCCCATGTCTGTCGTATACCCTGGAGCTGTTTTTCTACTGAGTGGAGGGTTTTTATGCATCCACTTATACCATCTCATCTGGTCATCATTTTTTCTGGGAAAGCATTTTTGATTTAGCAAGCTATAGCTATGGAACAGAGTGAGGACATCTGATCCTAACACAGATTAGACTTGATTTCTAACCTTGATTTCATTAACTTCTTGCTCTCAACAATTGAGACATGAGAGGGATAGGTAAAGTCATATCCTTAGGCTTTGATGATGTAAACTTTGCTTGTGAGTGAAGTCTGGGAGTAGCCTGAGATGAGAACATACATGGTAGTGTTTTGGTGTGGCTTCTAGCGATCCTGAAGCTAGATATCGAGACTGGGACGGCATTAGCTTCAGGTTTCCTTAAATTATAGGCAGTTCCCCAAAATAGCACCACGGAAGACAGAACAAAAGCTACAAGGTAATTAATCTGCCAAGAGCAATTTTTAAAAAACTGTTTATGATTGTAGTATTTTACTCATCTAAATAGCTTATATTATCTTTCTATCTAAGTAATTTATAAGTTCATGGTATTTGGAGGAAATAAATCTACTAATGCTATAGGAATGTAGTTTAATGTCACACTGATGAGAAGCAAGGGCTTGACTACTCAGGATTAGACATGTTAGAATAGTAAAGCAGCATTTATTGTATAATTTTATTCTTCCTATTCCTTCATATACTTTTTTCTTTTTCTTTACTAAAATAAATAAAGCTTTTTCTTATAATCTGACCCCACCTGTCAGTTAAATAAAATAAGACTTTACGTCAAATTTAGTTCTATGGCAGTTAAGTCACATAAAGGCTGGAACATGGCATATCCTGCCATCCTACACATAGTAGGAAATATTTTGAGTTAGTAATGTTGGGGGCTAAATAAAATAAAAAAATATATTTCCTTTGTTTTAATAGAAAAGAGTAATAATTTGTGAGTTGGAAGGAATATGTCAAACTGCTGAGCTACAAAAAAATAAAGAATAACTCTAGATTTCTGAAACCAATTTAAGAAAGCTTTGGCTGTTAGCCTGATTTAACGTGACAGAGATGGACAAGAAAACAGTTTCTCTCCTGAACTTGGCAATGCACAAGACATTCTCTTCGTATGGAGGCAGCATTATTAAGAGATCCAAGTGTATCCTGAGGATGTTAGCTGAGATTGACTCTGGCAGGCAGCTCCAGAAAACTTAGCCAGAAAGCTCTCATTCAGAAAGGACCTTAAAGCATTTGTGACATTGCTGGAATGTTAAACTCCATCATAAACAAGGAGATCTGGGAGTAGTGACTATTTAAAACCTTCACAGTCACACTCAGGTAGATGCCTTTCTAGTTTGAGTAATTCAATTCTCCTGACAGGTGTGAAGTGGTATTGGCCACTCTCAGAATAGTACTAACATCCTACTTTAAACCAGGGAACCATTTATGGACTCATTTTAATTCAGATTTTGTGTGATTACTTTGCTCTAATTAATATATTTAAATCCATACATTTTGATGGTTAAAGAGTTCAAGGTATATGTGCAAAGAAGCCTGAACATAACAGGTTAATGCCACCAGCTCTGAGGTACAAAATCAGTTACTTGAGAGCGCAAGTCTCTAAACCTTTACTTCTGATTCTACAGTCATCATTGGCAGTTGCTGTGAGGCTCTTTGGGTAAAGCCAATCACTTCTTCAATCACCAAAAGGATTTTTCAGGTCCCTATCAAGGTTTGGCATTCTCCGGAGTTGGTAAAAGTAATTTAAAAAAAATATGGTTTAAAAGAAAAAAAAAGATTTGTCCCTTTGGTGAAATACTCTTAGAGGTATATCATAGCTGAGAGGTTTACTGAATTCAGTTCTGAGCAATTTCTGCTAAGTACATTTAGGAATCTATTCACTTTGAGCTCTTCTCTTTAGTGTTGGCACTTCTCCACATAGGTATGTTAAAATTATGTTACTGTAGGGTCTGATTTCCTATTGCTTTTAGAACCAGCCATGTAAATAAGCTGTCTTTTCCTCCTTCAAGAGAATATGGATTTTCTAACTCTGAAGATGGTGTTTTCATATAATATTTAGATTTCAGCTGAACTGGCTGCTGAGGTGATTCTTCACCCTGATGATCTTGCTGCACAGGATTCGTGGTTCTTTCCAAGTTTTAGCAACTATAGATAAAGCTGCCATAAACATCTGTTTGTAGATTTTTGTCAGGACAAAGATTTTCAACTCCTTTGGGTAAATACAAAGGTGCAAAATTGCTGCATCATGTAATAAGACTACATTCAGTTTTGTAAGAAGCCACCAAATTGTCTTTCAAAGTGACTGTACCATTTGGCATTCCCACTAGCAATGAATGAGAGCTTCTATTGTTCCACATCCTTGCCATCATTTGATGCTGTCAGTGTTTTGAATTTTGGACATTCTAATTGGCATGTAGTGGTATCTGATTGTTGTTTTAATTTGCATTTCACTGATGATATATCATGTGGAGCATCTCTTTATATGTTCATTTGCCATCGGCATATCTCCTTTGCGGAGGGGTCCGTTAAGGTCTTTGGCCCAGTTTTTAAGCCGGTTGTTTGCTTTCTATATTTATTTATTTATTTTTGAGACAGGATCCCGCTTTGTTACCCAGGCCGGAGTGCAGTGGTGCAATCTCAGCTCACTGCAACCTTTACCTTCCGGGCTCAAGTGATCCTTCCTTCTCAGCCTCCTGAGTGGCTGGGACTACAGCTGCATGCCACCATGACTAGCTATTTTTTAAATATTTTTTGTAGAAATGAGGTCTCACCATGTTGCAGAGGCTGGTTTCAAACTCCTGGGCTCTAGTGATCTGCCTCCCTTGGCCTCCTTAAGTGTTGGGATTATAGGCATGAGCCACTACACCCAACTGCTTTCTTATTGTTGAATTTTAAGAGTTCTCTATATATTTTGGTTAACAGTCCTTTATGAAGTATGTCCTTTGCAAATATTTTCTCCCATTATGTGGCTTGGCTTTTAATTCTCTTGATATTGCCTTCTGCAGAACAGAAGTTTTAAATTTTAATAAAGTCCAGTTTATCAGTTATCTTATTTATAGATTGTGTTTTTGATGTTGTATCTAAAAAGTCATCACCATACCCAAGGTCGTGTAGGTTTTCTCCCATGTTATCTTCTAGGAGTTTTATTGTTTCATATTTTACATTTAGGTTTATAATCCATTTTGAGTTAATTTTTGTGAAAGGTGTAAAGTCTGTGTCTAGACTCTTTTTTTTTTTTTTTTCATGTGGATGTCCAGCTGTTACAGCACATTTGTTGAAAAGGGTATCTTTGCTCTATTTTGTTACCTTTGCTCCTTTGTTAAAAGATCAGATATTTTTAGTAGAGACAGGGTTTCACAATGTTGGCCAAGATGGTCTCGATCTCCTGACCTTGTGATCTGCCCTCCTTGTCCTTCCAAAGTGCTGGGATTATAGGCATGAGCCACCATGCCTGGCCCATGATTTAATTCTTTTCAATGGTCAAACGATATTTCATTTTGTCTATATGCCAGATTTTCTTATTCATTTATCTATTAATGGACACTTAGGTCAATTCCATGTCTTGGCTATTGTGAATAGTGCTACAGTAGGTATGGGAGAGCAGATATCTCTTCAGTACATTGGTTTACTTTCTTTTGGATATATACCCAGTAATGAGATTGTTGGATCATTTGATAGTTCTGTTGTTAGTGTTTGGAGAAACTTCTGCACTGTTTCATAGTGGTGACACTATTTTACATACTTACCAACAATGTACAAGGGATCCTCTTTCTCCACATCCTTGCTGGCATCTGTTTTTTCCTATCTTTTTGGTAAAAGCCATCCTAACTGGAGTGAGATGATATCTCATCGTAGTTTTGATTTGCATTTCTTTGGTGATCAATGATGTTGAGCATTTTTAAATACACCTGTTTGCCATTTTGTATGTCTTTTGACAAGTTTCCATTCAGAACATTTTCCCATTAAAAAAATCTGATTTTTTTTTGATACTGTGTCTCTTGAGTTCCTTATATATTTTGGTTATTAATTCCTTATCAGCTGAATAGTTTGCAAATATTTTCTCCAGTTCTGTGGTTTGCCTCTTCACTTTGTTAATTGTTTTTTTTGCAGTTTAGAAGCTTTTTAACTTGATGTAATCTCAATTGTACATTTTTGCTTCTGTTGTCTGTGCTTTTGATATTTTACCCCCCAAAAGTCTTTATCCATACCACTGTCCTGGAGTATTCACCCAATGTTTTCTTCTAGTGCTTTGATAGTTTCATTTCTTATATTTAGGTCTTTAATCAATTTTGATTTGACCTTTGTATATGGTGAGAGATAGGGGTCTATTTATTCTTCTGCATATGGTTATTCAGTTTTTCCAGCACAATTTATTGAAGACACTGTTTTTCCCTATTGAATGTTCTTGGTACCTTAGTCAAAAATGAGAGGCTATAAATGTATAGGTTTATATGAGTCCTGTTCTCTGTTACATTGGTCTATGTGTCTGTTTGCCTTGCCTCTAGGAAACAGAGTGCTGACTATCCAGAATAGGGAGGTACCAAAGAGGATATTGTGGCAGTGTGGAATGACTGGCTAGTGGTTGATGCCCAGCTGACTTTAGGAGAATGTACCTCCTAAGATGTGGTGCTGCTGAGCAGCTGCTCTGATTTGGTGTCTCCTTTGGCTGAGTTACAGATCTGAGTTTCTGGGGCTGGAGATGATAGTCCCACCTTCCCTCTTTGTTTCTGCGTGTCCTCAGAGTTATGTTTCTCTTTAGGGACTCATATTTCCTGTGGGTATGAACATGCACAGATCTCCTGCCAAAGAACCCATGATGGTGGGAAAACTGGTTGTTTACCTTGATCTCACTTTTTGTAGTGTAGCAGATGAGATGGAGGAAATTTTGCTTGGTGCCAGGGGGATTGAACAGAGAGGCATCACAGATATGAAAATCCAGTTTTCTTATCTGCTTAGAGGTGGTTTTTTTTTTTTTTTGTTTTGTTTTGGTGGTGGTGGTGGTGGTGTTGGTGGTGGTTTTTACTTCTCTGTGGCCCTGGGAACTGACTTATCCTCATATTTGCATTGTGGGGGTACTGCTGGCAATAATCTCAATGCTATATATTTGTTTGTTTTCTGTGAGTGGGAGTAAAGCTAGCTTGTATCTACAGTGCCATTTTGGAATTGGAAGTCAGTATTGTAGTTTTAACTTCAAATTCCACTTGTTCATTGCTAGTATATAAGAAAGTGATTTACTTTTTGTATGTTAACTTTGTGTGCTGCAAACTTGTTACAATCATTTATCAGTTCCAGGAGTGTTTTTGTTGAATATTTCAACAAAGTTTTATTTCTTTTTTCCTAATCTGTTTACCTTTTCTTTCCTGTCTTATTGCATTGGCTAGAGCTTACAGTACAATGTTGAAAAACAGTGATGGAAGGGAATATTTTTGTTATGTTCCTCATCTTAGTGGAAACACTTCAAGTTTCTCACCATTAAGTATGATGCTAACTTTAGGATTTTTTTTAGATGTTCTTTATTAAATTGGAAAAGTTCTATATTCCTAGCTTACTGAAAGTTTTGAAAATATCTTGAAAATCTCACACTTGTCGGCCTTGAGCCATCAACAATTTTCCAGTTGCAATTCAGATTTTCCTATGGCTGCACTGATTCCCATGGTGATTTCTGCTCTCAAGTATCTGCTCTTGTAAGCAGTGCTGCCCTGTATTCATCTTTTGTCTCTCTAATCTGTGTGGCAATGGTTTGCCCTGTGTGTTCTGTTCTCTTATCGATCCAAGAAGTGTTGCTGATTTTTTAGTCTGTTTAGCTTTTTACTAGTTAGGGTGGAGTGGCAACTTACAAGCTCCATACATGCAATACCTGAAAAGGGGAAGCCTCACTGTGTGGGTTTCCTTTGTATCTTCAGTATATGCAATAGTGATTGATTAATGTTGTTGAATTAATGAGTGATATTGCTAGTTAGAACATGATTTCCATGTTTTTTTTCATGGTGGCATTCTCTATCAAAACTTCGTTGCTTTGAATCACAGAAATTCATTTCAGAATGACTTAAATACAAATTAAATAAAAGCAACACTCTGATGGTAGCTCATGGAATACAAGGAAATATTGAAATATAAGGCCACAGGAATATTTTATTAGTTCAAGGATGCTCTTGGATTTTCATTCTAGTGCCGGGCTCACCATCCAACTCTGTTTGTGTCTCACTTGAAAGATCTAAACAGATTCCCATTGGCTTCCCAAGCCAGTAAGTTACCTCTCCTTGGTCAGATTATAACTTGGTCCAGTAAGATGTGACCAATAATGGGGCAGGGTCATATAGTACAAACATGGATAACTTAAACAACCACAGTCTGTGGGAAAGCCACATTCTCAGGATAGATATGTGGCCATGAGGAGTACCTTATATTTGCGGAATGCTGACATTGCTGCATTGTCAATGTAACTAGAGCTGACTTAGCCTGTTATTAATACATCCTGATTTAGCATGCCCACAATAGAGCAGCTGTTTTCATTAGCTCTTACCATCATTTATGCATTAGGGATTTAGTTTGGGGACAGCATTCTCCAAAACAATCACATTATTAAAGAGATTTAATATTTATACTGGATAATTGGCAAACACTCATTGTTAGCAGAGGAAAGTTGTTTTTAACTGATATGTTTGCTTTCTGAATCAGATAGGAAAAATTAGTGGCCTTAGGCTTCTCTTTCAAATTTAATCTACGGAGTGCATGATGTATGGAATGAGTTTTTATTTTCCTTAAGCAAAAGTCTATATTTTACATAATTTTTAAATGAGTTTCCACAATCACTGGTGAAATGTGTTGTAGTTCATGTTCATTTAATGTCATTACTGATGCACTCTAGAACATATAAATGAGAAAAAAAGACTTGGTGATTCAAATTGTATTGAAGAGATGTTGTCCTCCCCCTACAAAAAACATGACCAGAGCTTGAGAAGTATTGTAAGGAATCCCTTTTTCTTCTCCCTTATTCAAAGACTAGATTCTAACTCATCATATTAATTTATCATTTAAGCGGAAGATTTATCCTAACTTTCAGCTTTAACCAGCATTGTAATTCCTGCCACCATTATGATGTGGCTCTCTAAGATGTATAGAAATGGATATCAAATAGGAACACAGAGCTAATGATTTCAACCTATGCTGACTGGATTACATAACTCTGTTGAGGGAGAGGACCAGGTTGTCGGCTTTGTTGAAAAGCCCTGGAGGGTCTCATGTCAGTAAGACCAGATTCTAGAGTGTAAAGAAAATATATCTTATGAGAAAGACCTTTCCTAACAATGAGATAGATAATTTTTCAAAGCAGTGAGGAAAGTATGTTCTACCACGAATCCAAATGTGTTTCCTCTCTTGACTTTTCCCTTCTACTTCCCTGTCTTCCTTGCTATATCTTATCACAAATGTTAAGAGCCAAAGGTCAACTTTTAAAGTGTGAGGACTTTTGATCAGTGTAGCAGCTGAAGATCCTCACATAAATCTACTCTGTGTGGGCTTCATCTAAAATATATAGCCTTAGTTATTATCCTATGTCATATATCGTGGCTTTTAAGGACGAGGTGATTTTTCCTTTCAGTACTTTTCTGACAACATTTGTATACTCTCCCCTTCACTGACCCCACTTCAAGCATATTCATCAAACATCTCAAGTACATTCCCAGTTCAGGGCTATTTCCTGGGCCTAGAAAATTCTTTATGTAACTGGGAGACTTGGCTTCTCATTCTGTTCAGATTTTTACCATCCTTCCATGACCACAATATATAAAATGGCAGCCCTGTCATTTATATTCTCTTCCTCTGGTTGTTTTTATTTATTTTTTTATTTCAAAAAAAAATTTAAATTTATTTTTTATTTTGTAGAGGCAGCATCTTGCTCTATAATCCAGGCTGAAGTGCAGTGGGGTGATCATAGCTCTCTCTAGCCTCAAACTCCTGGCCTTAAGTGATCCTCTCACCTCAGCCTCCCAAGTAGCTGGGACTATGGGTGTGTGCAATCATGTCCAGCTAATTAAAAAAATTTTTTTTTGTGGAGATGGAGTGTCACTGTGTTCACCAGGCTGGTCTCGAATCCCTGGCCTCAAGCTGTCTTCCTGCAATGGCCTCCTAAAGTGCAGAGAATAAAAGTGGAGGCCATAGTGCCTAGCCCATAAAGTTATTGAATATTTATTTTTGTAATTGCCTGTCCCCCATTAGGAAAATATAAAGACCTATAAAGTTTGGTCCAGTATCATATGCCCAATCCTAGAACAATGCCTGGCACAGAGTGGTTTCTCAATTAAATACATATTGAATAAATAGGCAAAATAAAATCATGAACATATTTTCACTTGCATCAGAAAATGCATTACATTTACATTAGGTAGTATAAGACATAAACTGAGTAATACATTTTATTCGCAGATGTAAGATACTTGATTAGGACTGCATTTCAATTGAATTACTTAATGAATAGAATAATTTAATGTTGTCTTTCGTTAGCTATCTGTTTGATGAATCTACCAATATCATTTTCTGCAATTTGCCACTTTGCATTGTAGCAAAAATTCCAAACTCAATATATCACCTTGGTCTATGAATATATCATAATTTTTATTTTGTTTTCAGGTCATCAATCGAGTAAACAAAAGAAGAGGGGGAAGAAGTACATTCTTTTCTCACATGCAAAGTTGCAGTTTTATTAGAAACCAATGATAAAGACATTTTACTTTGCAATTTACAGTCCTCTTAAATATGATAGAGAACACAAAGTAGTTGTATATAAGCAGCTCTCAGAAAATTATACTTTATACCAAGGTTGAACTAATTTACACTCCCACAAACAGTGTAAAAGCATTCCTATTTCTCACATCATCTCCAGCATCTGTTTCCTGACTTCAATGATCACCATTCTAACTGGCATGAAATGATATCTTATTGTGGTTTTGATTTGCATTTCTCTAATGACCAGTGATGAACATTTGCTCATGTTTGTTGGCTGCATAAATGTCTTCTTTTGAGAAGTGTCTGTTCATACCCTTCACCCACTTTTTGATAGGATTGTTTTTTTCTTGTAAATTTATTTAAGTTATTTGTAGATTCTTCAGATGGGTAGATTGAAAAATTTTCTTCCATTCTGTAGGTTGCCTGTTCACTCTGATGATAGCTTATTTTGCTGTGCAGAAGTTCTTTAATTAGCTCCCACAAATGTGTGAGGATATGCAAAGTTTGTCTTTCCATGCCTGATTTCTTTCACTTAATATAATGTCCTCCAGTTCCATCCATTGTGTTGCAAGTGAAAGGAATGCATTATTTTTTAAGGCTGAATAGTACTCCACTGTGGATATATACCCCATCTTCTTTATCCATTTGTCTGTTGAAGGACACTTCACCTACTTTTTGATAGGGTTGTTCATTTTTTTCTTGTAAATTTGCTTAAGTTATTTGTAGATTCTGAATATTAGCCCTTTGTCAGATGGCTAGATTGCAAAAATGTTCTCCCATTCTGTAGGTTGCCTTTTCATTCTGATAATAGTTTGTGGAAGACGGTGTGGCAATTCCTAAAGGATCTAGAACCAGAAATGACATTCGACCCAGCAATCCCATTACTGGGTTTATACCCAAAGGATTATAAATCATTCTATTACAAAGACACATGCACTTATGTGTTTATTACAGTACTATTAACAATAGCAAAGACATGGAACCAATCCAAATGCCCATCAATGATAGATTGGATAAAGAAAATGTGGCACATATACACCATGGAATACTATGCAGCCATTTAAAAAAGATGAGTTCACGCCCTTTGCAGGGACATAGATGAAGCTGGAAATCTTCAGTCTCAGCAAACTAACACAAGAACAGAAAACCAAACAGTACATATTCTCATTCATAAGTGGGAGTTGAACAATAAGAACACAAGAACACAGGGAGGGGAACATCACATACTGGAGCCTGTCAGGGGAGTGGAAGCTAGGGAAGGGATAGCATTAGGTGAAATACCTAATACAGATGATGGGTTGATGGGTGTAGCAAACCACTATAGCACATGCATATCTATGTAACAAACCTGCATTTGTGCACATATATCCCAGAATTTAAAGTATAATAAAAGACTAACAAAAAAAGAAAATTATACTTTAAGCACTTTAATTTAAAACAGATGATGTGAATCGTTTGCTATAGAAGAAAAATTAGTGAAAAATGTGAAGTAGACATGGCTGTTTTTATGACTTCCTCCCATATATTTATGTTTTTTTCTATGCATAAGATGCCACATTTCTGATGGTCTCTCAATGTTTACAGCTGCCACATCACTCTCATACTCACCTCTTTTGATATTTCCTTTTGCTGGAACTGTATTTTTTAGAATCTAGAGAACTTATAATAACAAAATACAACTACAAACATTAATAAGATTCTAAAATAATTCAGATAATTATTAATTCATATTTTTTCTGATAATTAAGATGATTAATAATTACTTTGATAAACCACTTTTACCTGCTGAACTAATGTACTAATGAGATAAGACTTAAAGTCTGCAATCTAGTTAGTATACATACGTTTCCCCAGCCTTCTGCTGGCGGTCCGTCTCTGTTTGGCATCACTGGTACTCAGAAACATTTCTGAGTACTTATTACTGACTATTGTGGCATTAGCTATCCAGTCACAGTAAGGATGTAATCATAACATACATCTAAAAAGTCAGGTTATAGATACTGGGAACAATTAGGACTTATGAAACTGTTGCGAAGACACCATGTGACAGACTAAATAACATTTCTACTTCTTTCAAATGGAAAAGGATCATTTACTGTGTTACCATGCATTCTATTTCCAGAAAGGAGATCAATTTCTTATTGTCTAGCATAGAATCCAGTAGGTAAGAGGATAGTTTTCACTTTTGATTTATCATTATTCAGGGGAAAAGTTGAACAGTGGCAATGATAACTTTTATAGGGCTTTTAGCTTTGCATCATTAGTCATCTCTGTACTGTCTTAGGTCTCAGGGATCATAGCTGGGGACTAGCTGTATCCACTGTGATGTCCAGATGGAGCTAAGGAATAGAAAGGGCAGATACAAGAATCAGTTTACACATAGAACAAAATTGCTCTATTAGTGAAGTAGCACCTGATTGCCATTAATGTTTGTCTCCTTGTTCAGTCTTCCTATGGTTATGCCTAAGTCCAAAAACAAGAGCTAGTTCTGGGTTCCAGCTTCATATCTTCTGCTTATTCAGAATATGTACTTGGATGGACATTGATTTTATTTCTGAACTTCTTTCTTCTCCCTCCTCAAGATAAGGATAATATCTTTTTGGTATATTTTAGCCACCTTCTGAAGAAATAAAAATTATGTAGGACAACATTCAACTCCAGGTAATACAGAAAACACCACAAAGATATTCCTCAAGAAGACCAACCTCAAGGCACATAATCGTCATATTCACCAGGGTTGAAATGAAGGAGAAAATACTGAGGGCAGCCAGAGAGAAAGGTCAGGTTACCCATAAAGGGAAGCCTATCAGACTCACAGCTGATCTCTCAGCAGAAACCCTACTAGCTAGAAGAGAATGGGGGCCAATATTCAACATCCTTAATGAAAAGGAATTTCAACCCAGAATTTTACATCCAGCCAAACTAAGCTTCATAAGTGAAGGAAAAATAAAATATTTTGTGAACAAGCAAGCACTCAGAGATTTCATCACCACCAGGCCTGCTTTACAAGAGCTTCTGAAAGAACCATTACACATAGAAAGGAACAACCAGTATCAGCCTTTCTAAAAAATACCAAAAAGTAAAGAGCATCAACATAGTCAAGAATTTACATCAACTAATAGGCAAAACAGCCAGCTAACATTAAATGGCAGTATTAAACTCACACATATTATTATTAATTCTAAATTTAAATCAACTAAATCCCCCAATTCAAAGACACAGACAGGCAGAAAAAACCAAAACCCATTGGTATGCTGCATCCAGACCCATCTCACATGCAAAGATACAGAAAAACTCAAAGGGATGGAGAAAGATTTACCAACCAAATGGAGAGCAAAAATAAATAAATAAATAAAAAGCAGGAGTTGTTTTAAAGCAACAAAGATCAAAAGAAGCAAAGAAGGATATTACATAATGATAAAAGGATGAATGCAACAAGAAGAGCTAAAGATCCTAAATATATACGCATCCAATACAGGAATACCCAGATATATAAGACTTATAAAGAGACTTAGACTCCTACACAATAATAGTGGGAGACTTCAACATCTATATTAGACGGATCAATGAGACAGAAAATTAACGATATCCAGGGTTTGAACTCAGATCTGGAACAAGTAAACTTAATTAACATTTATAGAACTCTCCACTTTAAAAACACAAAATATACACTCTTATCAGTACCACATCACATCTATTTACAGGTTTAAATGAAATATTGGTTGGCTGCTTGTTTGTTATTTTCTTCCCTCATTTTTTTTTTCATGTCACTATTACTAAGCACAATTACAGGCATAACCATTTTTAGACTGCATTCTAGCCCGGGCAATAAAGCAACATCCCTGTTCTCTCTCCCTTTCCCTCTTTCTCTTTCTTCCTCTCCTTCATTCTTTTTTTATTATTCTTTTTTTTCTTTCGTTCTTTCTTCTTTTTTTTTTTTAAGGGGAAAAAAATGAAAAGGCAGGATCTCATGGACCCCTAGAAAAGGTCTTGAGGACTATCAGAGGTCTTGGAATCACTTTGAAAACTGCTGATCTAATTATTAAATGTCAGGCTCAGGACAGAGATGGGAAGACAGTAGGCTTCAAACCTTAGTCCATCCAATCTTAGGAGTTAAGATTATTTAGAATTTGACTAAGCTAATGAGCTAAATGGAAAAAAAAATTATGTAGTATGATGATCAAAACAGGGGTAAGTTGTTTAAAAATTTAAATTCACAGATAAATTTAAGTCATAGATTGTTAAATAGAATGGGAAAATCCTTTTACAAATAGTGTATTTAGTTGATATGATCTCAATGTGCTTATGTCATTTTGGAAGTAGAAGACAAACATGGATTTTACATACACTACTGTGGGATATTAAGTATCCCTAACATCAGATTGATGTGTTACCAGTGCTATGTTTAGAAATCATAACCCAATTCTATTACACTGGTTCCATAGCTTGTAGAATTTTAACAGTGAAAGACGATAGTGTGGAAGACCTGTAATGTATTATATCAAGATGCTCAAGTGGGACAGGCTCTAAAACAGTGATTGATGACAGTGTTTTATAATATTAGTTAAAAAAACTGTTTTTATTATAATTAATATTCCAATGTTTTTCATCATTCTTTCAACCATGATTTTCAGTATGAATAATAATCTATCAATTGGATGCACCTTTATTTACTAAACACTCTTCTTTTAAGAAATATCAAACTCCTGCCAATATTTTAAATCTATTTTATTGGTACATTTGCCTATTTCCTATTAAATTTGGGAGCAGTTGTTTATATTTTAAAGATGTTAATAACTGTCATTATGTTGTAAATATAGTTTCAGTTTTCTTTGTTTATAAAAGTTTTGCTTTTAATCTTTATGTAGTTAAATTTATTCTCTTTCATTTTCTTTCTTCTTTATAAATTTAGGGTTTGACAATATGATTTTTTAAAGTCTTTCCCATCTCACTATTTTTTTAAAAAAGCTTTGCATTCCTTTTAATTCTTTTTAAAACATTGGAATATTTTTTATTTGGGGTTAGTAATCATATTTTTATTTTGAACTCTATGTATATAAAATAAGTCATTTTCCACATATTATTTTTTCTAATATTAATATAATATTTTAATTGTTCTGATATTAATATAACACCAAGGATTTTGATTTTTTTATTTGACAAACTTCTTCTTTTTACTCATTCTTGTAATTATTTCTAGGGTTTGTTTAAAATGAACTTCCTGGTATAAGATCTTTATTTTCATGTTTGTTTTGAGCCAACTTAATGTCTTTGACATTAATAAAACTATCTGGGAAGTTAATATTAATTTACTATTTAGTCTTACATTTTCATGTTGTTATACGCTTTCTATTTTGGGGAGGTTATCTGTCACCATTTTTTTATTCTATATATTTATATCAATATATTTCTCTGTACTTTTTCTTCTTCGGTGTTTGGATATGTATTTCCTATTTTTAATTCCATTGGTGCAGACTGATAGCGCATATGTGCCAGACTGATGGCACATCACTCAATCTGTTATGCAAACACATTTGGTTTGGATTCCACATACTGACTTGCAAAAAACTTTAATTCATAGTTAGCTTAAGAACTTTAACATCCAAAATCTAAACTTCTTCATTCTCAAAAAATTGGAAAAATATCGAAACTAGGCCTGCATCTTGCACACCAGCAATCCACAGGACCTGATCACATGCCATAAGCATATACACTTTCCACATTGTCAAGGTTTTAAGACTCTTCATTATCACTGTGGTTAAGTCAATTGCTATGTATCATCACACTTGGACTGTTCCTTTTCTTAGCTTATTTCACCCATTTAGGTTATTGCCCTGGCCCGTGGAGGAATTTAAATTGATGATGCCTAAATTAGAAGTTAACTTTATGTTTTAAATCTTTATTCCTCTGTTTATCAGAGTTCAAAGTAAAACAGTATCTTCTTATGCCTAAGTCTTTGGGACAAAATGGGTAATAGAAGCCATTATTTTTGGATGCAAATATGACCCAATGCATATACTCCTATGAGCTTTCCAGCAGCTTCCCAGCAAACTTTTTGTTCTTTTATTTTTCATGTGAAGCATTGAGGTATAATGCACATATAATAAGACTTATCCTTTTAAGTGTACAATTTGATGATGACTGTTAAATGTATACAATCACATAACTGCCATAATCAAGGTATAGAAAATTCTATCTTCTAGAAAAGTTATGTAATGCCCCTATGCTGTCAATCTGTTCTGCCTACCCCTAGTCAATGGCAACTATTGATATGCTTTCTGTTCCTTTAGTTTTGCTTTTTCTAGAAGGTCATATAAATCCAATCTGATTGATAGTACGTATTTTTGTTTCTGTCTTTCATGATTGAGCATAATGGTTTTGCAACTCATCCATGTTGTTACATGTATAAACAATTGGTTCTTTTTTTGCTGATGAATAGTATTCCATTGCATGAAACAAACAGTTTATCCATTCATCAGTGATGAACATCTGGGTTGTTTTGAATTTTGACCATTAGGAATTAAACTGCTCTGACCATTCATATAGCAATCTTTGTGTGGACATATGTTCTCATTTTTCTTAGGTAAATATCTAAGAGCAAAATTGCTGGGTCATATTTTGACAGTATGTTTACTTTTACAGGAAATTGTAAAAATGTGTTTTTTAAAGTAGGTTATCATTTTGCATTCTTATCAACAATATATGAGATTTTTAATTGCTCTAGTGGGTATGAAGTGGTGTGTCATGCTGATTTTTATTGGCGTTACCTTGTTGACTAATGATAATGAGCACTCTTTGATGTGAGAATTGGTCATCTGTCTATCTTTTTTGGTGAAGAGTGTTCAAACTCTGTGCCCATTTTTATTACAATTTTTTTTGTTAATGTTATTGCTATGTATTTTGTAAATACTTTCTCCCACTTAGTCTGAGGTTTATCTTTTCAATTTTTAAGACAGTGTCTTTTGCAGAGAAGGAGTTCTAATGAAGTCTAGTTCATTGATGTTTCTCTTTCATGGTTTTTGCTTATTGTGTTCTAAGAAGTTTATGATTAACCCAAAAAACCAAAGACATTTTATATTTTCTTGTAGAAGTTTCGAAGATTTAGCTTTTGTAATTAGCACTATGTTTTATTTCACATTAATATTTATTTGTATTATGAAGTAAGGATTGAAATGCATTTTCTCTTCATACGGGTATTTAGATTTTCCTGTATAATTATTAAAGAGAATGTCTTTTCTCTACTAAATGTTGGCATCATTGTCAAATACCGATTGTACTAGTCATGGTTCTCCATGGGGACAGAACCAATGGGATATATGTATATATAAAAAGAAATTTATTAGGGAGAATTGGCTCATGTGATTACAAGGCAAAGTCCCATAATAGACTGTCTGCAAGCTGGGGAAAGAAAAGCTGATAATGGCTCACTCCAAGTCCAAATTCCTCAAAACCAGGAAAGCCAACAGCACAGCCTTTAGTCTGCTGCTGAAGGCCTGAGAACCTGGGGAAACCATTGGTGTAAGTCCCAGAGTCCAATAGCTGAAGAATCTGGAGTCTGATGTCCAAGAGCAGGAAGAGTGGAAGCAGGGATCCAGCACGGGAAAAACAAGGAAGCCAGGATACTCGGTGAGCAATGCTATCCGATCTTCTTCCACCTGCTCTGTTCCAACTGGATGGCAACCCATTGGATGTTGCACACCCACACTGAGGGTGGGGCTGCTTCTCCCAGTCCACTACCTCAAATGTCAATCTCCTCTGGCAACGCCATCACAAACACATCCAGAAACAGCACATTATCAACCATCGAGGCATCCCTTAATCCAATCAAGTTGACACCTAATATTAATCATCACATCAATTTGTAAGCCTATTTTTGGAATACTTATTTTGTTCTCTTGATCTATATAATTATCCTTAAGCCAATACCTCATTATTTTGATATCTGAAGCTTTATGGTAAATAAAATTAGGTAGTATAAGGTCGATCTTGGTTTTCCTTTTAAAATATCATATTATTTTGGCTATTCCATGTTGTTTACTTTTCTACGTTAATTATAGATTTAGCTTTCAAACGTCTGTCTGTTCAGAAGCTGCTACTTTCTTGATGAGGATTACTTTGAATCTGTAGATAAATTTTGGATAATTGATCTATTAACAATATTGAATCTCTTGACCATAAACATGATTATATATCTATTATTTTGATCTTTCTTAACTTTTCTCAGTGTTGTTTTATAGTTTTTAGTATTCTATGGGTGTTTCCTAAGGCTATATTATCTCGTGCCCATTTGAATACTTATCTAATATTACTCTCCACTTATAGTCAATAATTTCTAAAGAAAAAACAGTTTCTCATTCTTTTAAATATTGTGATTTTTGTTTTTTGTTTGTTTGTTGGTCCATGGAAAGGAGGGTTACTACCCCTATGGGCAGGGGATTGTGATGAGAAAAGGCATGATGTAGAAGATATGTTGAAAACAGTGCTGATAAGATTTAGTGATGGATAGGGTCTATACGTAAGCATAGAATAAATATTGTGTCCTAAGGAACTGTTCAATTGTTGAAACTATTTACTGAGATGGTTGCCCTTTATATGTCAGTCAGACTTGTGTTACAGATAAACTTTTCTAGCTATTTTAAAACATGAACTGATTTGAAATGAGGAAGTGGGTGCTTGCGGGCTCCAGCCTAAGCTTAGGGGATTGACTCTTTTGAACTCTCCTGTGCTATAGCAGGAATTAGAGAAGCCACTACCCCTATTGCTGGCTGTGGTTTCAGGATTGCTTCACCTTAGCTTGATCTGAATGTCAGAAAATTTGTGCTGTAACTGTGAGCTCTAGGAACATACTGTGCCTGCTAGATTTGCACCAACAAAACGTGAGAACTCTGCCATGACCTTTTCCCCTAGTTAACTCAGTTTTCAGTTCATGACTTGTGCAAGGATTACTGAGTGTCACAACTTAAACCACTCCCAGAACCCTATCTCAAGGCAGTCTGGGAAATGCAGCTTTTAGCTTACCAACTTTTGCACTATAAGGTTACATATTACATTGTCTTCAAAAGAGATTTAGCTAGTATCTTCATCTGTTTGTGTGGCTACAAAGGAGTACCTGAGGCTGGTAACTTGTAAAGAAAAGGGCTTTATTTGGCTCATGATTCTGCAGGCTGTACAGAAAGCATGGCACCAACATCTGCTTCTGATAAGGGTCTCAAGCTACTTCCACACATGGTAGAAGGCAAAGGGGGGGCCAGTGTGTGGAGATCACATGGGGAGAGAAGCAGCAGAGAGAGTGGGTGAGGTGCCAGGCTGTTCTTAACAACCAGCTCTTGCAGGAACTAAAAGAGGGAGAACTTACTCATTACTGCAAGATCAGCAGGATGCCATTCATGAGAGATCCAAGACCCCCGTGACCCAAACATCTCCCATTAGGCCCACCTTCAACACTGAGGATCACATTTCAAAATGAGATTTGGAGAGATTAAATAAACCATATCCAAACTGGGCAGAAGCTGGGCTTCAAGTTGGAGAAATCAGTATGCAAAGAATTTGCTAAACTGCTTTACTTCAACCTTGATACCAGAAAAAATCCTCACTGATATTTGAAGACAGTTTATCTACTAGCACAGTTCCTGGAAATAAAATGCCATTTAATTTTTTGAGTATAATCCCATACTTCAACTACCTAGTCATTGCAGAGAGTGCTTCTGGATCAAGAAAATGAGATTAATGTGGAGTTCCAGTTGATACTGACTCATTTACTAAGCTTAGTGAAGTTTAACTCACCCAGGGCAAATGTCAAGGCCATTTCATTTGAGAAGCTTTTTGAAAGGCTTTTTGAGGTGAGGGAATTGTATTTTTTCAGAAGTGAGCTGTTTATTAATCCAAATCTGTCAATACAGTGGATTGTATGAATTAGAACATGCCCATTTATTATTTCTTGCTAAACTTATACGAAATTTTTCAATATTCACACCTTTCAAAATTACTGCTTTTTAAATGGACAATAGATAATTTTTGTATTCTTTTAAATCTTTCAGGTCTGCCACAATCTATGTGTTTGTGTTTCAGAAAGTTATTTTTTCTCTTTCAGTCTTGTTTTCCTCATGGAAGCAGCACCATCCATCTCACAGAACAATTCCAAGAACTAAGTGAGATGTTATATGAACAATGTGCACAATAAATGTTTGTTTCTATTCCTTTCTCTCTCTCTTGCTTTCCCTCTTCTCCTGACTCCTTCTATAAATTTGGATCAAGCTTTTCCTGTATCTGCCAGTGCTGTCTTTCCTGCTTTAGAATCAGGAAGAATGGGATTTCTTATACCAACTCCAGGCAGCATCTCTTCTCTTTCTTAAAGGCTAGAGAAGGCGACCTGCTCCCTAATATCTAATTTAAGATGCTGATCTGCAAAGAAACTCTGAAAAAGCAATTTCAATTTCTTATGCTGAGTTTCAGAGGTTGGTTGCATGCCTATTTTTGTTAATTTGTAAAAGGAGGTAAGACTCTGAACAGATTGAGAATTAGAGGTTCTGTAGGCTTTAAAAAAGAAAACAAAAACTCTCATTTTTGCTAGGGGAGTTAAAAGCTGATTTTAAAACTTAAAATAACCTCATATTTCTGTTCTTTTGGGGCTCATTCTGCATCTTTTGATGACCAATATGTGCAGTCTTAAAGTGCGTGCCACATTTATCTCGGCCTTTGTGTTCTCTCTTCACAGCTGTCAGTGGCACTGTGTGTGGGCTTATCTGTGGGCAAGATGCTCTTGGGTAGGCACTGTCTGTGCCCTTAAATGCAGGTGGCACTCAGGGGATGAAGTAGGCACTTGCTTTTTCTCTCGCCTCCCACCCTACCCTCTCATAAAAATTCATTATCAGTATCTACAACATCATGTGAAGGTCAGTTATACTATGCCTCCATTCTCTCCCTTTACAAAGAAAATAAACATTTATATGAAGGTAATGCAAGTAGTTAATTTATAGTCATGAACTATGCAGGAAAGGAAGCTTGATAAAATACACAAACCTGGGGTGAATTGAAGCTTGAAAAATCATTGCTAAAGAAGAATGGATTTGCCTCTGAAATTTTCAAGTGCAAATTCACAATCCTGGGTGTGTTCTAATGCAGACTTTATTGGACAGTTGTTTCTATGGTTTGAATGTCCCCTGCAAAACTCACATTTGGAATTTAATTGCCATTGTAACATTGTTGAGAACTGGGACATTTTAGAGCTGATTAGGTCATGAGGGTTCTACCTTCATGAATGTATTTATGTCACTTTGGAGGGACTGGGCTAGCTCTAGTAGGAGTGGGCTTTTGATTTTTATGTTGTTCTCTCTATAGCTGACATTCACTTAGATTTTCAGCATTGCTTTGTCTCCCAGGAAGATGAGCCAGAAATGCATTGATTTACGTATTTGCCGGCAACACTTCCTCCAGGAAGTGGACACTGTGATGGACTTAGAAGTGAAAGAGACCTATTGGAGGAAACACTTATGAATGACAAAGGGTAGGGGGAGCAGGGGCGGGCAAGGAGAGGCTTTACATTGCAGTGCATGTCTTGACACCTGCGGAAAGAGAGGGAGACAGAAGACTGATTAGGTTGGAAGAGCTGAACACTGCAGTGTTCCTTGAGAAAGACTTGGTGAAGGTAATGGGATGCTCAAAGCAAAGGTTGTCTGTTGAAGGAATCTTGTATTGGGCAGAGACATGGCCTGGCTCCAGTACCTACTCTGTGCTCAGGTGTTGGCTGAGAGAAGTCCAGAAACAGTGAAGTGGATCTCAAAGATAGCACATCTGGAACTATTGGCTCATGACACTCCATGTAGCAGGTCCTCTCTTTGCCAATCTGAGCAGTGCACGTCTGTGGCTACCATGCTATTATTGTATGTTGACTACTATGTTAGTTAAGCTGTTGTAACAAAAACTGGGTAGTTTATAAAAATAGAAGTCCATTTCTCATAGCCGTATAGGCTGAGAAGTCCAAGATCAAGGCTGATTCAGTGTCTGGTGAGGTCCTACTTTCTGGCTCCTAGACAGTGCCTGTTTGCTGTGTCCTCACCTGATGGAAGGGGCAAGGGATGTCTCTTGGGCTGCTTTTATAAGGCACTGATCCCATTCGTGAGGGCTCTCTCCTCATGACCTAATCACCTCTCCAAAACCTAACCTCCTAAATCATCACCTTGGGGGTTAGGATCGTAACACATAACGTTTAGGGAAGATTCAAATATTCAGACCGTAGCAACCACTATTTGAATTCTGGCAACTTTGTCCTTTCTTAAGCATTTTTGTAGTAGTCTTTATGTTCCTATATCAAGGCCTGGAAGTTTTAGAAAATATTTCTTAAATCCCATCCATTCATTGCTCTGTAATTGGTGTCTATACTCAGATCATTCAGTTCATTTGGGCTGCCTGTTTCCATGAGATGTGGAACTTAAAGAAATTTGTCTGAGAGTCGTGACTGATCTCTGTTCTGCGGCTGAGCCTGTGCAAAATATATACTGTTTCTGATACTTTTTGCTAGTGTATTTCTTAAACATCTTCCCCAAAGTGTGTCACACACTTTACCAAGCAAGTCTATCCTTTTCCCTAAGATAAAGGCAAGCTGCTAGGAAGTGCCCTCTACCTTGAGCCTATTTGGGAGGATGCGTGCTGGGGCAAGCAGGGAATATTGGCTGTGAGTGGAAGGAAGATTGACAGTTTTTCTATCTACAAGCCCAGTCACTACCCCAAGATAATGACAGCAGCATTACAATTCTAATATAATCCCATAGAGAGGAAGTGTCTAAAACCTTAGACACCGCTCTGAATCCAAGCACCACATTGGGCCTGCGCATCTGACATGGATGCTCAGCCTGAAGATATCTATAGCATTTCACCGGCTTCCAAAATACAGTCAATCAGTAGACCCAGACAGCAAGGCAGAAACAAGTTGCCCTGGAGTAAGTCTGGGGCTTTGCTTACTTCTTTCTCCAAGGACTCATCAGAACAGAATATTTTCACTCTGAGGGGGAAGAACTGTGAAGAAGCTTTAGGAAGGCAGTTGTTAACATTGACATGACACGTTTCTGGATTAAAAATAAAAAGATACTTATTTTGGGTAGTTTGAAGAAAAGGAATTAGAGGAACTAACTTTGGTGTAACTGCTTTTAAGAAGCTCCCCCCAGCCCAGTGTTTAGAGTTTTGTCTCATATCCCTTCCATCCTTTATCCCAGAATCAAATCTGATTGTGTGGACCATTTGCTAAGTGTTTTCCCTAAATGACTTGACCGTTCCCTTCTGCAAGGATAAGAATGCTTTCCAAAGATGAAAATGCTTGGGTTAAAATAAATTACTGTGAGCCTCAGGATGACTAGTGTCTTTAAAATTGGTATTAGAAAGAGTACCACTAATAAAAAATACTGATTCCAAAATGCTGTTTCAGAAAGCAAAATCAGCGTTTCAGAAAGCAAAATCAGAAAATTAGTTGCTGCCACTACTTGTTTTTATCCGTATTATTCCTAAATTAGGTAATCACTAAGTCTATTAGGCAGGAATCATACTATCTGTTCTCTCTACTGCAGCAGGAAAACTACTTGTCAAAGAATTGTGTCAGCTTGCTGCCCAGGGCAAATGTTTACTGTTGTAATAATTCTGTCAAGAGCAAATTTGGGGCTGGACAGTACATTCACTGAAAAATTGTTGCTGCTTGATCCTGCACTGTGAGTATTGGTCTGTGTGCTAAGGTTTACTCAGACATTCAGCTAATAGTAAGAAACTTGATGTAGTATTATTTTCCTCAGCAGTAGTACTTGAGAGTTCATGTTCTGATTATGATACCAGGCAGCCACTTAGCCTGCTTCTTAGTTGCCTGTTTGGCATTAAAAATACACTACTTCTATTATTTAACAAGGGAGATTCTTTAGTGGAAAAGTTTGAGTATTTCTGGCACTCAGTAGCTTTGACACCAGAAGTATTACAATTGTATTAATTGTTCAATAGATCTAGGTAAACCAGAGATTTATTTGAAATTATATTCCCTAATAGTGTTAAAGAAATTATAATGCTTCAGAAACTAAGTTGATTCTTTGCTCTTGCATGTACAAAAGTAGGTCTTGTTACTTTCTTACCAAATTTTTAAATTGAGGCCATATTTTTTCTATTTAGTTTGCTATTCTCCTTTTGGCATAGTACATATTTAAAGACTGGTATTTTGGAACTGTGCAAACCACATAAGTGTTTTTGCTGGGAGAAGTTATTTCTGTTGCTTTCTTTCCTTGCAAGTTGACTGTAAATGTCATGAAGTTTATGCCCTATATAAATTGCTTTAATTATGTTGGGTTTATGTAACTTCTTCATGTTTGTATAGGTTAAATGTATGCCTGAAATTTTTCTATAAACTCTAGAAGCTTGTTGAAAGTCAAAGTAAATAAATACAACCACATTTAAATGAAAGTGTTTATTCCTACTGGTCTTACTTAAGCCTAGATCACCAAGATCATTGTTTTTGCATCATGATATTTGATTTTGGTAATTAAGTGGGAAGAACAGGCCATTATTCCCATCAAAGCAATCCCAGATGGCAAGTGTAATTCTTAGACTTCCAGTTTACCAACATAAGAATACTTCCTACCCTCTCCTCTGTCCTACAGAAACAAACATTGCCCAGATGCCGTGATAAATGCGTGGGATTCATCCTATATTCCTGCAGAAACATTTGTCATGGCCAACTCTAATTTAAGACCAAGAAATGCATTCAGCTGTTTCTATCCAGTTGCTAAATCAAATGGAAGTACCAGAAAGAAATTTGAGGAATTTTGAAATGACTGAAAAGCTAATATATAATCAAAGTTCCAGTAGAAAATAAAAAGGCCAACACAATATCTGTAACACACATTTTGGTTTGCCCACTATTCTGTAGTCAAATATGACTGTTGAATAAAATGTAACAAAACATTAAGGCAGTTAAAAAATCTAATGTTCACTGTACTGATTTCTGTCTGATCAACTGATAAGACAGTTGCATAGAGTATTTAAGCACTTTCTGAATAGTCTCTCTATTTTTTTTTTTTTCCTGGAGACGGAGTCTTGTTCTATTTCCCAGGCTGGAGTGCAATGATGTGATCTTGGCTCACTGCAATATCGGCCTCTAAGGTTCAAGCGATTCTCCTGCCTCACCTTCCCATGTAGCTGGGACTACAGGTGTTCACCACCTTGCCCAGCCAATTTTTGTATTTTTAGTAGAGATGGAGTTTCTACTGAATATGTTGGCCAGGATGGTCTCCATCTCTTGACCTTGTGATCCACCCGCCTCAGGCTCCCAAAGTGCTGGGATTACAGGTGCAAGCCACTGCGTCTGGCTGGGATAGTCTCCTTTTGATGGATACTCAATGTCCTTTCTGTTTTATTTCTCTTCCACTTTACCTGTCTTAATTATTCACAGTATATTGAATATAAATATAAAAGAAATATCATAATCTCCTTTCCTTATTTATGTACATTTCAGATTTCTAATAATGTTGTGGTGAAACTTCTAAAAATCTTATGCTACTATATGATATCTAATTCTTTTTTTTTTAATTTTTATCATATTTTATATTTCTTTTTTTCCCATTTATTTTATTGCATTTTAGGTTTTGGGGTACTTGTGAAGAACATGCAAAATTGTTGCACAGGTATACACGTGGCAGTGTGATTTGCTGCCTTCCTCCCCATCAACTACATCTGGCATTTCTCCCCTTGCTATCTCTCCCCAGCTTCCCACCCCCCACTGTCCCTCCCCTATTTCCCCCCAACTGACCCCAGTGTGTAGTGCTCCCCTCCCTGTGTCCATGTGTTCTCATTGTTCAACACCCGCCTATGAGTGAGAAC
>NW_016107712.1:1069971-1071662 GCF_001604975.1 Cebus imitator
CGCCTAGTGTCAATCTGATCTCTCTTTTATGAGGTGTCTTTTTGGATATATAGGGGTCAGGGAGCTGCTTGAGGAGACGGTCTCTTCTTTATAGGAGATCAAATGGTGAGCTGCGAGCTCTGTTGTTGTTCACTCAGAGCTGCTGGGCAGGTACTTTTAGGTCTGCTGCAGCAGAACTCATAAACTGTTTTTTGTTCCCAGGTGCTCTGTCCCAGGGATTTAGGGCTTTATTTATGAGTTTCTGTTATGCTGCTGCCTTCTTTTTGTTTTTTTTTTCCTTCAGACCTGCCCAGCCCAGCAAGGAGACAGCCTAGTCACTGTCGGCCTATAGCAGCTTTGCTGAGCTGCTGTGCGCTCCGCCCCGCTGCCCAGTGAACTTCCCTGCAGTCCTGTTTATATGGGTGTAGTTAGAACTGCTTTGGAGTTGGTGTCCCGCCTCTGTTGGGGCGGAGTCTCTGCTGTGGCGGGTTGCCTTGGCAACGGCGGGCTGCCTCAGCAATGGCGGGTTGCCTTGGCAACGGCAGGCTGCCTAGGTAATGGCGGACTCCCCTCCCCCACAGAGCTGGACTGTCCTGGGTTCAGCTGCGCTTGCTGTGAAAGTCTCAATCCAGAGTTTCTGGTTGCTGTTCTTTTGTGGGGCTGGGGCCAGCCAAGCCTGATCGCCTGGCTCCCTGCCTCAGAGCCTTTTCTAAGTTCGTGTTCCAGTCGCCTGTTGAAGAGGCGCCGGGGTCTGTTTGTTTTCCCCTGAGGCCACTCACTGTGCTGGCTTAAGCAGAGGCACTGAGGTTTGTGGTGCCTTTTTTTTTTTTCCCCTGGAATCTACTGTCCTGGTTCTCTGCTCAGTCCCCTTTTTGAGCTGGCATATGGGCGACTTCCCGTGGCTCCAATCACCAGCCAAAAGGGCCCCCGGACCGGTGTTTTTTGTACGGAGAACCGCGGCTCCGGGGCGCCACAAAGCAGCCGTGCGGGGCAAAGCAGTGGCGCTGGCCGGCACAGCCGCGCTGGCCGAAACAGCCACACTGGCAACCGTGGAGCACCTCTGCCCGGGAATTTCCTAGTCTGTGGACAATAAAAACGCGGCGTCCACTCACCCTCTGCGCTTTCACTGGGAGCTGCAATCCTGAGCTGTTCCTAAACAGCCATCTTGGATCCTTTTTTCGATATCTAATTCTTAGTTTGTCAAGGACTAGATTTATCTTGGTAAACATTTATAAGTATTCAGAAGGTGGCCTGGTTGATGAGAGCAGGGACATTGGGTTCATGAGTAGATAACAAAATAAGTGAAGTGTTGAGGAGATGAGAATTAATTGGAAAATAAATAACTTCTTAGGGTAATCCCACCCTAAACCATGCTTTCTGTTCATTTGCATGCTTAAATGTACTAATTGAGTTCTTATTTTTATGCCTCCTCTATGTAAAACTTTAGTTTGGGTGGGTGAAAAAGTTACGATCTAGGAAAGGATTTCTGTGTTACAGATATATAATGAGTTTCTTAAGCAAATAATATGACTAATGGTTTATAATTGCCTTTAGCAATAGTTTAGGTATTTCCTAGGGCTGCCATAACAAAGTGGCTTAAAACAACAGAACTTTCTCGTCTCAGACTGGAGGCTAGAAGTCTAAAATCAAGGTGTCAGCAAAGCCATGTTCCCTTTGAACCGAGGATCCTTCCTTGCCTATTCCTAGATTTT
>NW_016107712.1:1071777-1084551 GCF_001604975.1 Cebus imitator
ACAGTTCTGGGGGCCAGAAGTGTGAGGTGTTTCTGGGGTCATGCTGCTTCTAGACCCTATTGGGAGGATCCTTTCTTGGTTCCTACCTTCTGGTGGTTTGTTAGCAATTCTTGTGTATTAGTTCATTTTCATGCTGCTGATAAAGTCACACCTGAGACTGGGCAATTTCCAAAAGAATGATGTTTAATGGACTCACAGTTCCATATGGCTGGGGAGGCCTCACAATCATGATGGAAGGTAAAAGGCACATTTCACATGGCAGCAGACAAGAGAAGAAAACTTGTGCAAGGAAACTCCCCTTTATAAAACCATCAAATCTCATGAGACTTACTGATTATCATGAGAACAGCAGGAGAAAATCCCACCCCCATGATTCAGTTACCTCCCCAGGGTCCCTCCTGTGACATTTGGGAATTGTGTTCAAGATGAAATTTGGATGGGGACACTGCTAAACTATATCACCTTGGCTTTTGGCTTATGCAGCACTTCAGTGGCACTCTTTCCTCTATGTGTGGATTGCACATGGCATTCTCCTCCCTGTGTTCCCCTCTCTCTTCCTCCTGTAAGGACACCAGTCATATTGGATTAAGAGCTGATTCTACTCCAATGTGACCTCATCTTATGTTGGTTATGTCTACAGAGGTTTTATTTCCAAAAGTAAGGTTATATTCACAGGTACTGGGGATTAGAACTTCAGTTGTCTTTTGTAGGGGACACAATTCATCTCATAACACATAAGTTTTTATTTCTCCAGTCCAGGGTATTGGATGCAAGAACAGAAACCACCCTGGCCTTCTTAGCCAAAGGAAATTTGTCATGAGGTTATTTGGGATTGACATAATAGATGAGATTCTGGTGGATGGAATGAGGAGATGAGATAAGAACAAGTGAAACGAGAGATGCTCTGGGGCATGGGCAGGCAAAATTGACTTCCATTCTGCTTCTGCCCCATGATTAAACTGCTCTCAACTGTTGAATCAGAATTTCAGGGTGAGTGTCTGAGTTTAGGAATCTGGATGTACCACGTGTGGGTGGAAGAAGAATCTGCCACCCTTAGCCTACACAGTGGAAGTCAGTCAGCTGGAATTGCTTTCTTGTCAAAACTATTCATCAATGACAAATCAATCAAAATCATGATGGCAATGCCAATAGGAAAAGAAAAAAGGGATTCAGACAGTGGGTGGCCATATATGACAAATGTCTGCTGCAGGAAGATAACATCTATGGCACCAAACTAAAATGACCAATTTCTTTGGATGTTAAGAATATTCTCAAATTTACAAATAAGTTAGATTGGACTTTGCCATCTTCTTAGTTACCCATTGATCATCAGAACTGGAAGGCATACCAGTAACAAACACTTAACATTTTGAATCTGTTTCTATATCGATAAAGCCATTTATCTAAGATTATCGTGAAGATATTATATATACATACATATATATGTGTGTATATATATATATATATATATATATATATATATATAGAGAGAGAGAGAGAGAGAGAGTAGCTTTCACAGTGACTATCCAAAAAAAAAAAAAGACAACCTCTAAGTGATAGTTATTAGTTGTTTCAAAACAGTATAGTATTTCACTTTTACATAGATAATTGTGTGTATTTCTTGAAAAAATAATTAAAACTTTCCAAAATGAATGACAGAGAAAATTTGGTTTCAAAATATAAGATTTAGGCATTATAACAAATTACCTCAACCATAAATGAATGGTAGATTATTTCTGTAGAATGTTTTATTTTAGATAGGAATGAATGTTTTTGTGTCTACTGGAAAATCTAGATAGCTCAGATAATTGGTTGAAACAAAAAGTGGAGCAAATGATAGTTTGTTTTTTAGAAAAGGAGGTCTAAAACTCCAAAGTCTCAGCCTACTTCCCAACTATTTTGTATGCAGGTAAGAGACTTGTCCAAAAGACAGTGTGAATAGTATTCTCTAGAAGTTCTAAACTTTAGGCTTTCTTTCAAATTGCTTTTCTTTTTCTATATTTCTTTCTTTTAATGGAAAAGTGCAATAATGAAGAATTTAAAAATTAAAAATTTACAGTTTTATTACCTCACCTAATTATTATTTCTTTGTTTTTCCAATTGATGTTACCATTACTATATATTTCTACTAGTTATTAAAATGCTCACTATAAAATGTTGTATTGTATTTCACATGCTGTATTATAAACACTTTCTACATAGACCTCATAATAATAAGGTGACATTGAATACCCCATTTCCTCACTCTTTAAACTTTCCTGATTTTTCTTTTTCTAGTATTTATCATTGTCTGGCATTGTAGTATATACTAATGTCTTTAATGGCTATTTCTCTCAGTAGAATAAATTCAATGTAGAAAGTCAAATAGAGTGCCTAGCATATAGTGAGCACACAAAAAACATTTGTTGGATAAATGGATTAATAAATGGCTAAAGCCCTGTTATTAGATGTTTAGATGGGTTTTGCTCTTCTGCTATTACAGTAAATGCACTTATAAACATCTTATGGCATATAGGTTTTTACATGTTTTGAAATTTTTCTTTATGATTATACTGATAAAGATAATATATATTTTTGTTTACTCTTTTTATTTAGCCCTGTATTTACTCATTTATTAATTGATTTACCAAGTATTTAAGTGTCTGTGTTTGCCATTTTCCTATGTCTGGAGACAAAGTTGTTAAAAGGTGAATGAAGTTCTTGTCCTTATTGAGTTTTTATTCTAGTGAGGGAGACATACAAGAAATAGACAAATAATTAATTTTGTTTGATCTAAAACAACATAAGTAGCCATCTTTTTAAGAATTACACTTCAAGTTTTGGGATACATGTGCAGAATATGCAGCTTTTCTTCCTAGGTATATACCTGCTGTGATGGATATGAACAGACACTTCTCAAAAGAAAACATTTATGCGGCCAACAAACACATGAAAAAAGAAGCTCATCATCACAATTAAATTTGTAATAGATATCAGATAGTAGTAGGTGCTATGGAGAAAAATTACAAGGGGAGAGAAAGGTATACTAATTTAGATAGGGATGTCAGGGTAGGCCTTTTGGAGAAGAGAACTTTTGGGAGAATTTTTAAATGAAGTAAGGAGTTGAGGCATCTGAATAGATGAAGTAGACAGAGCAGCAAGGGCAAAATTATGTTGCAGTAAATATTTTCTGTATATTGCCCTATTATGTCCCAATGGAACTGTATCTTATTTTATTTGCACTTTTTTGAAACTTCCATTTTTCTCCTGATTTATTAAATGGAAATTATCAGTTAGGTTAGCTTTAATTGCATCACAAATGAAGATAGACACTTGTGTCATATACTTATTCACTTCTTATATTTCTTCTTAAAGAAACATTTTTTCCTCTCCTTTGGGAATTTACCACTGTAACCTTGATTTTTTTTTCTTATAAATTTGAATGTGATCCTTATATATTAGAGATGCAAATATGTCTCTCAATGTGCCATTATCATTTTAATTTTGTGTTTGCTACTTTTTATTATATAGCTTTTCTTTGTGGTTTTGTATGCATTTTAATGCATCAACTAACATCAAGAAGTTTCTGTGTTTGATTGTATTGAGACTTGAATTTTCACCACCCCCGCAACCCCTGTATCCGCATCGTTTGCCATGTGCTTTTTTATTCTCTCCCACACTGACTATGGGGAAGAGTCAATGTGGGAGAGAATAAAATGTGACTTATTTTGGGTGGTGACATGTCCAAAATCAATATGACAACTATAGAGGCTGGGAAATTACTTGCACAATTGCTGTGTCTCTCTTGTTCTCTGTAGCTGCCAAGAGACTCTGCCTGGGTCCCACTGATGGTGGAAGGGAGACACATGGTGCAGAGCCAGGTTGTAAAGTCCCAGCCCAGGCCATCCTAGATCAGCACAGCCAGCTGACTGCCAGCATGATTAGTAAAATCATGCCCTTCCCCCTACAGACATCAGCCTATGGTACTCAGTGACAGGTAATTAGTTGCATTTCAAGAAGAGCTTTATTCCAGCTGTCTACCATTTCTTCACCAAACCTGTAATGGACCTCTGGTCTTAAGAAAAACTTGGTATCTAGTGCTGAAGTAAATAAAATGGATTAGAAGACTATATTAATTTTTTTGAATGGATCACCACACTCCAGTAAAGATTCTGCTTGAAGTACTTAGTGACAGGAGTGTTTTTCTGCTCAGCCTCATGGTCTAGGAAGGAGGTAACAAAGATTTCAGGAAATGATATTGCGACTTAAACTAATTGGGGCCACCCGTTAGTGTTCAATTCACCAATTTTATTCCTTGGCAGATCAACTACATTTTAAAACTGAGAATGTTTTAATCCAGCTACAGATTTGATAAATGTTTCATTTGGTGTCAGGTTTTCTAAAATTTATTTTACAGCAATCTGGACGCTCAAAGCATGGTTTAAGTCAGATTATAAGGTTATTAACAATGGGAGTCTAAACATATTTTAAAAGGAAAAATCGTATTCATCACAGAAAAGAATTTTTATGTCGAGAACAAACAAAAAACAACCAATCAATGAATAATTTAATGATGATGCCTTGATTACAGATGTAAGTAAAATTCTTCCTGAATTTATGATTTGCTATTTTTATATTTTGATGAAAATGAGCTTAATGATGGTCATTTGATTTGGTGAAATATCCTTAGAGATATGACTTAAACAGAATCTAGATTTCACAACTAGGTAGTCAATGAATAGTTTTAGTTCTACTTGTGGTAATACAGTAGTAGCATTTAAATTTTCCACTTAAGCTGGAAGCTGTTACACACTTGATTATGTAAAGTTCAAGAGGATTTAGAATAATTTGATGAATATTATCTTAGAGTGATATGAAATTTCAGCTAGAACTAAGTTATTTATTTTATGAATCAGGTAACCCAGAAGATAACCTGATAACATTTATTCATTTAATAAATATCAAGTAAGCACCTATTTTGGTGAGAGTGCCTGAAATAAGAATTGAGTTGCAGGGTAAATAGATTAGAAATTTTATATAACAAAAAAGTTATCAGATAAAACTCTAATCAGTGAAAACTGAGTTAAATTTAGAATAGTGGCATGACTCAGTGTGCCAGTCAGAGCTCCATCAAGGAAACGAAAACCACTGTAGATATTTTAATCAAAATTGAACTTCATAAAGGGAATTAAGAGTTTATGAAATTTTTTAAAGACCTAGAGGAGTTGGCTGAGGTTAATACTACTAGCTAAGATCCAGGAAGCTGCTGAGCCCATTGCCACCATCAATGCCACTACAACTTTCTTAAACCCATGAAGCTGGTGACCAGATCCTCAAATGTGTATTTCATTGGCTACAGGCACCAACATGGGTCTGACTTAGCCAGCTACGGTGGCAGTGGTGAGGGGCTCCCTGTATCGCCTCCATTTCTCTCATATCTCCATAAGACTATCTCACGGGTAGGATGTACACCATATTGAGTCCTTACCTGTTGGAGAACCTGAGAAATGTATACTTTAGCCTTCTATCCCCTTTAATACAAGGAGCTTCACAGAAGGGGATGGAAATGGATTCCGAGTCCACATCCAGAAGACAGTCTATTTTGGAGGCTCATGATAGCTTCTGTCTGTTTTTAGAGAGATGAACAAAAATATCAGACAAACTTCCTCCAAATACTCTACATCCACAGGTTATTTCATAAATGGCCGAAGCTTAACTTTTTAAGAATATAGTCTAAGATTAATTTTCAAATAACAATTTTAGCATCTGTGTTTAGTACAAAGATACATATTATCACCTCAATTGTAATGTCACTGATAATATCAAATCCAGCTTCACCTAATTGTTGGTTGTATTTTAAGATAAGAAGTGACTAATGGTGATGATGTTGAAATAATCAGTGTTGACTGCATTAGCCATGTTTCAGATATTTCATCAGCATTACTTGTTTCATCTTCACAACTGCTCAGTGAAGTTGCACTATTATTAGCTCCAGTATTAATTGACTTGGCCAATGTCATACAACTCACCCAAAACTTACTTTCCTTTATTCTCTATCATAGTAAATGATGCCATCATCCACCAAATTGATCAA
This sequence comes from Cebus imitator, assembly GCF_001604975.1. NCBI lineage: Eukaryota > Metazoa > Chordata > Mammalia > Primates > Cebidae > Cebus > Cebus imitator. The sequence continues at coordinate 1,077,851 of NW_016107712.1, forward strand.
GTCAAGAAATTCAGCCATTATTCATACTCTTGTTTCCTACTCCATACATCAAACACATAAGCATGTCCTGTTGACTATATTACCAAAATATGTTTAAAATATACTACTTCTTTCTATCACTTCTTGTATCACTCTAGTCCAGCCCGCCAATATATCTTGAATATCATGCTATTCCCTCCTGGTCACTTGCCTTTACTCTTGACTCAATGTCTATAATCCATTTTTTTTTTTTTTTTNCCAGCACCCTGCCTGTAGCCATCTGCGATGGTTCAAGGCCACCATTTTCTTTTTCCCTTTCTTTTTTTTTTTGAGATGGAGTTTTGCTCTTGTTGCCCAGGTTGGAGAGCAATGGCGCCATCTCGGCTCACTGCAACCTCCGCCTCCCAGGTTCAAGTGATACTCCTGCCTCAACCTCTCAAGTAGCTAGGATTACAGGCATCTGCTACCAGGCCCAGCTAATTTTTTGTATCTTTAGTAGAGATGGGGTTTCACCATGTTGGTCAGGCTCTCCAGCTTCTGACCTCAGGTGATCTGTCTGCCTCGACTGTGTGAGGGCAGATACCTTGACTGTATTGTTCACTGTTTTTCTTTCCCCCAGCACCTAAAACAGTGCCTGACCTGGCACAGGAGAAGAAAAATGAGATAATTAATGTCACAGAGAGAGTAGGAGATGGAGGGAGGGAGGGAGGGAGGGAGGAAGGAGAGATTCAAATCTAGACCTACCTCCCTCCTACATTTACATCAGTGGGCTCCTGCCAAAAAAAAAAAAAAAAAATGTGCTCCAAGTATTAAATAGAATTTAAAGTACCACTTTGATTATCAGGAAAGTAATCAGTGATTTAAAATTCAGTAGATAGGCTGGGCACAAGTGGCTCATGGCTGTAATACCAGCCCTTTTGGATGCTGAAGTGGGTGGATCACTGGAGGTCAAGTGTTCAAGACCAGCCTGACCAACATGGTAAAATGCTGTATCTACTAAAAATACAAAAAAAATAGCTGGGTATGATAGTGAGCACCTGTAATCCCAGCTACTTAGGAGGCTGAGGCAGGAGAATTGGTCCAACCCAGGAGGCAGAGGTTGCAGTGAGCCAAGATCACACCATTGCACTCCAGCCTGGGCAACAAGAGCAAAACTCCATCTCAAAACAAAGCAAAACAAAACAAAACAGAAATTCGGAAGATAAAATTTGATTTTCTGGAATTTTTGGTTGTTTTCTGGGTATCATTGCTAGTAGTGTTAGATTCCATGATGAGTCTTCATAATTTTGAGAAGAACCCCAACTTAGCAAATGTAATGCAACCTGCTAAGTTCAAGAAAGTCATACAGAGAGCTGCTTATTTGAGCCATTCATTTTAGGGTTGGTGTGATGGTTAACAGTGGGGGTCAACTTGATTGGATTGAAGAATGCAAACTATTGTTCCTGGGTGTGACTGTGAGGGTATTGCCAGAAGAGATTAACATGTGATTCAGTGGACTGGGAAAGGGAGACCCACCCTCAATATGGGTGGGCACAATCTAGTCAGCTGCCAGCACGGCTAGAATAAAAGCAGGCAGAAAAATGTGGAAAGATCAGATTGGTTTAGTCTTCTGGCCCTCTTCTTTTCTCATGCTGTATTCTTCCTTCACTCAAACATCAGACTCCAAGTTCCTGAGCTTTGGGACTTGGAATGACTTCCTTGGTCCTCAGCTTACAGACCGCCTAATGTGGACCTTGCCTTGTGATCATGTGAGTCAATACTCCTTAATAAACTCCCCTTTATATATACATCTATCCTGTTAGTTCTGCCCCTTTAGAGAACCCTGACTGATACAATTTATGTTTTCAGAGATAGGGTCTTGCTCTGTCACCCAGGCTGGAGTGCAGTGGCACAATCATAGCTCACTGTGGCCTCAAACTCCGAAGCTCAAGGGATCTTCTAGCCTCAGCTTCTCAAGTAGCTGAAACTACAGACATTTACCACCACACCTGGCTAACTAAAAAAAAAAAAAAAAAAAAATTATAGAGACAGGGTCTAGCTATGTTGGCCAGGTTGGTCTTGAACTCCTGGCCTCAAGCAATTCTCCTGCCTCAGCCTCATAACGTGCTGGGATTACAGGCATGAGCCACCTTACCTGGCCTAAAGACATTTATTTTTTGTTTCCTCTTTTTCTTTTCTTTTCCTTTTTCTTCTCTCTCTCTCTTTTTTTTTAATGCCAAAAAGCAATCTATGCTGAGCAAGTTGTGGTGTTGGAGAAAACTACTTAGCTCAACACAAATGTAAAGGCAGATGCAGGTGGACATAGAACCAGAAAATACTGGAGGAGATATTCCAATTTTCAGTACTGAAAAATAGCACAGGATTACAAAGTATTCACACATTTCTTGGTAAATGCTATAAGAGATTGAATGAGTTGATTGGTAGTATGTAGAGGGCTTTATGAATATCTCAAAGAAAGGCATCTTCTCTTAGTAGTGTTCTCATTAACATGTAAAAATAAAATCTGTGTAGGAAGGTCCCACTGGTTACTCGGAACTTAATTTCAGAAGTTTGTAATATAAAATTTAAGTGTTTTATAGTAAAATAGGCAAAATTCTAAGGTGGCACTTATGATTCCTGCTCCCTGGTATATTCCCCTGGTACTCTCCCCCTTGGGTGTGGGTGGGACCTTTGACTTGCTTCTAGATGACAGAGTATCTAGGGATTTTTCAGATGTAATTAAGGTTCCAAATTAGTTGAGTCTAGAATAATAAAAAAGGCATTTAACTGTGGCTAGGCCTGGGCTTCCTCTTACGAGTTGGATGAAGTAAGCAACCATATTGAGGAGCCCACATGGGAGGGAAGTAATTCTACAAGGTCTTTGGGATCTAAGGATGGTTTTGAAAACCTGAAACACTCAGTTGTATGGCACAAAAATTCTGCCAACAACCTGAATGAGCTTGATAGACAGTATTTCCCCAGTTGAGCCTCCAGATGAAAATTCAGCCTGGTCAACACCTTGATTGCAGCCTGTGAAACCCTGGGCAGGGGATCTGGGTAAGCCTTTCCTAGACACATGACCCATGGTACTTTGAGATAATAAATGTGTTACTTTAAGGTGCTAACTTTGTGACAATTTTTTATCCAGCATAGAAAACTAATAAGCATAGTTTCAAAATTAAGAGCAAATGCAAGGCCTTGTACTTGGACAATTGATTCTCATCTGGTTTGCTACATCCTCTCCACTTTGTTTTGCCCATTGTAGCTGGAGTATTCATTTTTTAAAAATGCAAATGTGACATCTACTTTTCTTAAAATTCATTTATGATTTCCAGAGAAAATAGAAACTTCAGTATTGCCTTGAATGGTTTGTCCTTATACTCTATGTTTCCCTTTGCTATCTGTGCTCTAGTCATAATGGTCTTATTTTACGTTCTTAGATGCTCTTTATTTTCTTCTGCCACAAGGGCTTTGCACTTGCTGTTTCCTCTGCTGCAACATTCTTTTCTATGCTTTCCCTCACTTGATTATCATTTATTCTTCTCATCCTCTCTTCATATCTCATCACCATTGTCTTTTCCTCAGGAGACTAGTACCCTGAATTTACTAACTAGGTCATTGCCCACTTCTGTAACTCTCATAGCATCATGTATTCTTCTTTATGCTTATTAATACAACTAAAATATTCCATTCATTATTGTGCCTGTTGTTTCTGATATTCCCATAAAAGCAAGCAACTGTTTCTGTCTTGGTTTACCATTTTATTCCTGTACCTCTAGCAGCTAGTATATTGCTCTGCAAAGATTAATAAAATATTCAAATAATTATAGTAATAAATAGCGTTCACTGAGAACCATATCAACTGACTTTAATCACGTAAGTTTCTTTAAGGAAGTTGGAGGTTAATATACTATTAATATTTGCAGATTATAAATTGAAATAGAAAGAGAATAAGTCAATTTTCCAAGTCACACAACCAGTAAGTATTAGAGCTGGGATTTGAGTTCAGGCATTTGCAGCTTACATCATTATTTAAATATGTTACCTGAGGATTTGCCAGTACTTCATGCTTCCCGCTGTGGAAGGTGCTCCATACATATATATTAAGTGGAAATGAATGCACAGTGTGTTACTGGAGGGGATTTGTTGTCTATTCACTTGCATGGCAGCTTGATGAGCACAGCTGCCTGAGACATGTGGATGTTACCTTCCTATTGAGTGGAAGAATGTATTATATGTAGATATATAGTTTGTATTAATACATTGGAAGTTTACTTTTATACATGTTTACAATACATGTAAATAATAGAAGTAGCACCATTGTTCCTAGAAATAAACATGTTCTATATATATTGTCCCATATATATCATATAGAGTATTCTCTCTATATCTCTTTTTTCTAGGACCAGTGGTGCTTCTTTCATCATTTTTCATGGTTTTAACTATTTTTCAAATAAATGTTCTGTCATTTTCCAAAGAAGGTTGCTGTTTCTTCCATTCTCATTTTAGAGACTGAAATTTCACAAAAATTGGCTTTTCTGGTTGAAAAAGTGGCTTGTTTTTCAGGAAAACAATGCTTGCATATATGTTACCTTTTTCAAAAAGGCAAGGAAGCAGATAGTGTTTATTGTCATAGATGGATTATTTGGCATTATTTTTTGGCATGGTTCTTTATGTTAAATACAAAGAGATCACCCATGACCAATAGTCAAATGTGAAGGCATTTAAATATCTATGTCAAGGTAACACAGTTTATGGAAGCTAAAGTGAGAAGCACAAATAGAGATCATAAGTAAGATTCTTATGTCCTTCCATGTCACTGTTAATGGCAGGTCATCTGCCAGGATTCTCCTAGTCAGCTGATGCAGAAGATCTGGGAGGTACCAGGCATGACTTGCCATATCTGAATTACTGAACACCTCATTTTACATTATGACAAATGTCAATGTCTTGCAAGAGAGCTCAGGGGTCCTTAGCAGATGCTTTCATTTTAGTGCCAGGCTGAATGCCAAGACATCAGTTCACACTTCCCTGAATCCTTTGTCTTTCTTTTGCATGAGTAAAGCTAAGAGAGAGCACTAGGGGCAAAATTGAGGCATCTTTATCATTGTTTATATGACATATCCATCTGCATCTTAAGAAATGAAAGAGACAATCCTTCAGAAATTATTGATTGATTTGCGGATGGAAAATTCCTTTCTCTGAGGGTCACCTATTGCTATAGAGGGCAAAAAGGCAACCAGAACAAAACAACTATGACACTGGATTCCATGGAGTGGAAAACTCGCTGTTTGATGAACACTGAAGAACATTGTGTTCTACATTTCAATGTAGAGCGTTTCTTTATGGTCTCATCCCAAGTCTGAGTGGAACCAAGTTGATGTTGACTTGAAGACATAATAGAAAGGATCATATAGCAGAAATTATAGTGTTTTATCTAGGAACATGTTTACTAATTCATTTTTTTGAAGATAAAAGATAGCTATCAGCTTAATTTTATTCTGAGATAACCTAACTTTAATATTTGCAAAATTCAGAACTTAGTCTTTCACTTTATGTTAACTAGGTACCAATCTTGAATGCCAAAAAGAAATGTCATGCATGCCACCATTCCTCCCACTCTCCACATTACTATCCGTGGCAGACATCACTAGTTGATCATGACACAGGTTCCCACTGAACCCACTCCATTTTGACATATCACTCCAGTCACCCCTCAGCCAGTCTTTCTTTTCTCATTCAATGGAAAGTGAGACCAACTTACATACACATAAAATGTCAGTGTTTCTCAAACTTAATGGTTTCTTTATTTCAGGATTATTTCATTTTCAATACTTTCATATACATATAATATACTATTTATAATAAAATAAAATACTTAGTACTTCCCAAACCCATGTGATCATAGAATTCCATTTTAATGCAATACCTGCCACCTGCCATGTCCATGAATTTCTTGGAAAACAACTTGGGAGATACTGCTAGAGTACCTTACCAGTCCTGCATTTTTCCACTTGTGGCTTCTGATGTTTATTGGTGATCCAGGGGGTCATTCAATATTTTAAAATCATTTTTTTTGTAATGGTATAGATTTGAATCAAATTCTATAAGGTGTATGTAAGGGCTACTCAGAAAACAAACCAGCCTAAAATGTCATACAGTATTAACATTTCAAAGAGGATTATGTTTTGCAAACTATCTTTCTTGACCATTTACACTGAGCAATAGTGTGCTAAGAACTTACATCACATTTAAGTAGAGTGATCAGGCATCTCCGTTTATGCCTGAAGCAGCCCCAGGTTTTATTATTACAATTATTTTATTTGGGCTTTGGGGTACATGTGCACGTCCTGCATGGTGGTTTGCTGTCTCCATCCCCTCCACAGTTGTCTACATCAGGCATTTCTCCAGGTGTTATCCCTCCCCTCCTCCCTGCCCCACCCCCCGCTGTGCCTGCCTCCCCTCCCCTCCACTCCCCTACCTAGCTCTGTGAGTGTTGTTACCTTCCCTGTGCCCAAGTGTTCTCATTGTTCATCACCTGCCTATGAGTGAAAACATGTGGTGTTTGGTTTTCTGTTCTTGTGTCAGTTTGCTGAGAATGATAGTTTCTAGGTTCATCCATGTCTTTACAAAGGACACAAACTCATCATTTTTTATGGCTGCATAGTATTCCATGGTGTACATCTGCCACATTTTTTTTGTTCAGTCTATCATTCATGGGCATTTGGGTTGGTTCCAGGTCT
>NW_016107712.1:1085861-1096917 GCF_001604975.1 Cebus imitator
AAATTACTTTGGGCAGTATGGCCATTTTCACAGTATTGATTCTTCCTAACCATGAGCATGGAATGTTTTTCCATCTGTTTGTGTCCTCTCTTATTTCCTTGATCAGTGGTTCATAGTTCTCCTTGAAGAGATCTTACCTCCTTTGTTAGTTGTATTCCTAGATATTTTATTCTCTTTGTAGCAATTGTGAATGGCAGTTCACTCATGATTTGGCTCTTTGTCTGTTATTGATGTATAGGAATGCTTGTGATTTCTGAACATTGATTTTGTATCCTGGGAGTTTGCCAAAGTTGCTTATTAGCTTAAGGAAGTTTTGGGCTGAGACAATGGGGTCTTCTAAATATATGATCATGTCATCTGCAAATAGGGACAATTTGACTTCTTCTTTTCCTAATTGAATGCCCCTTGTTTTTCTTGTCTAATTTCTCTGGCTAGAACTTCCAATACTATACTGAATAGGAGTGGTGAGAAAGGGCATCCTTGTCTATTGCCAGTTTTTAAAGGGAATGCTTCTAATTTTTGCCCATTCAGTATGATATTGGCTGTGGGTTTGTCATAAGTAGCTTTTATTGTTTTGAGATATGTTCCATGGATACCTAGTTTATCAAGAGGTTTTAGCATTAAAGGGCTGTTGAATTTTGTCAAAGGCCTTCTCTGCATCTGTTTGGATAATCATGTGTTTTTTTTATTTGGTTCTGTTTATGTGGTGAATTACGTTTATAGATTTGTGTATGTTGAACCTGCCTTGCATCCCCGGTATGAAGCCTACTTGATCGTGGTGGATAAGCTTTTTGATGTGCTGTTGGATTCGGTTTGCCAGTATTTTATTGAAGATTTTTACATCAATGTTCATCATGGATACTGGCCTATAGTTTTCTTTTTTAGTTGTGTCTCTGCCAGATTTCAGTATCAGGATGATTTTGGTCTCATAGAAAGAGTTAGTCAGGATTCCCTCTTTTTGTATTGTTTGAATAGTTTCAACAGGAGTGCTACCAGCTCCTCTTTGTATGTCTGATAGAATTCAGCTGTGAACCTGTCTGGACCTGGACATTTTTTGGTCAGTAGGTTATTAATTGCTGCATCAACTTCAGACCTTGTTATTGGTCTATTCAGGGTTTCAACTTCTTCTGGCTTAGTCTTGGGAGTGTGCAAGTGTTCAGAAATTTATCCATTTCTTCCAGATTTACTGGTTTATGTGCATAGAGTTGTTTGAAGTAATCTGTGATGGTAGTTTGTATTTCCGAGGAATTGGTGGTGATCTCCCCTTTGTCATTTTTTATTGCATCTATTTGATTCTTCTCTCTTTTCTTTTTTATTAGTCTAGCTAGTGGTCTATTTTGTTGATCTTTTCAAAAAACCAGCTCCTGGATTTATTGATTTTTTGAAAGGATTTTTGTATCTCTGTCTCCTTCAGTTCTGCCCTGATCTTAGTTACTTCTTGTCTTCTGCTTGCTTTTGAGTTTTTTTGATCTTGCTCCTCTAGCTCTTTCAATTTTGATTATTGGGTGTTGATTTTAGATGTTTCCTTGTTTCTCATGTGGACATCTATTGCTATAAATTTCCCTCTAGACACTGCTTTAAATGTGTCCCATAGGATCTGGTACATTGTATCTTCATTCTTGTTGGTTTCAAAGAACGTTTTTATTTCTGCCTTCATTTCATTCAGGAGCAAGTTGTTCAGTTTCCATGTGATTGTGTGGTTTTGAGTGCTTTTCTTAATCCTGAGTTCTAATTTGATTGCGCTATGGTCTGAGAGACCGTTTGTTATAATTTCTGTTCTTTTGCATTTGCTGAGGAGTGATTTACTTCCAATTATGTGGTCAGTTTTGGAGTAAGTGCAATGTGGTGCTGAGAAGAATGTGTATTATGTGAATTTGGGGTGGAGTGTCCTGTAAATGTCATTTAGGTCCACTTGGTCCAAATCTGCATTCAAGTCCTAGATATCCTTGTTGAATTTCTGTCTCACTGATCTGTCCAATATTGTCAGTGGAGTGTTAAAGTCTCCCACTATTATTGTGTGGGAGTCTTAAGTGTCTTTGTAGGTCTTTAAGAACTTGCTTTATGTATTTGGGTGCTCCTGTATTGGATGCATAAATATTTAGGATAGTTGGCTCTTCTTGTTGTATTGATCCTTTTACCATTATATAATGCCCTTCTTTGTCTCTTTTTATCTTTGTTGGCTTAAAGTCAGTTTTATCAGAGACTAGGATTACTACCAGTGCCTTTTTTTGCTCTCCATTTGCTTTCGTAAATCTTCTTCCATCCCTTTATTTTGAGTCTATGTGAATCTTTGCATGTGAGATGGGTCTCCTGAATACAGCGCACTGATGGGTCTTGACTTTTTATCATTTGCCAGTGTGTGTCTTTTGATTGGAGTGTTTAGGCCATTTACATTCAATGTTAATATTGTTATGTTTCAATTTGATCCTGCCATTTTGTTACTGGCTGGTTGTTTTGCCTGTTAATTTACATGGCTCCTTCATTGCCTCATTATTCTTTACCATTTGGTATGTTTTTGTAGTGGCTGGTACTGGTTATTTCTTTCCCTTTTTAGTACTTCCTTCAGTAGCTCCTGTAAGGCAGGTTTGTAGTGACAAAATCTCTCAGCAATTGCTTGTCTGTAAAGGATTTTATTTCTCCTTCATTTATGAAGCTTAGTTTGGCCGGATATGAAATTCTCAGTTTAACGTTCTTTTCTTTAAGGATGTTGAATATTGGCCCCCATTCCCTTCTAGCTTGCAGGGTTTCTGCTGAAAAATCCTCTGTGGGTCTGATGAGCTTTCTTTTGTGGGTGACTCGACCTTTCTCTCTGGCTGCCCTTAGGATTTTTTCCTTCATTTCAACCCGGGTGAATCTGACAACTATGTGCCTCGGGGTTGCTATTCTTGAGGAATATCTTTGTGGTGTTCTCTGTATTTTCTGGATTTGAATGTTGGCCTGCCTTGTTAGGTTGGGAAAGTTCTCTTGGATAGTATCCTGATGAGTGTTTTCCAACTTGGATTCATTCTCCCCATCAAATTCAGGTATGCCAATCAAGCCTAGATTAGTTCTTTTCACATAATCCCATAGTTCTTGGAGGTTTTGTTCATTTCTTTTTACTCTTTTTTCTCTAATCTTGCCTTCTCGTTTTATTTCATTGATCTGATATCCTTTCTTCTGCTTGATTGATTCAGCAATTGAAACTTGTGTATCCCTCTCAAAGTTCTTGTACTGTGTTTTTCAGCTCCATCAAGTCGTTTATGTTCCTCTCTAAGCTGGTTATTCTAGTTAGCATTTCATCTAACCTTTTTTCAAGGTTGTTAGTTTCTTTGCATTGGGTTAGAACATGGTCTTTTAGCTCACAGAAGTTTGTCATTACCCGCGTTCTGAAGCCTGCTTCTGTCAATTCATCAGATTCATTCTCTTTTTTTGTTCCCTTGATGGTGAGGAGCTGTGATCCCTGGGAAGAGAAGAGGTGTTCTGTTCTTTGGTGGTTTCATCCTTTCTATACTGTTTTTTTTTCCATCTTGGTGGATTTATCTCCCTTTAATCTTTGAAGTTGGTTATTTCAGGAGGAGTCTCTGAGTGGACATTTTTCTGTTGAGGTTGGAGCTGTATCTTTTTTGGCTTGTAGAGGGCGTTGCTGGGCTCTTTCGGGTTCAGTCAAGTTGTTGGGTGGGTGGTCCTTTCTGGAGTTTGTTTGCTGGTGAGATTGGCCCCACCTTCCCAATGGCGTCTCTCCCAGAGCTCGATCTTCCTGGTTGCAGTCAAGCTGGTGTATTTGCTGCCAACCTCTCTAGCAAGCACTTCAGTTTGAGTTCTGTGAGGGTGGGGCCTGCTGGCCTTATGGTCTGTTTTCCTGCTTTCAACTCTGCCTCCCTCTGAGGGACGGTCTGTCCCGCTGGCATTAGTCCAAACTCCTGCGGAGGTCCCTGTGACAATTTGCCCAGCCCAGCGATAGCTGCTGCTCAGATTTGCATCAACTACCAACAGTGCCCCACTGTCTGGCAGGGCTCTCATGGACCAAGGGTTGCAGGAGGGATGAGGCAAGCACAGGATCCGAAATGGAGCACCGAGGGGGTTAAGTCCCCTGACCCTCCAACCTGGCTGCACATTTCAGGTGGGACATGCTGCTCCCATCTTGATTTGCCCTCCTGGGTGGCTCTTGCCTTGTGGCTTCTTCCCTGGGCCCAATTCCAGTGCCCTATCAGTCCCATGGAAAAGAACTCAGCACCTTGTTTGGAACTGTGAAGTCCTCCAGCCCTTTGCATCTCATTTGCTGGGAGCTGCCTTCAGGCACTGGCTTCTCTCAGCCATCTTGGCGCCCTCCTCCTCTATTACGCAGTCCCAGTTTTATGCCTGGATTTTCATCGTAATCATTAACGGTACTTCATTTTATGATCCAAAATGTCTTCCTTGGATGATAAATTACCTCCCTACCTTTAATTCTCAAACAGTTTATGCTAATGTTGATATTATTAATCCCATTTTATCAATGATAAAATAGGGCTCAGTATATGGAAAAAATGTTTTGTTAACACAGCTAGTGCATAGCTGAGCCAAGATTCAAACTAGTTTGGTCTTCAAAGTTCACGCTGTTGAATGTAGCAGTACACTGCTCATTTAAATACATAGTCACTAAATACCTACAAAGTTATATAAGGGACGTTATCATCTGCACTGTAAAGATGAAAATATTGAGGAAATGATACATTACCATTTACGAATTTGAGGTCTAAGGTATTGAGATCTTACCCTTTGTGTTCTTTTATGTGGTTGCCCTACTTTTAAAGGTGGACTCCACAAAATAAGGCAGGCCAACAAGTGTAGCTGGCAGGTATAGCTACAGAGAGGGGCTCCTACTAGCTCTGTGCTAATCAGCTGGGATTCACTCGAGTAGGCTTATGGTGCAGATCACTCTCCTAAATATTTGTCCTTTAGAAAAGCAGTATAAAGTGAAAATTCAGGTAAGTCCAAGTTACTGAAATCAGACACCCTGAGCATGAGAGAAAACAAGAAGGAACTCAGATGAGCAAATAGTGGACAAATAAAATAATGACTCAGAATATAAGGTCGTTCTAATAAGAAAATACTGAGATAGTCTCATTTTCTAAAAATTAGAGGTTTCATTGGTAGAACCTAATGAAGTTCTAATGTTGATTTATGAAAATGTATTAGACTCATCCATTCTTTTGAAGATTATTTGTAATGATTCATCTAAGTTTAAGCCATATGCATGTCAAAATAATGACATTCACTTATTCTGTCATAGGGGTTTCTACCATATATATATATATATATATATATATATATATATATAACTCTGTATAAAGCTAACTGATTTTATTTTAACAACATAGCTTTAAGTATGAGTCCCATTTTACTTCATAGTCTAGATCAAGGTTTCCCCATCCCAGAGCTGTTGACAGTTTGGACTGGATAATTCTTTGTCTTGCATGTTGTAGGATGTTTATCAGCATCTCTGGTCTCTACACACTAGATGCCAGGAATATCTCTCCCACAGCCATGAAAATAATAAATGTATCCAGATATCACCAAATATCTGGAGCAGCATAATTATCTCACTTAAGAATCCACTGGTTTAAATGCATCCTCTTTGTTATCCTAGAAAATCGACTAGGTAGAAAATAAATGAGTTAATATTCAAAATAAAACTCTTTTGATAACATTCAATACCAGTTCAACTTCTCTAGAACTCATAGTGCTAATAAATTTGATAACCTAAGGAAGGGAATTGCTCTTGGCTTAAATTAGGAGTAATGGCTTGGGAATATATTTAATTTGAAGAAGGGATGATAAAAAACATAAGATATACGAACTCTGAAAATTCAGTTCAGAATCTTCAGAAGATATTTGGGCCTTTCCTTTCTGGCAGTGGCTATGGCTCTTTTCGAAATGCTCCACATCTCCAAGGAAATGTCTTATTTCTTTTTCTGATCTTTGGCTGGGACAGGCCACAGAAATGGGGGCTTAGTGTGTGAAAGGACATGCCAGTTCTTGAAATTTTGCATGTAAAACTATGGACTGAATTTGCAAATATCATAATCAAAAGCACTTTTTGTTAGGGATTAATCAAGCTACAGTATTATTTTTTGAAAGTTGAGCTTATTTTGAGAATGTTAACAATTATAAGAAACACATGATAAATGTTTTATAGCATGACTTTAAATATATATTCTTATCACTGTTTAGAAGATAGAAAAAAAACAATTACTATATGAGCCCTGTACAGTAATATCAATTGTTTATTTATTTTAAACTATTTTTCGTAGACTTCCCCCTTTAAACTGGTAAGCAGAAAAATGTATTGGCCAATAGTCCAAGAAACCAATCTTATTGGCTAATTATCATAAATTTACTTTAAAAACTGAGACACAGTTTTAAACATTCAATTTATTTGTCGCATTTGTACATGAAAATTATAGTATGATAAAATTGCATTCTATTCTAAGCTAGTAAATTGTTTCTAAGAAATAGGTTGATAAAATTGCAAGTCTTTTAATAAAAAGGTAGGTTATAAAAATGTAAATTAATTTGAGATATAGAAAAGTTTTCAAATAATGCTCTCAGGATTATATGCAAATAGGTACTAAATAAGACAAAGTTTTTGCAAACATGATGTAGCAATAGTAACTACAACTCTGAATGTGAGAAATTCGGAAAATGGACCAGCTATGTAAAAAGCAAATAGGTGACCAGTAAATTTGTATTTTCATGGTTATTCTTAGGAGCGGAGGAATAATCTGTTGAGGTTAGTGCGCCCAAGCAGACCCCATAACTTTGTTACACAGCATTTAATTTCTCTCTGCTTGTTTTCCTTTAATTTTTAAAATGGGATTTAGCTGCTTCAGAGGTAAAGTGCATTGTAAAATGCAAGAATTTTCAAATAATGCAATTACTTCATGGTATTCTGTTTTAATATTAATTTAACCATATTAAGCAGGTATAATGACAATAAATTCGGCCAATAACAAATTCTGAAATCTGAAGGCTTGTTTCTGCTTTCATAGTATAGATTTGCTCTAAAGAGAGCAGGCGATCCAAATGCAAGCTTACTTCACACTGAAAGCAAAATGTCTGTAGATTCTTGAGTTTCATTATAATAACCTGGAAGTGAGATAATAGAAAATGTATTAGTGAATAATAGCTTATCAATTTAAATTCATTAGCTGGCATTAAATCACCCCTACACATAAATCTTTCTATGGAGCAATCACCTTTAGCTTGAAAAATACACGTTAATCCTTTTAGGAGAATACAATGAAATATTTAAAGAATTCTGTTTTTAGACAAATGATTCCTTCAATTCCCTATCAAGGCTGTTATAGGTTTTCTAAAAAATATACATAGCTAGTATTTTACCTTCTTTAATGATCTTTCCTGCAACAGAAACTAAATTCCTTTTCAACTTGAGGTCGAGCAGGAAGCTGGAAAAAAAAAAAAAAAGATACAGAGCTAGCATTTCTCTTTGTTTCTATTTTAAGGTTGAACAAAGAAATATGACAAAGTTATAGTTGCCTTTCGCAGCCATGGAAAAACAGCTTTGCAGAGACAATTGGAAAGACAGTCTTCCATTTTAAAAGGAAACAGAATCATTGTAAAGTTCAACTGCATCCAAGTTCTTGAATTCAAATTTTATTTCCATTTTGAGAGAGACCAGTTTACAAAGCATTGGGTATTTGTATTCTTTTCCTCTTATTCAAAATCTCCTTTCCAAAACTGCCATGTTTGTGCAGCTCTTGTAGAATAATCTTGGTTGATATTTTCATAAGCCCTAAAGCCATAGTGCACCCCACAATTTTGCTACATTTGAATGAGTCTAATGAGTCTCTCTCTCTTTTTTTTTCTCTCTCTCTCTATATGCACACACACAAACACACATATATACACATACACACAGGTTGATGGTAGGCTACAGAAGAATAAAAATGCAAATACTTCAATTAGTTTTTAAGGGTGAATGATTTTTATGATCACTTATGACTTATTTGAAATATACAAAGAGCTTAAAGGGTTATTAGACTTTGGAAAATTAAAATTTGTTCATTATAAGAACTTAGCAAAGACTCTGATTCAGGATTTTAGCAAGAAACCCAGTTGCTACAGGACCATTACTAGCAGGGCAAGTGTGTTTCATCATATATGCAGATAGCTGGAATAACATTTTTATGAAAAAAATTGTAGTCAGGACATTATCAATGTTTTCTTGCATTGGTCTTAGTTTTCCATTGCTGCTGTCTTTGCTTAGTGTTATTAATAGCTTCTCATTAGCAATTTAGTTTTAGTTAACTATATGATGTGAAGTAATGCATATTTACATTGATAATATTTTGGAGTTATATTTCCCCTACTAACATCCCAGAATTTAAGGACTGTATACATTGTGATTCAAATGCAGTAGACTCATCATATTTCTATTGTTGAAACTCATGTATTGATAATTCCTCTAATTTTTTCTTTGGTCTGTGCATGTTGAATATAACCACACTTTGGTCTCAGCGGCTTTTTCCTTTGAGTTCCCTCTTTGTTTTTTTCTGAATAGTTAATTTCCTTAAATTACTGTTCATAGATTTTGTATATAAAGGTGCACCTAACCTATTTTGTTAATATTTGTTAGAATGTTTAAAAGCACAGACAGAATAGAAGGTTTTCATGTTCTTTTTTAACCAAGTTATTTTTTTGCATTTTATAAAAATCAAAATAAATACAACCTACCTTATTGCTGAAGGGTATGTTATAAAACATATTTTCATTGTGGGCAGTTTCCTTACCTAGAAATACAAACTCTGTTATTACCTCTTTATTCATTTACATATTTGATGAATCATTTATTCAGTACTTCTTAAAAATGGTTTTTACAAAGGTAGGATACGGATGAAGAGAAAAATTACCAGAAAGATAAAAGGGGGATATTGAAAAGGCCCTCTGGCATATGCTATTAATTTCTCCTGCCCATGTGGATTGACTTGGGTAGGCTACTGAGGACTTACAGGAGTCAATTGAGTTTAGAAGCAATCTTTCCAACACCACTGAGTAACAACCTCCACTTGATTATTCCTTCTTCCTTTTCTTTTCCACATTCACCAGTATTGGCCAATTACAAAACACACTTCTCCATGAACACCTGCTCCTTCTACTCCCTGCTCTCCTAGACTACTGCTCCTCCTGCCTTTATCACTGGCTTTGCATTTCTCATCTCAGCCACAGGGCTCAGTTCTATGGCTTCTTCATTCCCACAGTCAGTGTTTTGGTCCAAGCTGTGGACAGTTGCTTCTAGAATATTCAATAGCTCCCTAGCTGACATCTAGCTCTTCCTTACTGTCTCAGTATTCAACACACATTCCCCCAATCACATGGAAATGAATTACTTCCTCAAGTGTTTCTCAAATTTCATTTGCTCTATCAGTAACTCTCAAGTATCAAGCACAAGGTTCCATTTACATATATCATCAGTCTTTCTAGCAATTACCCATGGTACAATTCTTATCTACATGTTGTATATGAGAAAACCAAGGCCTAAAGAGCTTAGTGACTTGCCGTAGGTCACAATTAGTAAGTTGTGAACAGTAGGATCAATCAAGAATTCAAAATTCACTGTCCTTTTATTATATCGTGATGTCTTCAGTGTTGCTATTTTATAGTCGCTTCCCGTTTATTTTGGATGTCAAGTAGTTTTGCATATAAATATAAAATCTATGAGAATTTTTACACTGACTTTCCTAATCCTATTAGGTTTACATTAATATTGAAATTGATTTACTCTGTACTTTGAGTCTTAAATCCTTCAATAAATACCAAGCACTTACCACTTGGATGATGCACAATGGTGAGTTTATCTAGAAGACAAAAAAAGCATGTTCTCCTGAGTTTTGTCCAATATTTATCTTAAATTATCTCTTTTTTTATTGTTGAACTAGTTCTTGTCTTTGAGGTCACTATGAAATCTCACAATCTGATCTAAAAATACCAACCCCAAATTTATCTACCTCCAGCTACTATGAGTGAAACCATGCTTTTTATTACTTTTGTCTTTTTCTCTCCCAACCTTTGTCTCAAGATATTATGATTTTAGATATGTTTGACATTTAATACAAGCTTGCTGCTCTGTCTTGATATTCCCTTAGCTTGAGCTACTTCATTCTTATTAAAAATCAATTTTATTCAGGAATAATTACATACAATTCAACCATTTATAAGGGAAGAGGTTGATAATTTTTGACAAATGTATATATGGCCATGTACCCACCAACTCAGTTAAGATAGAGACCATTTTTATCTCCACAGAATATTCCCTAATTCTCCCACATGTCAGTTGTCACCAAAATATTACTCATGGCAACCCCTGATCTGATTTTGTTGCAGTAGGTAGCTAGCCAGGCAGGAATGGGGCAGGAGAGGGCTCCCCATCACCCACCAGGAATGTCAGGTGACCATCAAGTGATGGTTCGGCAGTTATCACACTGCCTTTCTAAAAATGATAATTGGCAGCCTGTGCCAGAGATAAGCAATTTCCTGATGGTCCAGAATTGTCACACTAAAGCGATAATTGATCACTGGCACCAGGCAGAGGCAATTTCCCAAACAGATAAAAACACTTGAAATTGGTAATCAACTTCCAATAATTTTCAGGAATTGGGTGAGTGAGCTCCAGCATGCACATTAAGAGACAAAATGGTGGATTATGACCTTCCAGAGGCATTCCACTGGAAAAGGAAAGAAAGCATCATGTGGGCATGCACACAACTTTCTGAACACAATGCGCATGCTCACCTCCCAAGTGTAAGGAGGACACCATGCATGTGGGCAGCTCACCCTTAGAGAAGAATGAAGGGAAAGGAGTGCAAGATGCTGGAAGTGAGCCAGCATATAACGTCTTAAGATTAAAGTTAAACAGGGAACTGGACCTCCACAGTGCCTGCTGGGGTCTCTTCCAAATGTACTTTTCTTTCCCTCCTGCTCTAAAGCTTTTTTTTTTTTCCCATTTATTTATTTTATTGCATTTTAGGTTTTGGGGTACATGTGAAGAACATGCAAAATTGTTGCATAGGAACACACG
>NW_016107712.1:1103123-1152902 GCF_001604975.1 Cebus imitator
GGGCGACTTCCCGTGGCTCCAATCGCCAGCCAAAGGGCCCCTGGACCAGTGTATTTTGTAGGGAGAACCGCGGCTCCAGGGCGCTGACAAAGCAGCCGCGCGGGGCAAAGCAGTGGTGCCGGCCGGCACAGCCGCGCTGGCGACCGTGGAGCTCCTCTGCCCGGGAATTTCCTAGTCTGTGGGCAATAAAAACGCGGCGTCCACTCACCCTCTGCGCTTTCACTGGGAGCTGCAATCCTGAGCTGTTCCTAAACGGCCATCTTGGATCGTCCCCTCGCTCTAAAGCTTTTTAATAAACTTCTACTCCAGCCCTGAAACTTGCCTCAGTCTCTTTTTCTGCATTATGCCCCTCTGTCAAATTCTTTCTTCTGAGCAGACAAGAATTGAGGTTGCTCTAGACCTATATGGATTTGCTGTTGGTAACCTGGATATTTGCCACCCCTAACAATTTCTGCTTCTATAATTTTGTCTAGATTAGTTTCATCTAGAATTCCAGATAAATGGAACACTGCAACATTCTCTAGTATTCCTTTGTGTCTGATCCATCCTTGTTATTTGATATATTTCACTCAGTATGTGTAGTGTCTGTGAGATTCATTTATATTTTTGTTATAATAGTAGGTATTCCTTTTTATTGCTAAGTAGCATTCCATATAATTATGTATTCTTCTATTGGACATTTGGATATGTTTTAATAACTTAGTGTAATTGTTTCCAGTTTGGATACTACAAATGAAACTGCCAATGAACTTTTGGGAACAAGTCTTTGGGTGAACACAGGCATTTCTTTGTCTTGGGGAAAAGCCTAGGCCGGGTGCAGTGGCTCACACCTGTAATCCCAGCACTTTGGGAGGTCAAGGTGGGCGGATCACGAGGTCAGGAGATTAAGACCATCCTGGCCAACATGGTGAAATCCCCTCTCTACCAAAAATACAAAATAAAATTAGCTGGGTGTGGTGGTGCACACCTGTAGTAGTCCCAGATACTCGGGAGGCTGAGGCAGGAGAATTGCTTGAACTCAGGAGGTGGAGATTGCAGTGAGCCGAGATCGCGCCACTGCACTACAGCCTGGGCAACAGTGTGAGAATCCTTCTCAAACACACACACACACACACACACACACACACACACACACACACACACACCTGGAGTGGAATGACTAGGTCATATGGTAAGTGTATATTTGATAACTCTACAGTAATCACTCCACTTTATATTTCCATAAGCAATGCATACAGTGCATATCCAGTTCCACATCCTAACCAACAGTCTTTTAAAATTGTAATTCATTATACATTTTGTGTATTGGTAAATCATTGTAGTTGAATTTTCTTTTTCCTAATGATTCATGATATTGAGCATCTTTTCACATGCTTATGGGCCATTTACTATCATAAACTAAGACCTAGGGACTAGATGTGCTCATTGGTGCTGGGCTGTCACTGCCTCTAGGTCCTCTCAGCAGAATGAGCTAAAGAAATATATATTTGTACACACAACTATATTTCTACATTTATCTCTGTGTAATTATATATGATCAGCCATGATTTGTTATACTTTTACCTCCAATTCCAGTGCAATACCATACCACTCATTCTAGCCCTTCTTTTTCCTTAATTATAACTGGTTTCTCAGACAATAAAAAACCTGTATCTTATTATTCATAATACATTTTTTGTTTATATTCCATTTTATCTCCTATCTCTGCCTTGTCTTCATTCACTGAATATGTAAAATATTAACAAAGTTCTAAAAGTGAGAATTGTACAAAGAGGTATACTTAGAGGAGTGTGGATTTTTATTTTTGACTCAGTTTTGGCAAGTTTTGTTTTTCAAGTAATTTGTTTTTTTGGTGTAAGTTGTAAAATGTATTTGCAGAAAGTTAATTATATTTTCTTAGTATCTTTTTTTTTTTTTTTTGATATAGAGTCTTACTCTGTCACCCAGGCTGGAGTGCAGTGGCGCATTCTTGGCTCACTGCAACCTCTACCTCCCAGGTTCAAGTGATTCTCCTGCCTAAGCCTCCAGAGTAGCTGGGGTTACAGGCACCTGGCTAATTTTTTGTGATTTTAGTAAAGATGGGGTTTCACCATGTTGGCCAGGCTTGTCTCAAACTCTTGACCTTAGGTGATCCAGCTGCCTCAGCCTCCTGAAGTGCTGGGATTACAGGTGTAAGCCATGGTGGCTGGCCAATGCCACAGCACCTGGCCCTTGGTATCTTTTTAATGTCCGTAGGATCTGTCGCAGTAACCCAATTTAATTGCTGATTTAGGTATCTGATTTTCTTTTTTATTTTCCGTGATCATTCTTCCCATGGGCTTATCAAATTTATGTTTTCAAACAACTTATTTTTAATTTTATTTTCTGTTTTGTTTATCTCTTTCCTTTTTTACAGATTTCTGATCTTAATTATTTCTCTCCTCTTACCTCTTTTTGGAGGTTTGCTTTTCATTTTCTATTTTTCTAAGGTGGAAAGTTAAATCTTTGACTTCAAGCTTTTTGTTATTTTCTAGTATATTAGTTATAGTAATATATTTCCCTTTAGCTGTAACAACATACTTCTTTTATCTGCATTCCACAAATTTTGATGTTTTCTTCATTAGTTTCAGGTTTAAATACTTTCATATGATTTTTTACTTAACCCTCACATTATTTTGAATATCATATTTAATTTCTGAGTATATTGGGAGATGCTCTAGATATACAATTTTTAATTGATTTCTAATTTACTTCTGTTGTGGTAAGAGAATATAAGATCCTAAAAGACTGAAATTTTTTGTACTCTGAAGATTTCAGTATTTAGAAATTTACTGAAACTTTTTTGATCATCTAGCCTGTGTTCCATCTTGATGAACCTCCATGTATACCTTTAATAAATATGTATTCTGACTTAAAAAATTTTTTTTGGTAAATATCAGGTCAAGTTAGCTGATAGTGTTATTTAGGTCTTCTGTAGCTTTACTGGTTTTTGTCTGTTTTTTCTATTAGTAAGAAAGAAGTGGAAATATCTTTGTGTACAGTCAGATTTTGTTTCAGGAGTTTTAGTAAAACTCCTATATATAATATAAAATCATTTTATATTATACAGATATTTAGAATCGCTATATCTTTCTAGTGAACTGCTTTTTTATCTGTATGTAATATCCTTGTTTATCTTTTGTAATACTATTTTTTATGCGTATGATTACTGTTGTCATAGTGACCTTTTACTATCCTTTACTTTCAAACTATCTGTGTTTTATATCTAAAATATATGTCTTTTAGACAGCTTAATGTTGGGTATTGCTTATGTTTCCAGCCTGAAGATGTCTGCTTTTTAAAAGAAGCATTTAATTCAGTTACCTTTAATATAATTATTGATGTGGCTTAGTTAAATACTACCATCTTCTTGGTTCTTCACTTATCCATTTTGTTTATGTTCCTCTTTGTCTAGTTTGCTTCTTTATTTTTGGTAAATGAAACATTTTTTTAATGATCTATTTTATTTCCTCTATAGGTTTCCTAAGTATATTTGTTTTTATCTAATTTTATAATGGTTGCTTTCTATTTTTAAAATATGCATCTTCAACTTAGATCTTGAGACAGTAGTATACCCCATAGTACTTCATGCCTTATACTTGACACATCATGTTTCTTACTTTACCCTCTCCTTTTCCTACTTTATAGCTGAATTTTTACACTTTACACTCTATCATATAACCATTTTGGAAACATAAAATTCTATTTATCTGACTCCACTGTCCTTTGCATGATTTTTTTCATATTTTCTTCTTCATATTATATAACTTCTAACTTAAGTTTTATTATTTTGCTTTAAACTGTTGTCTGTGAAGTAATTTATTAGAAAAAGGAAAACATAATGTTTTATATCTACCTTCTTTGTATAATTTTCAGTATTCTTTTTCCCATAGATTCCCTCAGTGAGAATCTGAGTTTGTTTGTTAATATCCCTTCATCTTCTCTGAGATTTTCAAACATTTATTCTATTGTAATTTTGCTATGAATTATTTCATTTCATTTATCTAAAAATGTCTTTATTTTATCACATTTTTGAGGTAAATTCCCTCTGGATTTAGAATTCTAAGTGGTCAATTTTTTTTTAGGACTTTAAAGATATGATCATATTGTCTTTAATCCTCCATTGTTTCTGATAACAAATTATTGAATATTGTTATCTTTTCCCCTCTATATTTAATGTGTCTTTGGGTGCTTTCAAGAATTTTTTTTACCTTGGCTTAAAGTAGCTTGAAAAAATAAGTTGCCTGGAAGTCCTTCTTTTAAAAATTATGCTAATTTTGGTTCTTAAAACTTTTGCAAAAATATGCAAGTGGTTTGCTTTAAATTTGGCAAGTTTTTGGTCATTTTTTTTAAGTGTTTTGCCCCCTTTTATTCTTTTCTCCTGGGTCTTAATTACATGCATTATAGAATGCATTATTTGTCATAAATGTCCTTGGGTTCTGTTCATTTTCAAAGTCTTTTTATCTCTTTGAAAATCAAATTGGATAATTTCTATTGATCTGTCTTAATTTGCTTCCTAACTCTTAATTTGTCATCTCCAAATTGCTAATAAGTTAATCTGATGAATTTTTATTTATTTTATTGTACTTTTCTATACATTCTACTTAGTCATTTTATTTCATTTTCTTTTCTGCTGAGATTCCCTATTTATTCTGTCCTTAAAACCATATTTTTCATTAAATTCAGTGTTTATAAGAGGTGTTTTAAAGTCCATTTGCTAAGATCAACAACATCCAACATCTCAGGTTCTGTCTATGGTTTCTTTTTCTTCATTAAGATTACACTTTCCCATTTCTTTGTATGTCTTTTTTTAACTGAACACTGGGCATTATAGATAACGTGTTGTATATTCTGGATTCTAGAATATTCTTCCAATGACAGTATGTTCTTGTTTTAGTAGGCAGCTCAATTACTGGCAAGAACTTGTATAGACTTAATTTTATTCTTTTTCACCTTGGGTTTATTGCAATAGAAAGCCCAAGGTGTCTTCTTTTTAAGGTCCTGAGTTTATAAGTTCAGTCAGCCTACAAACTCTGTCTCCTGTATAGATCTTGTTGGGGCTTGGTTTGGGATTTTGTTAGGGCATGTCTACAGTAGCTCTTACTCTGAGTCATGGTCTTTACTCATTACATCTTTTGGGTGTCACAGCAGAATGTCAGATATTTTAAGGAGGTATTAAGGTCTCTAATTCAACAGGGACAGAAATTAAACATTCACAGACTGGCTTTTCCTCAACTCTGCACAACATCTAGTGTCTCTCTTTTGCTTTCAATGTCCTAGAAGTTGCTATCTTGCATGGTTTGACTGTCTCGCCTTGCACATGTACAGCTCATCTCTCAGCCACAGACTTGTGGTGTCCTTCACATGGACCTCTTAGGCTACCTCTCTACACAGCCACCTCCTCTCAGTGACCCACCACACCCATTCTAGCAGCTTCAGCTGCCCTGAACTGGGATGTCTGCCTTCTCAGTTCAACAGGACTACTTTTCTTTGCTCAGAGTATAGTCAAGAAATATTCCTCTGGCAGAAACCTATGCCATGATGAGAGACACTTCGTGAGTACTGCTTGTCTCTAGAATTATTTATAGTCCTTGGCTACCTATTGTCTGCCTCCTAATATCACTTGCTTCATATATTTGCCCAGTTTTAGTGTCCTATGCAATAGAAAAATTTGTGTGGTATTTATTTCAATGTGGCTGAAAGGAGAACTAACTGAGTCATAATTAAGGCACTGATAATTAAGAGCATTGATTTTGAATTAAACAGAAATGGCTTACCACTTCTTATGTTTGTCCTTTAACTTCAGTTTCTCAGCGCCACAGTTTCCTTATTTATGAACTGGGAATATTTCCTACCTCATAGAGTTATTGTAAGAAACAATAATATATAGGAGATAATAAATGTTAGCTTTTTAAGGCTCCTTGGTAAGATTATTTATTTAACTTGTAATTTTATAAATCATTAAAATTTTAATCTTATTCATATTAGAATGGAGGTTCTGTTACCCATAAGATGGCCCTGTCTTTAAGACCTTAATTATTTTAGAAAGTATATTTGTGTTTTAGAAAACATTTTAAGGACCTTAAGGAATTCTCCCTAGAAAAATAACAACTCTATAATATGAAGAGAAATGAATTTCAACATGAAGGACTAGCTAAAAGCTATGCAATATTAATGAAAATGGAAGAGATGGAAGCTTTCACACTCTTTTAGTGGTTGTAAGTTTTTAATTATCTGTGCATGGGTAGAGTCTTGGGGAAAGAGTGGTCAGATAGTGACAACATTATTTATTTTTAATTTTGGAATATGTTGTTTATTTTTGCAAAAGACTTACCATCTTAATAATGTTTGATTTGCTTAATACAGAGTCCCCTCCTCTAATCTCCACTGCCAGAGCCACTTTTAATTATTAGAAATTTTTAAATGATACATACATTGACAATTGTGAGAATTCACTATATGAAGAATATCCAAACTTATTAAAAAGCATGCGTCTTTAATCATTTGATTTCTTTTTTTTTTTTTTTTTTGAGACAGAGTGTCACTCTGTCACCCAGGCTGGAGTGAGTGTAATGGTGTGATCTCACCTCATTGCAACATCTGTGCATCCTGGGGGTTCAAGCAATTCTCCTGCCTCAGCCTCCTGAGTACCTGGGATTACAGGCATGTACCACCACACCTGGCTAATTTTTATATTTTTGGTAGAGATGGGGTTCCACCATGTTGGCCAGGCTAGTCTAGAACTCCTGACCTCAACTGATCTGCCTGCCTCAGCCTCTCAAAGTGCTAGGATTACAGGTGTGAGCCACCACGCCTGGCCTTGATTTCTTATGTAATGGATTATTAAAAAATGGAGCAGTATTTTTTTTTTTGCAACTTACATAGATATCAAAAGAAAGAGAGTAACAAGACTTTATTATATTTATAACATATAAAATAGTTATATTCTCTGGTTCATTATGAACTTTCATTATGAACCAGAGAATATAAGTATTTTATGTTAACTCATCCAAGCACTCTCAGATGCATATATAGTTATAGATGCATATTTTGTAGACAAGGAGTTTGACTACCAGAGATTAAGATTTTCTCCATGTTAGATGGCTAGGAATTGTTGAGGTTTAGATTTGAAATCAGGCCCATTCAACTCCACAGTCCCTGAACATTCAACTTAATCACTTTATAGCAGGCAAATCTTACTTACTATAGACATTTTCTTCTTCTGGCCTTTTTCCAATAATGCTATCTCGTAGTTGTCGTAATTTCTCCTTAATGTGGAAACAACCAGGACATAGTTACAATTTTCACATTTTTTATGGGTCAAAAAGAAAACATTGACTACTATTAGCAATACCAATGCTGCTACTTGATATTCATTTGCTACTTACGATGTCCCAATTGCCAACCTTGATGCTTTACACATATTATCTTACTTAATTCTCACAGCTTAATGAAGTGAATGTAAAATATCATCATTCAATTTTGCTGATACGAAAACTGAGGTACAGAAAGGTACAGTAACTTTCTCAAATCATAGTTATAAGTGGTAGAATCAAGATTGGATCCTAGAGTGAAATTCTTTGGGAAGCTGCTTTCCCAACCCAATGCTTGTGGGGTCTACATTGGCTACTTAGTGTGCAAAAGCAGACGGGTTGCACAGTGATGGTTTGCTGCTTCCTGAGCCACCTCCAGCATCTGTGTGGTACATTCCTGCCCAGTGTTCTAATTCTAAAATTTGGAGACTTAAAAGCAGATGATACGTAACAGAATTCCTGTTCTTAGCACATCTGTTGTCTTTCTTTGATTTCCAAATATTGAACATCATCTTTTTAAGCAAAATGTAAAACAAGCTAACATTCAAGAATCCTATTTTAGAACAGAACTTAAGAGTGGCACTTTTTCCTCAGTGTTTTCCTGGAAACCTAGAAACCACTTTTCCTATTTAGTTGTTTCCATTGCCTTACAGATCTCTCCTACCAGTGGTGCCAAACTCTTCTTCAGGTCCTCCGTGACTGTGAGTAGGGGTGAGTAGAGTGAAGGGCAAGGCTTTCCCTTCCCCACCATTTCATTTTCAATGCCAGGGATCCTTCCCAATTCTTAGTTATTCTGGAAACCAGCCTCTATTAACTCCGTGTTTGTGCCATATTTTTTTCTTAGTTTCCTAGAATAATTCCTTCATCCATAATAATATGACTTCAGTTACCTCTGATAACTTCACTTATATTCATAGGATACAAACAAATACTTTTGCAAGCTGAAAGAGAAATACTGAAAAGTGCATAGAAATGCATATTTGTTTACATGTGTGTGTGTTGAGAAAACGGGGAATATTCGTCTTTTTGCTGTTTGGATTTTGGCCCAGTCCCCTATGTTAAGGACTGCCTGATTTCTCTGACAGAATTCAGACCAAGTCATTAAACTTTGATGCTATGGAAAGTAATCTTAGTATCTGTTGGCCTTGATTTAAAAAAATATTTTTAAATAAACATGAACAATATTCATTATCCCATTATTGCCTTATTATTAGGTAAGGCAGATCAGTCTCTAAGTCATGAGTATGAAGTGCCTTATATTCTTCCTAAACCAAGATTAAATATAAATATGCAAACAAAAGAGAAACAACCAGGTTTAATGAAACAACTAGAAAAATATTTTCCAAAATGATACTTAGGTTGGATAACTCTAAATGAAAAACTTTATTATTTAAGGGTCTGAGGAGGATGAAATACAATTGACTTACTTCAGCAAAATCTATACAATCTAACATTGCTAGGAAAGTGATTTGTAGGTCTGCACTTAAACACATGTGTATTGGTGATGACATTGACATGATTGAGAAGCAATGTTGTAATTCTGATCATTAACAATGAAGAACTGCAGAACTCTATAATCAGCATCCTTTAGCATTTATTTGGCAAAATAATTGCCTTTGCTTAGTGTGGCAAAATCTGGATGAGGTTCAGCCACCAACCCACAACCATAACTGCTTTTAGAGACAGGTAATTTCTAACAAGGCATGATTTCAGATGAACTGGGAAAGTCCCCTGGCCCATATGCTATATTGTTTGAAATTTCTCCATATTGGTTCTTTTTTTATTGTTTAAAAATGTTTTCATAAGTATCGTCTTTTAAATGAAAATTATCTCTTGGGAAAGGTACAATATTAAGCCATTATCAATTATTTATACTTTGGCCTAAATTAGCTTATTAAATGTGTTTAATCAAACAGCTATCTAGAACTGGGTTCTGTAGCAATGGGTTTTCTGTGATAAGAAGAAAACACTGTTAAAATATCTTTAGAGTAAAAAGGGATGGAATATGGGAATATGCCTATGTTATCTCTCACTGAGGAATGTCAAGGGGTGTATGTGGTATATTTTGTTTTCACTCTCACCTCAGAACCATGTCCTCCAATTCCATCTCAAGATGTAACTTATATTTACAGAAGACAAACTTATTTGAACTTAATATTCTTGGTATTTCTCTACAAGCTGTGACTGAGATATATATACGTGTATGTGTGTAAATGTGTGTGTGTATGTGCGCATATATATAAGTAAAAGTTTAAGGAGAAAGAATATAAGACTGACTGCATTTTATTTAGGACTGTTGCTTAGTGTGATTTCAATGTATTGTCTTATTCCTTTCCCTTTAAGCTTGGCATACGTAATATACTCTTCAGTGTAAAGATGCTTTACCTTAATCTTGTCAACAAGATTCAAAAAACAGTCACTATACTAAAGACAGGTACTATAAGCTGATTAGGTATTAGCTTTGGTATACTGGGTTTCAGGGTTGACTTCACCAATGGCTGCTGAACATAATAGCTGGATATTTTCAAACATTTAATTGATTGCTTAAAGTATCTTTTTTAGTGATTAATTAAAAAAAAGAACAGTTACTTGTATTCCTTGTGAAAAATGAAACATTAACAAACAATCTAGGGGCTCCACAAGTGAGGGAATGTCCCAGAAAAGAGTGGGATCAGTATTACCTGCTGAATCATTTCCAGGCCACTTTTTCCCATCTGCCAGTGTTTAAATTTCTCCAGAGCTTCATCCACAGACATTTTCCCATTTTTGACTTTCTCTTGCAGGAGGATGAGTTCTTCCTGACCAGCAGTAAGGCAGCCCCTGAGAGTAGGATAGGCTGGACTCTCTATCCGAGACCTGTCTAAAATACAAGGGGAGAGTGCATTAACAGGAAGTCCACGTGTAGACAACTGGGAGCAAAAGCACTCTACAAAGAAGCCACTGGAGTAGCTTCTTCTTAACTCTCTATGAGCAGTTAAAAAATCAACCAGTACATTTTTAATGAGTCTCTTTCTAAGGATGGACGTTCCTGGAACCTAGTCTTATGGGCTTAAAAATGTGTCCCATTACTGAGAAACAGAAAGGGACAAGGGAGGAAAGGACAGTAGCAAAAGTTACATAGTTTGCTAGTTGAGGGTAGTGCCAATTTTGTCTTCTTTTTCTGAGAATTATAAGAGATCATGTGCAAAAAATACTTAGCACAGTGCCTGCTGCACAGTAAGCTAAATGAATGTTAATATTAACAATAAATATCTGTAGAATAAACAGTCTTCCCAACTTTGGGAAAGGGGATATCAACCAACATCCAAATGTCACAAAAGACTTAGGATCATTTGAAAAACGTATTTCCGAAAGATTTAAAATAAATAATTGGTCAGTTTGTAGTGAAATGCTTCCTTTTCAAAAGAGTTTATTTTGGAGCATGCCACATATTATTTCCTCAGCACAAAAGGAATGGTAGATGGCTTGGCTTGAAGCACAGTGGTAGCAAATTGGCAGACCATGGGTGAATTCAGTGCTTTCCTTGTCCACCATGGTGTTTAAAGATATAAATAGGTCTGCATGTCTTTAGAGATGCTATATGTTCTCTAGATTACTGCAATCTCTGTCACACTTTATAGTTATTGGGTGACAACACACGTCTGCTACCAGCCTGGCTGCTGGAACTCATTTGAGTTTGTATCTTATCAATTATTTCCATTGAGTGAAACCTACTTTTTATATTATTTCAGAAAGCGTAGGTAAAATGTCTTAATATACTATCAAACCTAAATATGCCCACAGAATCTGAAAGGAGAGAATTGCCAGTTCTAACTGTATACCAGTGAGCTGACTCTGGAGGGATCTGCCCATTTCTGGGAGTGTGTCTTCAAGAAAGAACAGATGAACTTGACTGTCTAGATAATATTAACAAGGATTTGGGAAATGGGAGGGCATTCAAATTCTGCAGTAATAAGAACCTGTTGATATAATTAGGATTGATTATTTTGGAAAAAGAGGCTTCAAGTGTTCAATAACAAATGTTATGTGTCTGAAGAGGACTTTGGCCTTGGGGTTGTCCTGGAATGACCTTTCATGTTCCTCTCAGTTTTGAGAAGGACTATAACAGTGAATCTTGGAACAGGGACACGGAGGGGGTTTCTTTTCAAAAAGATCCATATGCACCTAAAAATGTCGCTGTGGCCATTCTGATTCCCACAGGAGCTTGCTTTCTTTGTTTGTTTTTTTGTACTTTTTCCCTTTTCACCATTTCCATTCAACACAGAGGCTTTCTTGACTTGTCTTTTCTCTTCAGAATCTATTCACCCAGAACTAAGATGTCAACAGATTCTATACTCAAAATCTTCCTTCAAGGATGATGGAGCATGAAATCCCAGAGGAACTGGAGAAGCACAAGTTAGCCAGAGGGCTAACTGGTTCAGCAGCAAAAAGCACAGATAACAATTGACATCTTGCTTCTTATACCTATACCTTCTTATACCTTCTTGCCTGTAAAAAGCAAATCTTTTTATAGGCCTCTACACTCAAATGCAGTTCGTGAAATGCAGTTAGCAGTGGAATTCTATGTGCCACCCCTGACAGAGGAGAGACGTTGAGCATCATCATTTAACAGCGATGCCATTTAACTATCACCTCACTTGTGTCATCCTTTTGCCTAAGTGTGAATCCATTTTTATTTCAAGTAACCCAGGCAGCTGGATTTTCTGCTCTTTTGGAAGTTAGCTCAAGGAAAGTTTTCCCAGAAAACCTTACCAGTTTTAGTTATGCTATATGTGCCAGTTTAACTTAATTAAAATAATATTAATTCTTTTTAATAGTATTTATTTCAATTACCCTCTCATATGTCTCAATCTAGCTATTAACATATAAGTTAGATGACTCTTTGGGGATATGGTGTTCAGTTGCATGATTGTGCAGAAAGAACAAAAGAGCAAGTTAGGTGCAACAGAGGTCTTAGATGTTACCTTGAAAGTGAGTTGTTTACAACTAAACTGAATCTGCTTTTATATAAATCTGCTTTTACCTTTTTTTTAGGAGTAAAGAGATTAAAGCGTTTGTTTTGATAAATTATGATTAGACATGACAAGTTGCAAAGGAAAATGATTTAGGCATTTCACTACCTTTTTATCTAACCAGTAATTTTTGGTAGAGTTTAAAGATTACTTTATTGCATTTAGATAAAAATTTGATGGGGAAAAGGAGGTAATGAAAGGTTTTCTGTCCTCCTCAATTTTATACATTTTTAGGTTACCTTCAGAAGAGTTAGTATGAATATAATTTTCATTAAAAAGCATTTACCAGACTGGTAACTATGTATTATATACTCTTGTCTTTTAGTGTAAAAGCTTCAAGGTAAACTAATGTTTTTAAAGTTAATTCTTTTTAAGTAAATTTCTCTTCACAAGATTTTCCATTTGATCAAATATTGGTCACATAAACATCAACCAACCTATTGTGGTGAGTATATAAATCTACAGATTAGGTAAGAATGTAAATAGGGCTTTTCATTAAAATTATATTACTAGGTAACTGGCTGGAAGGACTTTATTGAAAATTTGAAAGAAAACTTGATTGCTCAACAAAAAGTAATTTAAAATAGGAAATATTTACTTAATAAAAATCACGTAGTTATTAGAAAAATAATAAAGACTGTAGCAACATAGAAAGTGCTTACTATGACAAGTATAAAAGCAGGCTATGAAACTATACACACATTAACATTTTAACCGTATCAAAGTTGTATGCATAATAAAGCACGAAAAGACATTTTAAAAGATAATATAAGTTGTTCTATTGTGATGCCATCATATTACATATGTAATTGTTTTCTTATGATCGCCAACTTTCTATAATAATACTATGTTGCTTTTACTATATAAACAATTTCTCCTGCCTTAGTAGTAGGCTTTCCCATGGAATGCATACCATTTCAATCCATGCCAGATTTACCATGCTGTAAGCACCATGTCATACGATAAGTACCATGTGATATCACACTATACATTACCATCACACCAAATTAGTTTGTGGCACTTGGAAAGAACTTCTCAGTAATAAGATTTAAAGAACTAGGATCCAGGCATGGTAGCTGACACCTGTAATCCCGGCATTTTGGGAAGCCAAGGCGAGTGGATTGCTGGAACCCAAAAGTTCCAGACCAGCCTGGGCAACATGGAGAGACCCCCATCTCTACATAATTAGCCTGTAGTCCCATATACTCAAGAGGCTGAGGTGGGAGGATTGCTTGAGCCTGGAAGATCAAAGCTGCAGTGAGCTGAGATCGCCACAGCACAGAGCAGACCCTGGCTTGAGGAAAAAAAAAAAAGAGAGAAACAGCAAGAGAGAGAAAGAGGGAGAGAGAGAGAGAGAGAGAAAGAGAGAGAGAGAGAGAGAGAGATCTCATAGTGATCAAAATTTAAACCTAAATTTATTTTTTGTTATTTAGCTTGGAAATTGGTAGGAATACAAGCTCAGGTCCATACAGACAAGTTAAAAGATGCTTGGTCTATTGATTTATTTTTAAGTTTCAAGTAAGGCCTCTGTATCCCCTTAACTTTAGGGTTGCATATATTCTTTGAGATTTGTTTGGTTTCATTTTGTTTTTGTTTTGATGCAGAGTCTCTTTTTGTCACCCTGGCTGGAGAGCAGTGGCAGGACCTGAGCTCACTGAAATCTCCGTCTCCTGAGTTCAAGTGATTCTCATGTCTCAGCCTCTTGAGTAGCTGGGATTACAGATGCACGCCACTACACTTGGCTAATTTTTGTATTTTTAATATACATGGGGGTCTCACCATGTTGGCCAGGCTGGTCTCAAACTCCTGGCCTCAAGTGATCTGCCCACTTTGGCTTCCCAAAGTGCTGGGGTTACAGGTGTGAGCCCCCACACTTAGCGTTTAGTGTTTTATTTTAATGACTGTGATTTTAGAAGATGATTTTTTCCCCACCACTTAGAAAATACAGAAGAGTCCTGAAAACTGGAATAACTGCCACTCATTATTATAATCTTCAGAAATAGGTACTGTTGAGAAACATTGTTTGCCCTGCCCCTATGGCTCCTCTGTGGAGGGTACCTTTTAGTTTGTAATATAGTGGTAGGCCGGTAACAGTGGTCTACTTGGTATATTCTTGAGTTATGAGTAAATATAGAACACCTGCGTATTGATAAGAATCACTGTCTTAGAGCAAATAAATATGTGGATGAGAATTTGCTCAGGGCTTTTAGCCTGGAAAGCTGTCAGCCTCTCAGCTCGCAGGCTGTTGGTCCCCTGGATAGATCCATTCTGTTCTGTCTGGGTGTCTGCCTCTCAATACCTTCAGCACCATCTGGGTGGGGGTCTCCCAAGCGAGCTTGTACTCGGTAAGGTAACATGAATGTCTTGGTGGTTCTCCTTTTTAACTATCTGTTTCTTTCCTTTTTTCCTGAATTAGGATTATACTGATATAGTTCCTGCTCTTTTCTCTTAGTCATGTTGCCTAAGAATCTTTCCACGCCATTAAGTATTCTTTGAAAAATGGTTTTTAAAGGGGGCATTATATTCTAAAATTTGTATATTCAGTAAAGTATTTAATTATTCTCCTACTATGGGATTTTTTTTATTGTTTCCATTTTTCTCCACAATTATATGTTGTTGGAGCTTATAAGCCTTTTATGTGAATCACTGACTGCATTATTTATTTGGTTGGCATAGACTCATAAAAATATAATTTTTGAGTATGATATCTTTTAAAGTTATTGATGTATACTTAGAGCCAATCTCTTTCCTGGAACGTGTTGTTATATACACTCTCACCAGTAGGATGAGGGAGTGTTTGTACTGTTTCACTTTTGATAATATTTTGCATTATGCAATGCAAAGAAGTACACAAACTTTATAATAGTTTTATAACCTAAACCTTTAATTGCCAGTGATTCTTGTGTTATTATCACACTGGGTGCTGCACCTTAAACCATTGAATAACAAACTTTAATATTACACTTGGCCACCAGTTCTGCCCTAATCTTTTTTTTCCCCCCCAAGTGATTACCTTTCAGCTCTTCTTAATTATTTTTTATATCAATTTAGAAACATTCTTTTAAACTGTTATCTCTTTCCCTAAAGGAAAAGTATCCTATCAAAATGATTGGGATTCCCTTAAATGTATAAGTTATTACAGAAAGAGTTGAGAGTATTTCATCTCCCATTAGGAAAATAGCATTATTTTATCTTTTTAATAGGTAACTTTTGTGTATGTTTTGAATTTACAGTGAATAAGTTCTTTTCTTTCATGATGTCACCAAACTAATATTCTCATATATAAAAGTGAATTATTTATCAATTATATCCAGCTAGTTGAAATAATTTTTTAAAGTCTTATAGTTGATTTTTTCAAGTTTTCTGGTATGTATGTATGTATGTAGATCACCTAAAAATAATGGAGAAAGTATCTTCTTCACAGTAATTACACGTTTGATTTTTGATGCATGTTATTGCAGTTGCTAGAAACTTCCAGAATAATTGTAAGTAAAAATGTTGTAATGGGTATCCTTATCTTGTTCCTAAATCTAACAGGTATACCTCCGCTTCTGAATTAATAAGATATTTCTGATAAGTTGAGAAATTATTCTCTTTCTTATTTTGTAAGGTTTTTAAAAAAATTATGAATAGTTGAATAATCTTTTTCATCAACTGAAATCATGTTTTTTAAAAATAAGTACAATACACTAATATTTCTATTCCATGAGATGATTCATATAATATAAAAATTCTCTTTTATTTGAATTAGAAATAACTCACTGGCAAAACTTATCCTGGTTATCTTTTGAATTAAAACTGTATACAAATCCTTGGTCATTAGTCTAGTGATATTTTTAATTTTTATCACTTGATATAATTTTATTAATCACTATTTCCTTAGTATTTTGTGGGATGTATCTTTCTAAAGCAGAATATAGTTTTATTTTAGCTTGAAGGAGCTAAAAATGTACCACTCTGGCACATTAACTATTTAAATTGAAAAACAGCAGGTGCAAGAAGATCATTCTGACCTTCAGTTGTTTCCCAAAAGCAGAAGACTAAATTCTCATGTGAAAGACATTCACTCTATACAGGAAGGAAAAGCAATATCCTTATCTTCAAAGAGGAGAAGTTGAAACTAATTCTGTACAGACCTAGTTAGAATAACTCTTATCTTTTAAGCCTCCCATTTTCACAGTTTACTTTTCCTTGTCTAGTTAAATAACTGGCTAACTGCTTCTTTGGGTCTTCATTTTCTGTGAGGGCTCCACTGCCATGTGAAACTATTATGCTTTTCTCTTGTTAATCTATTTTACATCAATTTAATTCTCAGTCCTGGCTGGTACCATAAGAAGATAGTGGTGGAGTATTTTGCCTCTGTAGTCTTTTGTTCACATTTGTGTCTATATCTTTTTATGGGGGAGATTGTATAATACGATATTTGGAGCCAGGTAGATGAGGGCTCAAAGCTCTTTCTCATTCCGTTTTTGTAAACTCCAGTTTCTTTGTCTATAAAATGAAGGTAAATAATCCCCTTCTTAAAGAGTTGTTGCGAGTTAAAGGAGCTAATATGAGTAACGTGCCTTGTAATGTTTCAGGCTTGTGTTAGTTGTAATGAGAGTTGTTAATATGATTACCTAAAATAATACAGAAGCTGATTATAAGTTTGGCCTTCAGAGTAAAACAGAATTGAGTTCAAATTTCACCTCTACCATTTATTAGCTTTGTCCTTGGTTACAAATAATTAATCCATTTTAAAAAGGAAAATAGTACCTATCTCATAAAATAGCTGTGAGGTTTTAATGAACTATTGTTATGCAGATGATTAATACAGCACCATTTGTCCTCAATGACCGTTACTGCTCTGTGAGACTGTTTTATATGACAGGAATTTACTGTGATGACTGCTGTTATACATAATCTTGTTTTGTATGAGATTATAAAGACTATACATATATATGTATTTGTATATACATATATATGAAGGAATTTGAAAGTAGTGTTTACTTTCTAAACTTTCAGATTTTTTATCTTTTTTGTTTATTAATGAAGTCATGAATTAAAGGACATGTTTTTTTTTTTTTTTTNTTTTTTTTTTTTTTTTTCTAGTTCCTACATATTTTTATATTATTTGGTCATCATAACCAGATTATTGCTACTATATCAGCAATAATTATGTGACATTACATATTTTTTCTTTATCACCAATATTTTACATTCATGTCTTATAAATTTAGAATATTTAAATTTACCTCCATAATTTTAATACCATAATTCTTTTTTATTTTGTTTAATTCCTCATTAGTTAGAATATGTTTTGGGTAATGCTTTCATAATGACAGAATGGCTATCTTTTCCAAAATTTTGTATATCCAAAAATTATTATATTTGTTTTCTTCTTACCCGAACAAAATGGCTAAATATAAACTTTAAGTTGCAGTCTTCTCTCAAATAAACTTGATAGTCAATTATCTCAAGTTTGTGTCACACAGATTCTCTTATTTTTTTAAATGGATTTTGATTTATTTTAGCAGGAAATCTAGTTTAAAATACTTGCTCAGTGCTTTAAGATTGTTTCTTTTTCCTTATAATCAAAAAGATTTGCTAAAGTGCTTTTAAACATGAGCAACTTTCCTTATTTTTTCCTGTCTCATAGTGAGCCCACTCAATCTGCATTATTCATTCTCCAACTTCCCACTTCTCCAAAGATCAGCTTAATAAAGTCATTGATTGCATTTTCTATTCTAGTTTTAAAAACCCTGTCCTACTTGAGTTGTTCTCCACATCTTCTTACTGTTTTCATCTTTCCACCTACTAAGAACAAACCCTTCTTCAATATGTTCTCTACTTCGCTGATTTATTTTCACCTAGTGTTAGTCCCTTTTTTTTGTGACCAATTTGGATTTTAATTTGCTGTTGAAACTTTAGCTTCCTAGTTTATTTTATTTTTATGATACTTCCTCTTGTTATACCTTTTCTTCATGTCGCATGTTTAATCTCATTCTGTTTTCTCACCT
Source organism: Cebus imitator (assembly GCF_001604975.1). Lineage (NCBI taxonomy): Eukaryota > Metazoa > Chordata > Mammalia > Primates > Cebidae > Cebus > Cebus imitator. Next base: position 1,121,466 of record NW_016107712.1, read on the forward strand.
AAACTGTCTTTCACCTATTTTGCTATTCATCTCAGCCTGACCTTGACCCATGACTTTCTGCTGTTATTTCCTCTCTATATTTTCCATTTGTTTATGAGTTCAAAATTTTCTGACTGATTTTTTTTTTGGCCCCTGCATTTTGTCACCAACTGCCTAATACTGAACTTGAAAGTGGGACACGTTAGTTGAAATTAAATAAATGAAAATACAAATAAACACATACTTCTTTATAGTTACTGCCTTAGAACTTTTGAAAAAGTTAAAATGTATAAAAAGCTTCAGATTTTAGCAGTCATGAATTGTTAACTAAAAATTCCTTTGTGTATGTACGTGTTACATGCATGTGCGTATGTGTGTGTGGGTGTGTGTATTTCCCATTAGCTCCATGTTGATAACTTGGTGCTTTTTGGGAAGATATCTGGCAACCTTACTCATTAAATAAACAAATCATTAACAGAAGTATAATTCTCCTGAGTCTTTACAAAGAAATTTTCCTTCCCTTCTTCTGGAGTAGTTTTAGTTTATGAAATTCTCATATTACTTGTTTGTTCTCATCTTTAATCCTTCTTAAAAGAGAACACATCTATGGAATCATTGTTTACCAAGACTTTTGGTGTTTATATGTCGTTTGGTTCTTTCCTTGTGTTCAGGTCAAATTTTGTTCTCAGTCCCAGGACTGCAGAGAACTTTAATAGGTGCAGTTCACAGCTCAAGATCCCAGGATTTAGCAGGCTTTTGTTTAATGCAGCTGCCATCATAGAGGTTAGATATGATTCCCTGGCACTATCTAAGTCTGTGTATAAATTTCTTACAAACTTCTTGATCTTCCCATCCCTCCATTGTAGAGCTTTTCCCAGGACCAGCCAAGTGTAGCATTAACCTCTTACCCCCCACTTTCAACAGGAAGAACTATTTTATGCATGTTTATAGAAAGACCAGAGCTGGGACACAGAGCACTTGTAAAAATTAACATTTGTGTAGCAGAGAGGTAGCTGTTGTCAGGGGGTAAGGGAGGGATTAAGTATCTTTCTACCTTCTATTATGAGCAAAGGACTGCTTTGTTTCCTAGACAGTAGAAGTAGACTACTGATTTTTTAATTAGTCTCAATTTTCTCAACCTTAGAATTAATATGAATTAGCTTTAGTTTCCAGTAAGCTTATTTTTCAGTCTTTATTCTCCCTATTATTAAGAATTTCATCTCTTGCGTGTGTGCTTTGACTTCATTTCTGAAAGACAACACTGTGGGTTGGTAACATATTGCTTATTTTAAACTAAAACTGAGCTATTACACAAAAGTTTCAAGGTATGCCTTTAACAACAACAAAAAAACTTTTGTGAGCAATATGAGAAATGGAAATGTAACTATACTGGAAAAGGGAACTGAGACCATTATTCTTTCATGGCGTACAGATGACCACATTTTGACAATTTTCCCTCTTCTGTTTAATATATCCAGTACTGGCAAAAACAGCCTGATGAAAATACCTCAGAGATCAGCTTTCTCTTTTCCCCATGTAAGGGTAATATCTTACCCTTTTCTCCAGGCCTCCTGCTTCTAGACAATTTTATTATTTAACATTTATCAAAGTGCTACAGCAATGGACACTTAGAGAACACAGAAAGGGTATGTTGCCTGACCATCTCTTTCCCACGCAAGACGAGCCAATAATGATTTTGTAGTCTGGAGTGAGGAACTGATGGGCAGGGACTATACTAGGGGTTATAAACTCATAAGCCTGTAGGGGCCATACAGATAAAATTAGTGAGCAAATAAGATTTAGTACCTACTTATTAAATACATTTGAATAGTTTTCATTAGCAACAATAAATGTTATTTCATTTTTTTCTTCAAAACATGACTCTCTTGATATCCCTTTAATTTTCTCACTTTTGATAGAGTTATGACCTTAGAGAAATGTGTCCCAAAGCAACATGGGAAGCATGATAATAAATGGCAATAGCCATTTGTTGCAAATGATACATTTATATAGTAGGGAATGGCTGGAAATTTGAACTTTTCATGAACCATGGTCTTAAATGCTGGCAAAAATTTTAAATTATATTGTGTGGGTTATTGTTAAAATGTAATTAATTTCAGCCTAAATTTTACCACATGTTATCTCTGAAGCAGTTTCTCTTGTGGGATTTTGTTTTTTACATATTGATTTTGAGATTATCGATGATTACTATCTCATCTATTTGACTTTTAGTCCATATCTAAGGTAGGCTTTAGACAACCAAAGTTCAAAAGCTCTGTAAATAATTCCTATGCTCATCTACAGTTGGAAGTGACCCGTATAGGCAGTTGGTTAGGGTGGTTGTGCTCCTACCCACTGAACCTTACCCTTCAAAGAAGCAGTTTTGTTAGCAGCAGCTAATCCATATAGATCTGCAGCAACTTGATTCATGCCTCCTTGGAGGCAAGAATTTGGCTGAGAAGAATAAGGCAGAGGAGAGACCAAGGCAAGTTTTAGATAGAGTAGTATTGAAAGTTTATTAAAAAGTTTTAGAGCAGGAATGAAAGAAAGTAAGGTACATTTGGAAGAGGGCCAAATGGGCAACTTAAGAGATCCAAGTGCATTGTTCAATGCTTGACATGGAGTTTTATACATTGGTATGGTTCTGGGGTTTGTGTCTCTTGTCTGTTGATTTTTCCATGGGGCAGGCTGTCTGCAAACACAGTGGCCTGCCAGCACTTGCGAGGAGCTGTGTGTGCAGTATGTTTACTGAAGTTGTGCATATGCTCATTTCGGTGTTTTTATCTTACCAGTTGAGCGTTCCTAGAGAAAGTTATATACCAGTTAAACCCCACCATTTTGTCTCTTAGTGCATATGCTTGGGCTCACTTGCCCAACTCCTGAGATCTTATTGGGAAGCTGCTGATCACCAGCTGCAGGTGTTTTCTCTCTATTAAGAGACTGCCTTTCACTGCCATTGTCTGTGACCAATTATGGTTTTAAAGAGACAGTTTAAAAACTGCCTGAATATCACCTGGTGGGCCTGGGTGGGTGGCCCTCTCCTGCCCTGCTCCTGTCTGCCTAGCTGCCCACTCTAACAGTTTGCCCTCTAAGAGTGAAAGCAACAACACACCCTTGATAGGGTTCATTTAACTATATGACTGAGGAGATCTGTGGATGTAATCCATGATCACAGGGAGGCAGTTTGTTAAGAATGCTTGAACTTTGACCTTCTTGACCGTCCCATCCCTCCATTGTAGAGCTTTACTTGAGAGTCCCAGGACCAGCCAAGTATAATATCCAATGTAAGACTATGATAGTAAGATGGGGATGATCTTGATATAGATAGAAAAGGCCCTTCTGTACAGTCCAAGATGTGAACAGACTTGACCCTAGACTATATATGATTTTGTAAAACAGAGAAAATTAGCCAGTATCTCCATCTTTGAATAAGGAGCCCTTACATTCTTCCAACACTCTTTGACTTGATCATGTTTACTTAGAAGTCTTCTAATCACTAAGCACATTTTATAGAAACTTTATTATCTGGCAGAAACCAAATAACGCAAGCAATCTAGTCACTGGAAAGCAATCTTTCCTTACTATAGGTGTAATGATTGAAACTGGGGGTATGAATCAGTCCTCTGTGAGCTTGGATAACATAACTCAGACTTCAGAATCCTGATCAACCCCAAACACACTGATAAAATGCAGTTCTCTGGCTTGTAATATTGAAGAACAAACCTTTGACTGCTCTGTAAAGCTCAATTTTGGGAAGGGGGATGGAAGCGCAGTGGCAGCTTATTCATTTATGATAACACTCCTTAGCATATTCTAATTTCAAATCCAAATTGGGAAAAATGACTTTAAAACTGTTTTGATGGAAAGTTTTATCTGTGATCCAAAGTCCTCAGCATTTTTCTTACATTTTTTAAAGATGTGAAAACTGAGTTGAAGAAATCTGTTGAGTTTCCATGGAAATGGTGCCAAATTAATTATTTTTTTCTTCCTTAGGAAAATTCCTTGACTTAGCAATATTGTAACTTCTTGGCAATCCCTTGGCAGTCTTAAACTTAGTGCACTTGAAATGCTGATACTTTCAATGGAAAAGTAGTTGGCTCTCATAATCCCTTTTCCCTCCAGCATATAGAGGAAGAATTAAATAATAATTCCTTTTTACCTTCTTTAAGGAGCTTGTCTAGTCCCTTTAGAAAATCTCGTCTCTGACAAACATTATATAAAAGGCCCTTTTTATTTTTTTTTTCTACAAATAAAGAGATTACCACTGGTGAAATATGTACTGCTTTTCCTAGAACACCACGAAATCCCAGGATATTTAAAGAATAATTTTTAATTAGGTAATAAGCAGTTTTCCTTGCCTAGTATGTTCCATGGACTAAATGATCATACCTGCAATGGCTTAGAGAAATATGTTTGGATGGAATCAGCCTTTTTAGGTACCTAGGTACTTAATTATTTTATTTCAAAATATTCCAAATTATTTCTAATTATCTTCTTCTCATGCTAACTGCTGATTTCCCTGCATCCTCTAGTCATCAGGAAGGCTTTTAAAGAAACACTTGATGAGGATTGATGTTCCCTTAGTCCTTACAAATAAAACAATATTCTATTCCATACTGGTACATTACTAATGTCCAAGAATAAAGGAATCTAAGGAAACTCCTCTAAGATGGCTAATCAAAAACATCATCAATAAGTTGAGTTTAAGTATGTATGGAGAAAAAATATTACAGATGATATTTGATTAAAATGTTAGTATCTGAGTCCCCAACAAATTTTTAAAAATCTAGTAATAATTGACCTTGGTTATACACATTAGGTAAAAAGATATGGACAGATAGTAATCAATAAATATTGCATAATTAGGATCTTGTTTCCCTTTACCACTCTCTCTTCCCGCTTTTCTGTGTGCTGATGGGTACCAATTATCTATGCATACGGTAGAATAATAACTGGGCTCTTCTAGGCTTAACAGATACTAGCAACCCTTCCTTGCATTGCTCTCTGTGGGATGGCCGGAAGGATAAATGACAAGATCAAACATTCCAAGGATCTCTTCATTACACTTGATACTTGTCACTTCCCTTCATCTCCTGTGGCCCTCTTCACATTTTCTCCTTAATTCTAACATAATTTAATTAAAACCACAGTAATTTAATAATTTATAAGAAAAACACTTCAGGGAATTTTTCTCCCAAAAAGCTCAAAGCATCTCTTCTCTTTATTCTTTCCAAAGCTCTGTGAGGTATGTCAGGGAGGCCAGGTAGATATAATCTTAATCTACTTCGTTTAAATCTTTAGTAGCTGTTCTAATCCTAATTGTACAATGATCTCAGATGGAGCTTTGCATTTATTTCTTAAGAGAGCTAAAGGCACAGTGGGAGGATAATAGTAGACTTAAGAAAAGATCTATCTTCCTCCTTAAATATGAAATCACTAAAAAGGGAAAACTGTCAAAGAGTTTTTTGCATATAAATTTGCAAGCAGTATATTCAAGTGTTTCACGAGAGAACAGAAGTTCAGCTTCATCATGTGTTGCATTCAAACACCATGTATTAATTGGAAGAATGATCTAAGTACCACCTTGCTGTTGAGAAAAATGCTGCTTGAAGTGATGGGTGAAGATCACTCATTTGGGAATACACCTTTGTTTGAAAGGTGATTGTTAATGTTCTAGGAGCAGGCCCATTGAGGGTCTGTATTTAGTAGTTCAGTGGTGGTTAGAATTTGGTGCAATCCATTCGCAGCCATCTCCACAATAGGAAAAAGGAGCCTGAGTGGGAGTGGTTAGTAGTTGCTGTGAAATAATTTCCTGGTTTTATTCCAGCATCTCTCTCAACAATTTACTGGCACCAATTTCAAGGAAATCTTAGTTTGGACTGAAGTTATTTAAAAGATGGGCTTGTTTATACACATTCATTATCATGGGCAGTTAATGTTACCCCCACCTCTGTCACCTTTAATGTTTTTCATTTTCGAACATTGAATAAGGCCTTATTATCAGACAAAGTATTATAATAAATAATCTGCTAGAGTCTCTCTTTTCAATAGAAGACAAATATTTCAGGAAAAACTGGAGGGAGAAAATATTCTGTCTGTGGAAAATGTTCTGTGGGTACAATTTCAGCTTTTCTCTGTATAACAAATAATTGTTCAAGAAATGTTAGACCAAATGTGAAGGCAAAAGAACAGTTGAAAAGGATGCAGTCTTTGATTGGCATTTAGTGCAGAGCACAGAAAACTCATGCTAGCTCCTTTGTTTGGAGGAATCAAATCATTTACCACTCCTACCAAGTTAGATTCCAGAGGCTTCCCTTATAGGTCTATGAAAACATGGCCTCTGATGAATCTTGGAGAATTTTTCTTACTTGACCTTCCTAGAATCCTCATGATAATATCAACAACATTACCACAGACATTCTGACAAGGCCATTTCATGCCTTTGTTAATTAAAATAATTTTCTTGCATTAATTGTATTACGGCAAAATTACATGGTGTGAGATTAAGAGTAAAATTTATAAAGCACACAATTACATACTTCTGTCCTTAGAGGCTTTATTCGGTATTCATAAGATTTCTTGATATTTTACTTAGAGATTTCTAAATAGACTGAAGTTAGCGTTAGTACCTTGTTTCTTAGGAAGACCACGGAACTTGTCATCATCAGATTGTCTTCTGGCTGTCTTTTGTTGAAACACTGTAAAAATTACAGAACATATTATTTATTGAACATGTTTCCAAAAAATCCATACTGTAGAAGTCTCCAGGAAACCAGAATGCAATATCTCATTTTCCTGAGTATCAGTTCCTGAATTGTGTTATCTTTGAGTGGGAAGATTATTAAATTTACAGTTTTCTCATTTGTGCAGCTTATCAGTCATTTCAGAAAGCATTTTCATTGAGCAGAGTAGTATAATGTTGATGGAAAGCCTCATTAAATTATTTAAATCAAGATATGATTCCATTTTGATATCAGGTAAGAATAAAAGCTGCATTCTGTTAAAAGCAATAAATGTTAAAATCATATGAAAAATTCCATTTGCACAGAAATTATCCATGCCGACTTTTTGATGATAAGCAAGGATAATGACTGTTTCTTCTTAAATAGATGAAAAGACTGTTGTATTTCATAGATGTAATAATAAAAAATACACTTTATTCTTGCATCATCTATCTAGACCTCAGACCTATTAAAACAGCTTATTCAAATTACTTCATTATCTGAAAAGTGCTTTGTTCTCATTTATTATTTCTCACACAAAATTCTGGGAGACAAGTCAGCATTACTCACCCCATTTTGCAGATGAAAGATAAAATTGATTGCTTAATATTTATCGAGCACCCACAAAGTTCCATATAGCTTCCGGCATTTGTTAATAAAAAGTCCAAACTCTTTACAACTTTACTTTCAAAAATGAACGTCCCAGAGTTACATTTATTTTTTATAGGCAGTGTGAATTACAGGGTTTGGGAACTGGAAACGGCTTTGGAGATTTAGTCCAACCTCATATGTTTATAGATGAGGGAGTTGGAAGTAACTAGCTTGCAAAAAGTCTAAGTAATTTTGCAATGATCTCAGAGCCGTTGTTAGCAGAGATGTGATTTAAGCCCACATGCCTTGAATTTCAGTCTGTTGCTTGGTTCCTTACAGCACTACTGCCTCTTCCCTTCCATAACTATTCCCTTATAAAAGTAAAGAGGGAGACAGAGAGAGAGACTAAAAGGGACCTTAGAACAATTCCAACACAGTTGTATCTCTTGTTCCTTTTAGCATTTTGACAGAATTTCCTGGGGTAATTGAGATGAGGCCTGTGGGAGTGAATGTGTTTTAGCCCGATGGGGCTGGACCACTGACTGGCAGAAGCATCCTGACAGTTACCCTAGATTTCTGTCTTTGGTTTTAGTATTCTTTAAACCAATATAAGACCAAGGTCATATCTGTGATTAATCCTGGAGAATTTTTTTTTTTTAATGAAAACTTCTCCCCCATCAGATCAACAATTAGTTATTAAGCATACACAATTTGCCAGATGCCGTAAAGAGAAACTACTCCGTTTAACTATGCTCTTTTAAACAAAAGAGGTAAAACATGTTTCAAGGTTTAATGTGTTTGAATAAAAGTATACACATAAAATAATATTTTTGGTTGAAAACCAGTTTTCTGCTTCAAGTTAGTACTTGGAAAACATGCTAAATATAAGTAACTGGCAAGTTCTGGGTTCGTTGGCTTACTTACATTTTTCCTAAAATAAAATATATTGAGAAATATATAGTGTATAAATATATGTGAGGATATTAAATATTATAAGAGGTACTTGACTTTTTTTCTATTTGCTAGTTGTAAAAGTCTTTAAAATGCAATGCTTTAAAAATTTTAATAACATGCAATCTCTGTGCTTTTTGCCAATGTTGTTAAGATATAACTAAGAGTTTCAGACTTGAAAACTGGCATCTTTAATATGGGAAATGACCTGTATCCAAAGATCCATTCAGGCAATAAATTCTTCAAATAAAAATTACATTAATTGATAAGTTTTTAAAATTCTGCTGAGGTTTGAAGCTACAAAGTACTTGGAAATGAAATTATTTTTCCAGCTTTTTGGCATTAATTTGTTACAAATCACTTTGGACCCTATATGTTACTGGAATCCTTTTTGCTGATAACAATCCTTTTGGCTGAACATTTGTTATGAAATAACAGTGAATTCTCTCTTTCAGTTACTAGATTAAGAAGTTCCAAGGAGTATGTGTATTTATTGTCAAGTTTCACCAGGGCTTATACTTGGAACAGCTGGGGTCAAGGGCAGAAAATTGGGATGAGACCATAGGGTACTATGAGTCAGGTGATTGTGAAAATGCTGATAATAGGACTTTAAAAGCAGTCATGCAGTAGGTCATGCCCATAGTTAAAGGTCCTCTCTACCTGTTTTACCCCCTGGAATTCTCTTTTAAGTCACCTGCAGCTGCACCCATACCTCCAGGTTCCCTTTCTCCCATCTAAAGATGAGTCTCACTTCCTAACATGAAAACATCTAGCAATTAGCATATTGTCAAACACACCGTTTTCCTATCACTTTGAGTTTGGGAGATATGTTTAAATATAAGGCAACTTGGGAAAAGACCTATTTTATCTTATTTTCTGAAGAAAGCACTAGCCCATCAAAATTATTACTGAAGCGAACACACCTGTCAAGGACACATATTCGATTAGCCTTATGGAAAGAATAAATAGATATAAAATTTCAGAATCTGTTCATCTTTCTATTTTTGCAGTTCCTATTAGTGGAAACATTTAAAATTGCTTCAACTAGCAAAACCTTTGTTCTAAAAAGCTTTATGTACTTTACCATGTTCAGCCACCCTACACCACATTTACAAGAGATAGATATAAAATCCATAACAGAGTGAGAGCTGAGTGTAGGGCTGTGGGTCACTTGGATTTTGTATACAAAAGTACGTTATTTTGTAAAGCAAGAGTTGTGAGTTAGAGAAGAATTTGTTTTAAATGTATTGTAATTAAAAAATTGTATACAGAATGCTAGCCAACTTGGCGTAGAAGATGGGCAGTAGTTTTTTCTTCACACCAACCACATGAGTGACATGGAAAAAGGACTTTTCCGATTTGCTCCCTAACTGCCTTCTGGCCTTTATTTTAATAATAAAATTAGGGCTTAGATGTGATGATATCTACTATTTCACTCAGCTCTAACATTCTAAGATGTTACCAATTCTTCTTTCCCTAGTCACTCCAGGTTCAAAGGTGCTGGGAAAAATTCTTAAGCGGGTATGAATTTAAGTAGAATGCTATGTTTTGAGGAAAATATTATTTACAACCTGGGGGCTTAGACTAACATAAAAACTAGAAAGTTTAAAATCACAGACCAGTGCTAATTTTTTATTATATATCGAGACAATCCTTTCCCTATGTGTTTGAATTCTTAAATAATTTATCTCATGAATCTTAAAAAATGCTATCAAAATAATTAGAATATATATCAACTTTGCTGACTGTCTGCCCCAGTGAAATGTTATTATTCTCCTCCTAAAACTGAAATTTGAGAAGAAAGAAATATGAATGCATTATTAGTTATTGTCACTACCTTTGAACATAAAAAGTCCATGGACAAAACAAAACAATTATTGAGGTTTAAAATAATCCCAAACAATATAAATTTCCCAAATAATACCTTTTTTATTTAAAATATTGGTAGAATGACTTCTGTATAATTTTCTCCAGGATATGACATTGAATGAAAAAATTAGCATATTATTAAATATTCAAAATGTTCTGCAAAGCAGAACAAGCAGAACTAGCAGAAGAGCAGAGGAGGAGGAGAAGTTGAATTATTTTTTTAAAATTGTACTCTAAGTTCTGGGGTACATGTGCAGATCTTGCAGGATTGTTGCATAGGTACACACCTGCCATGGTGGGTTGCTGTCTCCATCCCCCCGTCACTTATATCAGGCTTGTCTCCCAACGTTATCCCTCCCCAACCTCCCGACCCCCTGATGTCCCTGCCCTAGGTCCCCACCCCCCAACAGACCCCAGTGTGTGACATTCCCCTCCCTGTGCCCATGTGTTCTCATTGTTCAACACCCACCTAAGAGTGAGAATATGTGGTATTTGGTTTTCTGTTCTTGTGTCAGTTTGCTGAGAATGATGGTTTCCAGATTCATACATGTCCCTACAAAGGACATAAACTCATTCTTTTTTATGGCTACATAGTATTCCATGGTGTATATGTGCCACATTTTCTATGTCCAGTTTGTCATTTCTGGGCATTTGGGTTGGTTCCAGGTCTTTGCTATTGTAAACAGTGCTGAAATGAACATATGAGTGCATGTGTCTTTATAATAAAATGATTTATAATCCTTTGGGTATATACCCAGTAATGGGATTGCTGGGTCAAATGGAATTTCTATTTCTAGATCCTTGAGGATTGCCACACTGTCTTCCACAATGGTTGAACTAATTTACAGTCCCACCAATAGTGTAAAAGGGTTCCTATTTCTCCACATCCTCTCTAGCATCTGTTGTCTCTTGATTTTTTAATGATCACCATTCTAACTGGCATGAGATGGTATCTCAATGTGGTTTTGATTGATTTGCATTTCTCTAATGACCAGTGATGATGAGTATTTTTCTATGTTTGTTGGCCTCATAAATGTCTTCTTTTGTAAAGTGTCTATTTATACCTTTTGCCATTTTGAATGGGTTTGTTTGTTTTTATTCTTGTAGATCTGCTTTAGTTCTTTGTAGATTCTGGATATTAGCCCTTTGTCAGATGGGTAGATTGCAAAAATTTTTTCCCATTCTGTTGGTTGCTGGTTCACTCTGTTGATTGTTTCTTTTGCAGTGCAGAAACTCTTAAGTTTAGTTAGATACCATTTGTCTATTTTGGCTTTTGTTGCTAATGCTTTTGGTGTTTAGTCATGAAGTTCTTGCCTATGCCTCTGTCCTCTGAATGGTTTTGCCTAGGTTTCTTCTAGGGTTTTTATGGTGATCGGTCTTACATTTAAATATTTAATCTATCTGGAGTTAATTTTAGTGTAAGGTGTAAGGAAGGGGTACAGATTCAGCTTTCTGCACATGGTTAGTCACTTTTCCCAACACCATTTATTAAACAGAGAATCCTTTCCCCATTGTTTGTTTTTGTCAGATTTGTCAAAGATCAGATAGTTGTAGATGTGTGGCATTGCCTCAGAGGCCTCTGTTCTGTTTCATTGGTCTATATATCTGTTTTGGTACCAGTACCATGCTGTTTTGATTACTGTAGCCTTGTAGTATAGTTTGAAGTTAGGTAGTGTGATGCCTCCAGCTTTGTTCTTTTTGCTTAGGATTGTCTTGGTTATGCAGGGCTCTCTTTTGTTTCCATATGAAGTTTAAAGTGGTTTTTTCCAGTTCTATGAAGAGGGTCATTGGTAGTTTGTTGGGGATAGCATTGAATCTATAAATTACTTTGAGCAATATGGCCATTTTCACGATGTTACTTCTGAGGCCTGTGTTCTGATCCATTGGTCTATATCTCTGCTTTAGTATCAGTACCATGCTGTTTTGATTACTGTAGCCTTGCAGTATAGTTTGAAGTCAGGTAGTGTGATGCCTCCAGCTTTCTTCTTTTTATTTAGGATTGTCTTGGCTGTGCAGGCTCTCTTTTGGTACCATATGAAGTTTAAAGTGATTTTTCCAGTTCTGTGAATAAGGTTAATGATAGCTTGATGGGGATAGCATTGAATCTATAAATTACTTTGGATAGTATGGCCACTTTCACGATATTGATTCTTCCTAAGCAGGAGCATGGAATATTTTTCCATCAGTTTGTGTCCTCTCTTATATTCTTGAGCAGTGGTTTGTAGTTCTCCTTGAAGAGGTCCTTCACATCCTTTGTTAGTTGCATTTCTAGGTATTTTATTCTCGTTGTAGCTATTGTGAATGAGAGTTCACTCATGATTTGGCTGTTTGTCTGTTATTAGTGTATAAGAATGCTTGTGATTTCTGCACCTTGATTTTGTATCCTGAAACTTTGCTAAAGTTGCTTATCAGTGTAAGGAGATTCTGGACTGAGATGATGGGGTCTTCTAAATGTACAAGCATGTCATCTTTGAATACAGAATTTGACTTCCTCTTTTCCTAATTGAATACCCTTTATTTCTTTTTCTTGCATGATTGCTATGGCTGGAACTTCCAGTGCTACATTGAATAGGGATGGTGAGAGAGGGCATCATTGTCTAGTGCCATATTTCAAAGGGAATGCTTCCAGTTTTTGTCCATTCAGTATGATACTGGCTATGGGTTAGTCATAAATAGCTTTTATTATTTTGAGATACATTCTAGCGATACCTAGTTTATTGAGCATTTTTAGCAGAAAGGGTTGTCGAATTTTGTTGAAGGCCTTCTCTGCATCTATTGAGATAATCATGTGGTTTTTGTCTTTGGTTCTGTTTATGTGATGGGTTACATTTATAGATTTGTGCTTGTTGAACCAGCCTTGCATCCCTGGGATGAAGCCTACTTGATCATGATAGATAAACTTTTGGTGGTGCTGTTGCATTTGCTTTGCCAGTATTTTATTGAAGATTTCTGCATTGATTTCATTATGGATGAAGTTTCATTTTTAGTTGTGTCTCTGCCAGGTTTTGGTATCAGGATGATGATGGTCTCATATAAAAGAGTTAGGAAGGATTCCCTCTTTTTGTATTGTTTGGAATAGTTTCAGAAGGAATAATACCAGCTCCTCTTTGTACTTCTGGTAGAATTTGGCTGTAAACCCATTTGGACCTGGAGTTTTTTTCGTTGGTAGGCTATTAATTGCTGCCTCAGTTTCAGCTCTTGTTATTGGTGTATTCAGGGATTCAACTTCTTCTTTCTTTAGCCTTGGGAGGCTGTTAAGTGTCTAGGAATTTATGAATTTCTTCCAGGTTTACTTGTTTATGTGCATAGAGTTGTTTGTAGTAACCTCTGATGGAAGTTTATATTTCTGTGGAATTGGAGTGATGTCCCCTTTATCATTTCTTATTGCATCTATTTGATTCTTCTCTCTTTTCTTTTTTATTAGTCTAGCTAGCTGTCTATTTTGTTGATCTTTTCAAAAAACCAGCTCCTGGATTTATAGATTTTTTTGAAGGGTTTTTTTGTGTCTCTATCTCCTTCAGTTCTGCTCTGATCTTAGTTATTTCTTGCCTTATGTTAGGTTTTGAGTTTTTCTGATCTTGCTTCTCTTGCTGTTTCAATTTTGATGACAGGATGTCAATTTTTGATCTTTCCTTGCTTCTCACTTGGGCATTTATTGCTATAAATTTCCCTCTAGCCACTGTTTTAAATGTGTTCCAGAGATTCTGGTATATTATAGTTTTGTTCTTGTTGGTTTTGAAGAATATCTTTAGTTCTGCCTTTATTTCATTGTTTACCCATTTGTCATTCAGGAGCAAGTTGTGCAATTTCCATGTAGTTGTGTGGTTTTGGGTGAGTTGCTTAATCCTGAATTCTAATTTGATTGCATTGTGGTGTGAGAGACTGTTATGATTTCCGTTATTTTGCATTTGCTGAGGAGTGATTAACTTCCAATTATGTGGTCAATTTTAGAATAAGTGTGATGTGGTGCTGAGAAGATTGTATGTTCTGTGGATATGGGGTGGAGATTTCTGTAGATGTCTATTAGGTCTGCTTGGTCCAGATCTGCATTTAAGTCCTGGATGTCCTTGTTCATTTTCTGTCTTGTTAATCTAATATTGACAGTGGAGTGTTAAAGTCTCCCGCTATTATTGTGTGGGAGTCTAAGTCTCTTTGTTGGTTCTTAAGAACTTCCTTTATGTGTCTTGGTGCTCCTGTATTGGGTGCATATATATTTAGGATAGTTAGTTCTTCTTGTTACCTTGATCCTTTTACCATTATGTAATATCCTTCTTTGTCTCTTTTGATCTTTGTTGATTTAAAGTCTGTTTTATCAGAGAGTAGGATGGCAACCCCTGCTTTTTTTGCTCTCCATTTGCTTGGTAAACTTTTTTCCATCCTTTTGAGTCTTGGTGTGTCTTTGCACATGAGATGGGTCTCTTGAATACAGCACACCAATGGGTCTTGACTTTTTATCCAGCTTGCCAATCTGTATCTTTTGATTAGGATATTTAGGCCGTTTACATTTAACACTAATATTGTTATGTGTGAGTTTGGTCCTGCCATTTTATTATTGACTGTTTATTTTGCCTGTTAGTTGATGCAGTTTCTCCATTGCATCATTGGTCATTACCATTTGGTACGTTTTTGCAATGGATGGTACTACTTCTTCCTTTCCATGTTTAGTGTTTCCTTCAGAAGCTCTTGTGAGACAGGTCTGGTGGTGATGAAATCTGTCAGCAGTTGTTTGTCTGTAAAGGATTTAATTCTTCTTCACTTACGAAGCTTAGTTTGCCTGGATATGAAATTTTTGGTTGAAAGTTCTTTTCTTTAAGGATTTTGAATATTGGCCCCCAGTCTCTTGTGGGTTGTAGGGTTTCTGCTGAGAGATCTTCTGTGAGTCTGACAGGTTTCCTTTTGTGGGTGACCCGACTCTTCTCTCTGGTTGCCCTTAGCATTTTTTCCTTCATTCCAACCCTGGTAAATCTGATGATTATGTGCCTTGGGGTTGCTCTTCTTGAGGAATATGTTTATGTTGTTCTCTGTATTTCCTGGACTTGAATGTTGGCCTGCCTTGTTAGGTTGGGGAAGTTCTCCTGAATAGTACCCTGAAGAATGTTTTACAGCTTGGATTCATTCTCCCCATCACATTCAGGTACACCAATCAAGTGTAGATTAGGTCTTTTCACATAATCCCATATTTCTTGGAGGCTTTGGTCATTTCTTTTCGCTCTCTTTTCTGTAATCTTGCTTTTTGTTTTTTTCATTGAGTTGATCTTCAATCTCTTATATCTTTTTTTCTGTTTGATAAATTTGGCTATTGAAACTTGTGTATGCTTTGCACAGTTCTCGTGCTGTATTTTTCAGCTCCATCAAGTCATTTATGTTCTTCTCTAAGCTGGTTATTCTAGTTAGCATTTTGTCTAACCCTTTTTCAAGGTTTTTTGTTTCTTTGCATTGGGTTAGGATATATTCCTTTAGCTCAGAGAAATTTGTTATTACCCACCTTCTCAAGCCTGCTTCTGTCAATTCAGCAAACTCATTCTCTATCCTTTTTTGTTCCCTTGCTTGTGAGGAGTTATGATCCCTTGGAGTAGGAGAGGCATTCTGGTCTTTGATGGTTTCATCCTTTTGTGTACTGGTTTCTTCCCATCTTCGTGGATTTATCTACCTCCGATCTTTGAAGTTGGTAATTTCAGATGGGGTCTCTGAGTGGACATCTTTCTGTTGATGTTGAAGCTATTTCTTTTTGTTATGTACTTTTCCTTCTAACAGTGAGGTCCCTCTGCTGTAGAACTGCTGGAGGTCTGCTCTAGACCTTGCTTGCCTGGGAATCACCCGTGGAGCTTCCAGAACAGCAAGGATTGCTTCCTGATCTTACCTCTGGTAGCTTTGTCTCCGAAGGGTACCTGCCAGGTGTCAGCCAGAACTCTCCTGTATGAGGCCTCTTTTTGGTTATACAGGGGTCAGGGAGCCACTTCAGGAGGCAGTCTGTCCTGTGTCTGCCTGCAGAGGCACTGCTGCACTGTCATGGACTCAATCCAGCTGCTGTTTAAACTTCCTCTACTTTTTGTTTACACAGGTAGGTTTAGGCCTGCCTCAGCAATGGTGGATGCCCTTTGCCCCACTGACTTTGATCTTCCTGGGTCAAGCTCAAACTGATGTGCTGGCTGTGAAACTCGAGCAAGAGGGCTTCAGTTTGCTGGTCTTTGTGAGGGTGGGACCTAGCCAGCCATATCACCTGTCTCCCCGCTTTCGGCTCCCCTTTTCTTAGGAGTGAGTAGCACCATCCCACAGTCACTCTCAGTGCTAGTCAAAACGTCTGCACAGATCTGTGCTGACAACCCATGGCACTGGCTGGATCTGCTACTCAGGTCTGTGCTGTTAACTCGTGGCACTTTTCAGCCTGGTGGGGATCTCCTGGTCTGTGAGTTGCAGAAGCCAAAGGAGAAGCACAGTATCTGAACTGAAGTGCAGGGGAGCAGCGGGAACGTCCCTGATCCTTCAGTCAGTTGCACTTCCTGGGTGAGGCAGTGCCCTGCCCTGCCCTGGTTTGCCCTCCTTGGACTGCAGCCACTATCCAATCAGTCCTATTGACTGGTACCTCAGTTGGAAATGCAGAGAGATCACTCGCCTTCTGCATCTCTCTCGCTGGGAACTGTGCTCTGGAGCTGTTCCTATCTGGCCACCTTTGAGAGGTTGAAGTTTAAATAGTTCACTTGCACTATTCATCTTTCCAGGCTGCATCTGTGAGTACATTCTTCATGTCAACCTCATTTGTGGTCTATTTCAAGCAAAGATACCATTCCATTGATGCCCTTAGAAAATCTGATAAATCTTGTTTTGAATTATTTCATAAGTGGCTATAGTGATAAAAAAAAAAACCTATGCAATAACAACAGCATTCATGATGTGAATTATAAACCACAAGATCCTTGATGGTTGTCCATTAGCTGTGACAAGTGAAATGTTATTTACAGCTGTACAGCTATCAGTGATGATAATGCTCGGAACTAGAGATTTAATATAAAATAAAATATACACATCTATATTGTGTTCTGGGCTTTCAGGGAATGATACAGTACAGGGTGGTAGCAGTGTTTTTATTTTTCACCAAAACACCTATAATTTGGCTGCTAACTACATAGGCAAGTCCTGAGGATGCAAAGGTAAATAAGACACAGTCGTAGTTGTCATACTGTCCTCTATTTTGGCGTGTTCATTTCAGTAAAGGTCTAATGTGCCACTAGTGCCTACTGATAAGAGAGGATAGGGATGAGAAACCATCAAGAGCCAGAATCATAACTCAATCCTTGTAGCTCTCTATTCTCCCTACCTTGTTTCCCCAGTTTCCCAATTTATATGGTTTAAATCTAATCACACAAAGACACAATAAAGTAAAAAACAAGCAACCAACCACAGTGTAAACAACCCCTTTGTCTAGCCAGCAAATACAGGAAACAATGTTTTAACCATATAATCAGTCACACTGACTAATCTGAAGCTTAGAGGAAAGATGTATGTAGGTAGCCTCTTTGAAAACTGACCAAGAGACACTGAGTGCTCCAGTCAGTTCAAAACCACCATTTAATTATGCTACCAATAGTTAAAGGTTTGAGAAACTGTTAAGATTTGAGAAACCTTATCAAATACAGGCCATTACATTTCAACGGGTACATTCAAGAAGCTGTGGACACAAATAGACAACCACATTCACCACATAGCATAAAAATCTTTCACCTGAAAGTAGTTTACTGCCTAGCAGACATATGTAGGTGGAGTTGTGGCATTATATTTTAAGAAGAATCTGTAAATGGTCAGCCAGAATATATGAGGTCACTAACATGGGTTATGGCTTACTAGTCAGATAAGCAGAGATGGAAAGTTGGAAAGTACATTGCTATATGAAGGAAAAGGCCATAAAATTCTAATTTAGTGGTGGTATTAATAAATGCTTTCATTTCCAAAGAAGAAAACATTAATTTTCTTTTCAAGTTGTAACAAAAACTTTGTTTGATAGAAGTGCTATCATTGAAATCATCTCCTAAAGAAAGATTTGGGAAATCTCACTATAAATTTTTTTTTCTACTACTAAGAGACCTAATTTTTACCAAAGTAGAACACAAACTGTTTTCATTTGCATATGTATTCTTTCCGATGCAAACACATATATTTACGTTCTAGAAAATATATAATCCAGGAAGGTGAGACATTCTGAGTGAGGACAATTGGTTGTGGACTTTGTTCTAATTATAGCTTGAGACCATGGCAATAAATTTATTAGTAAAATCTCCACTCACCACTGGGTGGGCAGTCTTCTTCCCTCTTGTTGGCAGGAGGCAGCATGCATTGAATAAGTATTGCTTGTATAGCACTGGATTAGGGGGTTAGTCTCCTCCCATGAGACTTCATTTGGGATCATCTCTTTACTTCTGTCACTACTCATTTGTATTCAATAAGAAAATGGTGTAAGTATGGACATAAATCTAGTAATATTCTGAGCAAATTTTCTTTTGTTTCATAGAAAAGTAGTTTGGGCAGCCAATGGAAGACTCTGCAAACTATAATACGTTTACTTTTTGGTTCATGCTGAGTGATTATCAAAAATAACTTCCCTTCCTCTCCCTCAATCAAGAAATGTTGCTATCCCAAGAAGTAGCAGTGGGATCATGATTTGCCTTGTGTTATACTTCACAGGATGATAAAACTTGGCAATCTTAATATGTTTTCTCCCCTAAATTTAAAGATAAGCTACTTGGTTATGCTCACTTAGAACAAACAGTTTAATTCTGCTACTAATTCTGAAAATTATATAAATGCAGATTGAAAATTCCAGAAGGATAGAGCTGGCTCCTTTGTTCTAGATAGTATTCAATACTGGAAGTTAATACATGGAAAAGTCATGCAAGACGATGTGTTGGCATATGAAACCCATGCAAAAGGGAAGAGGCAAAAGGCATCCTAATTGGTGTGATATGCCAGGTCTACCTTCACCTGTGTGCCTACAGAATACCTTCCATCACAGCAACTACCATTTCCTACATGCGACCCTGTGCAGGCCACTGTGCATACATAGTTTTAGTTCTCATGAAAACCCTGTGAAGTAGGTATTAACATTTCTTTAAAACCAAAACCAAAACCATAAACAAGTGAAGCAATGTTACATAATTTGCACAAAGTTACACAACTATGTCAGTCTTAGTCAAATTCAGTTCCATCTGGCTTCATAATCCTCATGAATTTCACTACCCAGTGCTGCTGGTCTGTTAGGGAAGACTTTTTCCAATTTTCTAACGTCAGGAAGCATTTTATTTTTCCTGAATAGCTACTTATTTAGTTTACAAAAAATCACATAAGTCCTGGTAGAAAATATAGTGAATTCAAGAAATCTAAAGTGACTCAAAAGATAGTAGGTGTGGATAGCTGTTTGATATGGCTGTTTGATGGGTCTGTAATTTCATCTTTAAACAATCATTTTCTAAAGTATTTGTTTACTCAGGCTTAACAATGGAAATAATTCAGGTAAGAGTTTCTTAACAGTGGTACTGTTGACACTTGAGACTGGATAATTCTTTGTTATGGGGCTGTCTGCTGCATTGTAGGACGTTTAGCAGCAGTCTTGGTCTCTGCCTAGTAGATGCCACTAATACTGTTCTTAGTTCTGACAATCAAAATGTCTCCAGACACTGCCAAATCTCTTTTGAGAGGCAAATCACTGCCACTTAAGAACTACTTTTTTAGGTTAATTAAATTTCTTCCTACAGATGCATTTAACAAATAGTTTAGTAACATCATAAGTGGAAAACGACAGAATTCATCTGGCTGTCGAATGAAAATCTAAATGCTTGATAATATTTGCATTCATTGTCTTGTATAATGAAAAACCCTTAATGTCAGTTCACACCACAGCCGATTACTGCCTCCTTTCCACTTCACTAATATAAAGGAATTGAATTCTTGGAAGATGAGGCTGGAAAAGTTCCTCATCATTAGGTCAACATGCTAATAGATGGTCTGCAAAGCCCTTCTCAGGTTTCATTCAGTATTTCTGTGAAGGAGCCAGGGGATCATGATGTTCTCCTGTGAAAATGACAGAAAGAGCAAACAAGAACACCTGGGTTACAGAAGCTGACTTGCTCTTCTTCAATGGACAGTATGAACACAGGTCAGAACAATTTCTCCTTTACAGAGTTACACCAGCACTCTATCATGGAAAAGAATGAGGCAGAGAGTCAGAGGAGAAAAACAGGAACATGAGACTTACAAAGAATGATAAATATGCCACTATTCTGAGAGCACCTGTGATATACATGCTATGTCCTTAAGCTAAATGGTTTGGACAAGGTCACCTAGCCAGGGAGTAAGATGCAAGGCACTCGATCTAAGACCTACTTCAATCCACTTGACCATATTTACTAATGAAGACAGAGACCATTATACCCTGTCACATTTACAATGATACGAATAATATTTCCTGAGAGTTTCTACAAGGTCTTTTTTCTCTTTTTGCATTTCAATTGCATTGTATGTGATCAATTTCAAGTACAAGTGAATTGCAAGTGGAAAATTTCTGAGAGCAGCTGAGTTGCACTTGACATTTTGGGGTCCCTGTAGCTGAGTAGCTCTCAAAAAGGTCATATACAACTTTGTTGCACTGCAAAATGCCAAGGGCAACTCAGTAGCAATTGGAAATTGAAAGGGAAATTATATTCTACCCGAAATCAGTCATGTGGATTCTGAAGAAGGATCTTTGTTCTATTAGTTGTGTGAGAGGAAAATAGAAAATTGCCCATTGATGCTGAAATATTTTACCCAATAGGCATTCATCTCTTTGCATGATTTATGGACATAGTTTTACTACCAATCTATCTATGCCATGCCAAGTGCTCATTTTCTTTCCCTGATTTATCATAAATCAAGAATTCTGCCACTGAAGACTATAAATCTGTGTTAATTCCTCTATATTCTTCAAGCTTAATGAACCTGATCCTCTTCAATATTACAGGGAGAAAAAAGTAGAAAAAAATATATCTGAAAACAGGCAAACTTCAAAAAATTTTACTTAAGAAAAATGAGTTATTCTTGTTGTGGATGTTAACCTAAGATCAGGTTTTAGTACAACAGCAATGAGATAAAAAATCATAAACATATCTCTTGATAAAATGAAACATCATGGGTTCAGTTTTGCATTAATAAGTTACATCTCTGGGGTAGAGGGATGATGATGATGATGGTGGATATAGAGCTTCTCTCTCACATGTTTTAAACTTTGTGAAAGCAGTTAGAGAGTGCTTAGCAATATATGAATAACCTACAGCTTTGTCCAATTCTGTGTGGGCTCTTTCCTTCAAATTAGCACTATTTTGGACATAAGATGGTTTAAAGCAGGAGAGACTTAGGAATTAGTAGACTGATATACTCTTCTGATTACCTTCCAGTGTGTTAATGAAGCCTTCTGTTTTAGCCACATTGATGTGGATCTTGTCACTTCTATCATTTCATTCAGTTAATATGCACCAAATATGCACAGTTTCTACTGTGAATTCAGCACTGACCTTGGCACCAGAGATACAATGGGGAAAAACATTAGTTTTGTCTCTTCCTTCATGGATCTTATAGGTTAAAAGGAAGAAATAAATAGTAACAAATCCAGAAATAAATATATCAGTGATGGAAATTTGTGGTGCCATATGCTCAGGCGTGGGATCTCCAAATCCTACCTCTTCCTCTTCCTGGTTTTATCATGTTGAGCAAGAGGCTGAAACTCACTAAGCATAAGTTTCTTTATCTTTAGAATGAGGCCATTAATGCCAATTATGCAGCGTTATTGTGTGAACTAGTAATTATTATGAAAGCTGCCTAATAATAATTATTGTAAGAATATGACTAAGCCAACTTGCCCTATTAGAGTATGGGGTTTTTCTTCCCTCACACACTCCAGCACTATTATTTTTCCTAATTTCTGACTCCACCAGAACCCAGGAAATATACAGACACTAAACTGAGAAAAGAAAAAGTAGGATTGTTTTAATTCATTGAGCATATACTACATATCAAGTATTGTGCTGGGTTTTTTTCTAATTTTATCTCATTTAGAGATTAACAATCTTCAAAATACATATCATTTTTATCCCAAACTTACAGTGAGGAAATTCAGTCTCAGATATGTGAAGTTGCCTACTTAGGTTATATCAGCTAAATTTGAATACAAATCTTTCTGCAAAGTTAGTAT
This sequence comes from Cebus imitator, assembly GCF_001604975.1. NCBI lineage: Eukaryota > Metazoa > Chordata > Mammalia > Primates > Cebidae > Cebus > Cebus imitator. The sequence continues at coordinate 1,143,789 of NW_016107712.1, forward strand.
GGTTTTCCTTTGCCTAGTCCCTTTGCCATTACTTCTTGAGCTTCTGAAATAGTAAGCTGGGATTGTGCATTCCTGTGTTTTCCCCCATCTCCTATTCCATATTCTTCAATTCTGCCTACGTTAACACACCCTGAATATACTAATATACTGATATCACCTTTGGGCTCTGGCAGGCCAGAAATTAATCTTCTAATTGAGTGGCTTGTTTTCTGGGAAATGGTGGCAATTCGACTTAATAGATCTGCCTGAGCTAGGGGATAAAAAAGGAAAGATGTGAGGAAAGATTCTTATCCTGTGAAATGCAAAGAACATCAAGAATGAATTAGCTGATGAGGCAATCTCTTCCTATGTGGGAACAGAATGATCAACAATCAATTGTATAAAAGAAAAAGGCAGGCAAATATATCCCAGTGAAAGAGAAAATGAAATAAAAAATGGAAGAGGTTTTCAGTGACCTTATTTACAGTCCAGCTTTTGATACTTTTTTGGGATACAGGGTAAATAACCATACCCATTTTATATTCATAATTGCAAAAAAATTGTAACACTAGTTTCATCTCTATGAAATACAAATATAATGAGAGTAAATTATATTTTATCATTGAATTAGAAAGATGTCATATAAATGTTGAAGGGTGCCATGCTTGGGATGGGTGAGATTAGTAAACTTTAAAATTTATTAGAAACTCAAGATCTTTAGGATTCTTCAATGTTTCTATGTGTACGTATACCTACAGGACAAATTATAATATTGCATGTTGAGAATTTACATAATTGGGACACAGGTTTTATCATTGGCACTCAGTTGATGTTTATGTAACTACTAAATAAATCAATGAGAAGGAAAACCATCCAAATGTACCTTTTTAACTTAGGGATGGGTTGAAAGTCTAAAGCAGTCATAGCCCAAGTTCTTTCTCCAGTCCTGTGAAATGAAGCACTCATCAATGATGCGCGCTGCCTTCATTAGAGAAACTGAACAGAAGTAGTTTTGGACATGGGACACAAGGCACACTGGGTGGCAGCAATTACACACTAGACTGAAAACAGGGAGAACAAGTTAAATTTGTGCGTTCTGAATGGTGAAATTTCCCAGTCTTCTTCCAGCATTCTAATCTCAGTGTGCTGGCAACTGGGTATGTAAGTGCAGACTATAGTTAGTTGACGACTATTCTAGAAAAAGTGAAAAGCATAGGAGAATAGAGTTACATAAATAATATTTTGGGGCCATTCAATGAAAAAATTGTCTAACTCCTAATTACCCTACAGTGCTGTCCACAGGTTAACGAGTTTCCATTGAAGCATTAGTGCTTCATTCTTCTTCTTTTTTTTTTTTTTTTTTTTTGAGACTGAGTCGTGCTCTATCGCCCAGGCTGGAGTGCAGTGGTATGATTTTGGCTCACTGCAACCTCCTGGGTTCAAGCCATTCTTCTGCCTCAGCCTCTGGAATAGCTGGGACTACAGGCGACTGCCATCACGCCCGGCTAATGTTTTTGTATTTTTAGCCGAGTCAGGGTTTCACCATGTCGGCCGGCCTGGTCTCAAACTCCTCACCTGAGGTGATCCACTCGCCTTGGCCTCCCAATGTGCTGGGAATACAGATGTGAGCCACTGTGCTCGGCCAGTGCATTATTCCTAAACATGAAAGCATAGCTAAGAATAGCCATATTTGATGGAAGTATCCAATGTTACAGGCAAAACAAACAAGACAACAGAGACAATATGAGAGCAGAAGGAAAATAAAAATAATAACAAAAGAAATTTAAAAACAAATCAAAACAAAATCAGTAACAAAGATACTGAATTATATCTCTCTGCACCCCTACAGCGTAAAAGAGAAAAGAAAAGAACAACAGAGAATGTGACAGAGATCTTGAAAAACAAGAATATGACCACCAATAGAAGGACAGGAAGATAAAGGCCAAAAGGTAGAGCAACACAACATGGGATTCCATACTTGTCCTGAGAAACTCCCTAAGCATTGGGGTATAGCGGATGAGGTATCTCTTCAAAAATTTCTAGAATATAACTAATGTTTTGTATTGAGCTATATATATTTTCTCTTTTCAAAGTATTTACTGGTATTTATCAACTTTGTCAAGGAGACGGTAATATCCTAGAGATTTTAACTATGAGAGACAACCTGAGAATTTCTAAAAAAAGCTCATTCCCTGCCTTTATAATCTAGACAACTGTTCCAATTCACATTTGATTTTAGCAGAAGCAGTTCATTAATTTGTCATAGTTTCCTAATTTGTTATAGTTTCTTGAACATTATCAAGAGTACATCACCATTAAATAAGTGTGCTTTATATGGTAAATACTTTATATATGCTTGCTAAATTTTCTTATATGAATCTCTCAATATATACAGGCAGCTTAAGGAACAGAATAGTTTCTATTGAAAATATTAAGTATATATGAATAATTATGTTTCTCTTAGGTGGATCTATGGTATATATTTAAATGTTCTTGTGTTGCATATTATTTACAGGAGTTGAGCTTCCCTCTTATAGAATTAGGAAGGAAGTATCAAGGAGAATTTCTACATGTATGCTATGGTTTCATATTCCATGAATGACTTGTCATTATCCTTCCTAATGAGGAATTAGAAACCTGAACTATCCAATATTCTTATTTTCTTTACTCATTATGTTTCTAAATTAAAAAATAAGCCTGTATAGCTTACCTGTGACTTGAAAAAAAATGTTTAATCTTTGGAATTTTAGAGCACTAATTGCAGCACCATATTCCCTCCTTCCATACTCAAAATTTTGGACATACAAAATTAACAAGTAAACACACAGCAATGATAAAACATTACCTTGAGCTATGTAAGGTGTGGTTTCCTCTTTCGGAGGTATATTTGTAGGTCGGGGTGTGGGGGCAGGAGGTCTGTTTATAATGAAAGACCGACTCCCAGTTTTTTTCTTTATACTCAAACTGGCCAAAATCATGTCATATTCACTGTCATCAATCTCAGCAAAAGTGTATGGGTCTTCCTCCTCCTCCTGATCCTTTTCATCTTCTTTCTTCTCTTTTTGCCCTTTGAGTTCATCTCCTGTTTCTTGTCTAACACCAGGATCACCCCAGTTCTGACTTCTTTCCATTTGGCCTTCCACCATTGTCCCTGTTTATGAAATATTTACATTGTGTTTACTCTTCTGTTATATGCAATGTTATCGGTGTCCATCTGTCACTTTTTTGAGCTTCCCAAGGTGGCTTAGTCAAGTGCCATAGGGAATAATATTAGAGAGGAGCTTCTGGCTCCAGAATAACAATTTATATATTACCCCATAAATGCAGAAAGAAAAGTGAGCTGTGTAACTTACTAATAAATCATCCTGCAGTAATTTAAATTTTATTAAGAAAAACACTTTGCTTAAGACATGGATTTTTAAAAAACATTTAAATATTTTCCATATTATTTTGTGTGTGTGTGTCTGTATATATACATAATATAATTTTTTTTTTTTTTTTGGATGGAGTCTTTCTCTGTGGCTCAGGCTGGAGTGCAGTGGTGCGATCTTGGCTCACTGCAACCTCCACTTCCCGGGTTCTGGTTCAAGCAATTCTCCTACCTTAGCCTCCCAAGTAGCTGGGATTACTGGCACGAGCCACCATGTCCAGCTAATTTTTGTATTTTTTAGTAGAGACAGCGTTTCACCATGTTGGCCAGTCTGGTCTTGAACTCCACACCTCAGGATCTACCTGCCTCCGCCTCCCAAAGTGCTGGGATTAGAGGTATGAGCCACCGTGCACAGCCAATATAAATATTTTTATATATTACTATATCTATAAAATATAAAATATATGTTATATATACCTTTATATATTATATATATATAAAATACATATTATATATACTTTCATATATTATATATATATAAAATACATATTATATGTACTTTCATATGTAAAGAATGATTTCATATCAGGAAATTGAGTTACAAATCTTAAGTCTCAAACTCCACAGACTTTGAAAGCTTGTGTTTTTCAAGCATAATATTCTTATATGTATTTCTTTTCACTTGAAATTGTTTCATGTTTCATATTGCTTGCACTGGATATTTCACCTAAAATTTCATTTCTGTGAAAATGACAGGGAGTAATAGCTAAAGGCACCATTAGTTGGTTTCATAGCTGTCGGTTTTTGAATATGACAAACTGACCTTCAAAAATGCAGCTCTTGCTTTCTACCAGCCAACTTGATCCTTATTCATAGATAAAGGACACTGGCCAGGTGTGGTGGCTTTTGTGCCTAATCCAAATGCTTAGGGAGGCTGAAGTAAGAGGACAGCTGGAGGCCAGGAATTTGAGAGCAGCCTGGTGAGACCGAGTATCTACAAAAATGAAAGAATTAGCCAGGCGAGGTGGTGTGCACCTGTACTCCCAGCTACTCCAGAAAATGAGGAGAGAGGATTGCTTTAGGCCAAGAGTTTGAGGCTGCAGTGAGCCATAAGCACACCATCGCACTCCAGCCTGGCAACAGAGTGAGATCGTGTGTCACAAAAAAAAAAATTTAAAAACGTGGATGAATGACACTGACAGTAGAGTTCATGACTTAAAAGACAGCATAGATGATCAGTGATTTGAGAATTAATTCACGTGAAAAGAATACAATTATAGGTTTCAGAGTCTTTGATGGTTTTTACATTCAGTAATAACTTATAAGAATATGTTAAAATATTTTTGTAGCAGTTATTAATAAGAGAAAGATACATGCTTTGATTAACAAGTAAATTGAAAAGAATTTTAATGTCTCTCTACCAGGCCAATGAGAGGGCTTTTTCTTTCATTTTCATTCTTTTTCAATATGCCCTTCATTTGGTGAGAATCTGATACTTCCCAAATTAGTTTACTTATAAAGATTTCAGTGGAGAAGTTTAAAAGGAGAAAGAGAAGTAGCAAAGCAGAATTAAAGGATATTATTATAGAAAGAGTCAGCAGTTGTCTTGGGTAGGTTTATGAGGAGAGACTAATCTCCCAACAGCGTCTTAACTCTTATGGTTTCATTTGGTTTAACCTAGGAAATATTAATTACCTATGTGCCTAGCACTAACTTTCAATTCACCACGACTTGCCTTTTATCCTATGAATAACATGGTTTTAAGATTTTGACTTTATGACTTCTGTTTCACTGACAGCAACACAGGTGAAGCCAGATTAAGTGTGTGGGAACCACTTTTTCAGTGTTTCATTTTTAGCAGAATGTGTCAACCATCTTACCTTTGTGAACTGATTTCCTGAGCTGTTAACTCTCTTTGTTTCCCCACCCACCTCTCCTCCCAACTATTTCTAAAGTTGGGCTTGCACTAGAAATAATACATTTTACTTTTTATTTTCCAGAGTATCAGATTATACTTTTAAGAGTGGAACCAGAGCTTTCTCAATTCAGGTGGCATATCAATGAAGAACGATGAAAACAAATCACTTCTATAATTCCAACTTTTGAAGTAATTGGGGCAAAAGTATATAAAAAAAGAGAAAAATCCTAAGAGCCTTGGAGATCTGTTAATAGAAGTAAGTAACTTACATTTTCTAATTACAGGCTTCTTGGGACTGAGTCAAGGAGGGATCTGATAATTACTTTTCAGGATTCTTGGGATGTTAAAAAGAAACAGTGGGTTCTTTATAAACTATAAAGTGCCCTATAGTATTATATGTTATTAATTTCTCTGAAGATGTCCATAAATCCATTGTGAGGAATGTGATGCCTACAGCATTGATGAGATGGCTCTTTTTTTCCCCCTTCAGTAACTTGAGGGCAGATGGAAGCTACTCCTGAAGAACAATTCCTGACAGTATCACTAGCCAAAGTCAAAGACATAAAAAGTCTCTGGCAAAAAAATAACTGATAGCTTACAGCCTTGCATTTAAAGACCAATAAAACCATTTTAAGAAAAAATACTGGCATTTTGTTATCCACTTCTAATATCAGTGTTATGAAAAGATAAGATCAAAGTAACACTGCATATAAAATGTAAAAAGAGTTTTTAAATTAGATGAGTTTTTGTTTTATTTTGCTTTTTATATTTGCTAGTTTTCAGGAGATATATTAGCCAAGATTACATTTCTCATTTCAGATATCTCATGAAGATCTTGGGTAGAGTCGTTTTAGACCTGCTAACCAACATATATATAAAATTTTACATTAGGAAAAATATGACTTAATATTATCACTTTTTTTTTTTTTTTTTTTTATTTTTGTTCTATTCTCCCCTGACCCAAAGCACAAATTTAGTGCCTTTTTTTTTTTTTTTTTTTGAGACAGAGCATTGCTCTGTCGCCCAGGCTCAAGTGCAGTGCCATAATCTTGGCTCACTGCAGCCTCCGCCTCCTTTGTTCAAGTGATTCTCCTGCCTCAGCCTCTTGAGTAGCTGGGATTACAGGCACCCACCACCATGCCCGGCTAATTTTGTATTTTTACTATTTTTTGCATTTTTAGTTTCACCATGTTGGTCAGGCTGGTCTTGAATGCCTGACCTCGTGGTTCACCTTTCCTGACCTCCCAAAGTGCTGGGATTCCAGGCGTGAGCTACTGTGCCAGGCCAGCACTTTTAGGAGAATTAATCTGACACAAGACAGTTTTGTCTTAACAATTAATTTTGTTATAACAAATTATTCATATCTGAAAAAATGAGAAAAAAATCCCAGAATGTTGTAGTGAGTATAACTAACTTAAGATGTTTTCTCCCCTCCCCCCTAAATATTAATACATCTACTCCATGGATAAATATTAAGGATCCACAAGAGCTTAAAATATAGTAGGTAATAAATATCTGTTGACTGAATGAATGAATCAGAGAAATATCCATTAGGCTTCAGAGCTTTCCATTAAGCAGTACTTTCTGTCTCTAAATACAGTGCATAACCTTAATAAACCTTATTATGGTAAACTTGGGTCTTCACAGAGAGCCTTCAAGGGCACAAATGCTGAATTCCTTTTTTTTTTTTTTTTTTTTGTTGACATGGAGTCTCACTCTTGTTGCATAGGCTGAAGTGGACTGGGGTGATCTTGGTTCACCGCAACCTCTGCCTCCCAGGCTCAAGCAATTCTCCTGCTTCAGCTTCCCGAGTAGCTGGGATTATAGGTGCATGCCACCACACCCAGCTAATTTTTGTATTTTTAGTAGAGTTGGGGTTTTACCATGTTGGCCAGGCTTGTCTTGAACTCCTGACCTCAGGTGATCTGCCTGCCTTGGCCTCCCAGAGTGCTGGGATTACAGGTATGAGCCACTGTGCCTGGCCCAAATGCTAAATTTCATTGCTTAAAAATTTAATTTTTGAAACAAGTTCATGTTTTTCTACTTTATAGCCTTCTGTGACCCAGCAACTAAATTATAGTGAAAATGCGGTTTTGATAAAGAGTTTTTTTTTTAAACTAAATTATCTTCTTAAGAATGTTTTATATGGAAAATAAATATAAATTTAGAAAGTACATATGAAATAATGATCAAAAAGTAGATGATAATTTGTACTGTAAGAGTGAACCTTAAGCTGAACATTTTTCAGGGTGTTGAACACTCCAGGCAGATAAACCTAAGGTGGAAGCTCCTCTTCATGCCCTCTGCAAGGACAGAGTCCCCACTGCCACCTTCTGCACCCCAATTCCTGCATCTGGGAACAAATGCCAGTGACAGCTATGTTGACTTCCCCCACTTGGATAGTGTATAAAGTGCTTTCACACTTTGGTCTCAGCGTAGTGTGCGACAAACCCTTTAGTACTTAACTCTCCTACAGCAATCATGTGCTGTAGTTCATGAAGTGCCCAAGTGCATCTGAAAATTGTCAATCATTAGCATTTCACTTTTTTCTGAAGACTAAGAGTATGTTTTAAAAGCACTATTGTATTTCCTTTTCCACAGAATGCCTGAGGTTCATTTACGTGAAGAACTACAGACTCCTTCTAAGTTTTATTTTCTTAAGGCTTTGTAAGGAGACAAGGAAAAAAGAAAGAGAAAAAGTGAGAGAAGGGAGAAAAAAAGGAAGGAAGTGAGGGAGGGAGAAAGGAAGAAAAGAATGAAGTAGAGGTGGGTATCTCTTGCCTCATTTCCAAGGCCTTAGTTTTTAAAAAATAAAAGGAAAGTTCCTCTTGGTTTCAAAAGCTGATCTGCTCTGTATAGATTTGCCACTGCACTATTTCCTATGTAAGCCTGTCAAAGGTTGGTTTTTGTTTTGGTTTTTTCTAACCTTAAACTTACCTGGTAAGGTGAAGTGAGGTCTTTCCAGTTGGGAGGCAGTAGCTACAGGTCGCGGTGGAGGGAGAGGAGGTCTGCTGCTCATGAGTGGCTCTTGTGAATTATTTTCTGGGTCAGAACCAGGAATGAACACATACAAGTCATCATACTGGTCCTCGGAACTCTCACTGCCAACCTCTGCTGGGCTGTGCTTGGCCTCCGTGCCTGACCCATTCTCTTTTCCTTCCCCTTCCATTTTATTTGCCTCAGCTCCATCTGCACTTTGCCTGCATGTGTTCCTGCTGTCGTGATGAAATCCTGGGTTCTGGGTGGCTGTTTATGATGAAGATTGCACAATATCATTTAAATACACCATCTGGAGGCATTTCATATTTTGTAAATTTGTACAGAAATAGTAGTAATGCTAATAAAACTTTTATGACCTGATATAATGAAAAGATGTCAAATATATAACTTTTAGTGAGCAGTCATTTATTTCTGGGCTTTTAAAGTACTTACCAAATGAACAGTCAAAGCTCCATTATGTCTTGCTACCTGTGTTTATGACACACTCATGCAGATAATGCTATTCTGATTCTTTAGAGTTGAACAGATTCATATATTTGATATCATCATTGCATTTTTATTAGAAAACAATATAACTGACCCAACAAAATAATAAATGATGGAAAAGGTACAAAAGAAAAGACACAAACTTTACTTGCTTGTAAATAATGAATACAAATGAATCTATGACTCTTATTTAGTTATTTTAATATATATAGATAATTTTATAAAGAGACTATAAAATTATAGTATCTTTGTAGATAACTATAATAATTTTGTAATTCCTTGTAATAAATCATTTATAGATACTATACTAACTTTGAAACTATTACTTGGGAAAAGTTTATATATATATATATATATATAT
>NW_016107712.1:1152932-1160802 GCF_001604975.1 Cebus imitator
TTTTTGGTGGGGAAGGTATCTAAATAACCAACAGTAGGTAAATCTTTCCGAGGCTCAATTCCTTCACCTACAAATGCATTCTACCATTTAACCAGATAATCCGAATCACCTCTACTTTAAGAACCATGTAATTATTTGTTTTTATATCATATCCAGTAAATGCTCTTTAAACACTCAGGAAGAAAACAGAAAAAAAGAAATTATAATGCAATGACTTTAAATCTTTAGAAAAAAACTTTCATTAAAATTTTTTTATAAAAGTATTCTCTAAAGAAAGGATTCAAAAAAATTTAAAACAGACTTTGGAACCTCTATAACAGACCTGTGAATAAGTGAACTGTTGTCCTTGTCAAGGCAAGAAATTGCTTTATTACAATGTTGCTAAGCTAAAATATAACTTAAAATGCCAAACAGCAGAATGTAGAGAAGAAAGACTTTTTTAAAATGAAGAATTACACTGCAGAAATTTTTCTCCATAGGAGAAAAATTAGTCATGTAGAAAAATCATACCCCTGATGGTAGCTCATATTACTATATGGAATTTTCTTTTTTTCTTTTTCTATTCTTTCATGTGATAAAGAAACATACAGTTTCCAGTGCTTAGAAGTAAACCAATATTCTAATTACCAGCCTGGAGAGAGTAGATAGCCTTTTGTTTTTGTATACTGTCTGCACAGATCTCATTCATCTTTCTACCCTTAATACTAAACACTGAGCCTGAAATTAAGTAGTTTCTAGAAATGTTGATGGACTGGATGGAAAAAAATTATTGCTCAGGCTAGCAAAGGGACTTTATTATTTCTGTATGGACAAATCAGTCATCAACTCAGAATTACATTCCTGCTATAGGAAATTACTCTTAGCCACACTTCTGTTTATATATTCAGTGTTTCTTAATACTGAATAAGCAACAGAATCTGTATAGTACTTGTCATCAAATATGCCCAAAATTGGTTTCCAGCCCTGGAAAGTCAAATTTAATGAGTTAGTATGTTTTAGCATGCTTCGTAGTAATGATAATACCACTGGAAATCTGCTGAGCTAGGGTTCTGTGCTTCATTCTCTCTCTCATGAAAGAGACTGGCCTGAGCCCAGTCATACACAGTTTCATATACAAGAGAGTTTTAGTTCCAAACTGTGAAAGTGAAATTTTTCTTCATAAAGAATTGAAATAATGTTTTCTTATTACAGTCAATTCTACTGAAAATTAGGCATTATGATAAATATATTGTCATTTCAATGATTATTTTAATTATAATCACTTTTATTATAATTAAAATAAGATATATACCTTTAAAGTTTGGTGCATTAATCCATTGCTTTAATATTTAGCATTTTTCATGTCCTGCAATAATTTGATGAGTTTACTGATTTTTGCCAAAGTATGCTAGTGAAGGCATTTAATTGTATGTAACTTCATTTGATTTGCAGTTCCCCATCATTTGAAAAACTTGTGGTCAATAATGTTTGTTGGGTATAGACTGTATTCTGTTACAGGTGCGGGGGATACAATCAAAACAGTGAATAAAAAGTCCTAATGCCTTTGAGCATGTGCTTTAGAAAGAGAAGACAGGCAATAAACAACAACCAGATAAATAATATATTATGTTAAATGTTGATCAGTGAATGAAGAAAAGGAGCAGGTAAAGTGAAATAAAGTGCAACAGTAGAGGAGGGTGTCATAATACAAAAAAAGAAGTAATGAAGCAAGCCTTGGGCATATAAGGAGAAGGTATATAGAAGGAAAAGAAAGTGCAAATGCCTTGAGGCAGGCACATTATTGGTGTGTGAACAAGAGAGTGGTGGGAGATGGGAACACAAGATTAGGGCCTTCTAGGGGTTGAGAAAGATTATGAGTACAATGGGGAGGTATTAGAGGATTTGAAGCAGGAAAGTGTTTAGTACTTTCATGGAGCACAGAATATCAGAGACAGCAAATGTATAAGTTGCTATTAAAGGCTTTCTTATTGTGAGAGGCTGTCCTATACATTATTTTGCAGCATTCCTGGTGTCTCTACCCAATAAATACCAGTCGCAATCCTTTCTCCTGAGTCGTAACAATAGAAAAAATTCTATTTATTTCCAAGCTTGCAATTTAGGGGGTGACAATGGCCCTCCATTTATCTACTGTGTTATTGCAGTAAACAGAGGGAGAGCTGATGACACTGTTGACTAGGATAAATAACAATGAAAGAGGAGAGAAATGGTTGAATGCTGGCAATATTTTGAAGGTAGAGTCAACAGTATTGTATGACAGATTGTGTATGGGGTAGGAGACAAAGTAAAAAAATGAAGGATGACTTTCAAGGCATTTGAACTGACTTGAACAAAGGAGGGAAGGAGTTTTCACTTACTGAGATGAGGAAGTCAGGTGGAGAGCTTTGGCAATGGCAGGAATCAGAATTTTCAAAAATGTTGGGTGTGAGATTCCTATCAGACATGCTGGTGAAGATGTTGAGCTGTATGCCAATAAAACCTGGCATAATGGGTAGAGTTTATATATGTATATGTTTATATACATGTAGGAACATGCTGATTATTCTTCAGACATAGAGCCAGGGAGGATCTTAGAGAGTATTCTAATTCAACATTCTCATTTCATAACAGAAAACTAAGGTCTACAAAGAATGTGGTTATGTGTTTTTTTTAAAAACTTAAAAAAACGTAGTTATCAAATAGTCATAAGAGAGTTATATGTGTATTCCCTCTGGGTAGGAAAAATCAATATTTGATTATTAAACCTTGAACTTATAAAAGTATTTAAATTAGCAATATGATGTAGTATCTCTATTACAAGTTAAAAGTCAGTTAATTAAATATCTTTCCACATCTCTTCGGTCTTACTTTTTCAGTTATATATTCCATAAATCACATACATATGTGCTATATATACGTGATACATATATATGAACATGCCACATGTATATAAAACATAGAAGAACTTACAAGGAATATATGTGGAAAATGAGGCAATATCCTCTTCATAATCATTTTCTTGCTCATTATTTCTGTCAGTTTCTTGGATCTGAAAAACATGAATGTAATTTTCAGTAATATGCATTAATCTCAATAAATATGCACTGGATGCCTGTGCTAATAAGAAATAGTTTCTGTTTTTATTTAAATACTTTATTATTTTATAGATCTTGGATAACAAATGCTCAATGGCACATAGTACTAAAAGTATAATGAGGGAAATAGTACATTCATAATAAACAATAAATTGGTGAAACTTATAAAAAAACTTATTAAAATGACTCTAAGATGCAAAGAAGGCAATAATCATTAAATTTAAGTGTAATAAAGAAGTTCTGAATAAAAATTGAACACAACTATGTCTCTTGAAAATTGCACGCTTTTCTTCCTTTTGAACATTTCTATATATTTTACAGTTCAAAAGATATTCTTAATTACAACAATTACTATTGTACAGTGAATACAGTGAAAGACAATGATATTATAAAGTGCTTTTTCTCCATCTTTACAAAAAAGAAATCCAGTAAGCGTACTTCTGTTTGTCTTTCTGAAAACAGTTTCACTATATGTATTTCGAAGGCAGAATTAACTGAGAAAGGAGAGAAACCTCTTATCTCCAGAATTGTTAGTCTTTGTTTATAATCTCTGAAAGAGACATGGAGTCTACAGTTGTGCATACTAGTGCTCACAGAGAAAGCTAATACTAGTGACAGTTCTATTTCTGCAGAAGCATCTAGGAAAAGGGATGGAGATTGACTGTATTAACATGTTTTGTTAATGTGAACTCCAAGGGATTATTCAAATGATTTACATTTCTGTTCTTAAAACAGTTGATTGAAATGATTAGGCCATTTGCTCTGCATTTGAAATGTCCCTTCAAAAATTAGAAGCATGCATATGAAAGCATTTAAAAATTTATAGTAGCTTTGATATGCAAAGGTATTTCACCTGCATACCGACTTCATCAATTAAGTTTATCACCCACTTTGGCCAAAGAGAGCCCTATAGAACTCATTAATTTTTCTTTAAAACACTAATGCTATCCAGAGAAACAAAACGGTTCCTAATTTCTTAAGGAATTTTGAAAATAAAATCTTTTAAGTATTTTTTAGTGAGCCTGATGCAGTAACTCATTTTATATTTCACTTATGTTTTCCCTTTGATGGACTCTGCCAAATTCTAATATGAAAAATTGTATAGTTTTAGTAGGACGCTTGACATTTTGATTGATATTTGTATGCTTTGATATTAAAATCATTGTTTAATATAGCTAATCTTTGTTTCCAATTAGCTTCACCTATATATTTCATACGGTAGGTCAAAAAATATATTTTTAAAAATCCACAGGACTCCCAAAATCATTTCAAGGAATTTCTTTTACTAATTTATTAGTAGCAATGGTTTACAAAGATTTTGAGAATTAGGCAAAAATTCCTATATATTATTCACAAGCTTGGGCATTATGAGCTCAAAATCACTGTGAATTAATAAACTGACATTAGGCAAGTAGGTAGATAGATGTGTATGTACTGAGGTTGAAACCTAATGAAATTGTTTTTCTATGTCATAACTGAAGCCATAGGACATTTGTACAAAAAATCCAAACCCTGAACCCAATAATGTCTCAAGGGAATTTACCTCCAAATTTAAAAAAAAAAAGTCTAGGTTGATATGAAAACTTTCATAAATACTAGGTACAATTGATATTTTGTATAATAAGACTATGCAGAGAGTAATTGTTTTCTCCAGAATAAAATGCTCTTTAGAAATATTTATGCTAGGTCTCTCCAAGATGGTCGATTAGATACAACTCTGGCCCACAACACCCAGTGAGAGAGATGCAGAAATCCAGAGATCTCCTAGCTCCAACTGATATACCAGGTGCATTTCAATGGGTCTGATCTGATGGGCATATGCCCATCTGATGCCCCCATGCAGGGCAGACCTAGGTGGGGAGAGGTGCTGCTTCACCCAGAAAGTGCATCTGACCAGCAAGTCGGAGGCTCCCCCTCTGGCACTCTGGTCCAGATATAGCACTTCCCCCAAAGCCTCAGCAATACACAGAACAGAGGATCTTTGCCAGTCAGGTGCCGGGAATTACAAGCACAGAGTTGAATAATAATCCAGGATGGTGTCCAGGATTGGTGCACAGACCTAAACAGACACATAAGCCCAAAAGGTGACTGGGAGAGCCTGTGGACTGACCTATCGCCCCCTCGCCCTGCCCAGAGAGAGAGAGAGCTGTAAGCGGGAGCAGCTGGGTGGGCCCCTACCCCATGACGGGAGAGAGAGGAAGCTTAAAGGGGGAGATGGCCTGGTGCAGCCGGGCAGGTCCCTACCATCCCCAACAAACCCCAGAGGGCTGAAGCTCTGACTCTAGCAGGAGGCACAGCCAGTGCCACAGTCTGAGCTGAACCCAAAATGATCCAGACCAGTGGAGGAAGGGTACAGTCCACCATTAGAGGGGTGGGACTGGGCTACATGTTTTAACAAAAAACACAGGAAGCCTATGTAGCAACAGGACTGCATTCTTGACCACCCAGCAGCACCACCAGGTCAGGGGAAGAGGAGGGCCTAAACCTCCAGTGTAAACAAAAAAGACACTGGAAGCTTCCCTAGCAACCTGAAGGAGTCCCTAGAAACCCAGTAGTGCCTCTACAGGCAGACAAGCAACCTCATCAAGCAGCTCCCCGACACCACAGTCAGGTAAATCCACGAAAATGGGAAAAAAAACAAATAGAACAAAAAAGATGAAACCATCAAAGACCAGAACACATCTTCTCCTTCAAGGAATCACAACTCCTCAACAACATGAGATGACAACATGACCAAGAAGGAGTGTGATGAATTGACAGAAACAGGCTCCAGAAGGTGGATAATAACAAACTTTTCTGAGCTAAAGGAACACATTGTAACTCAATGCAAAGAAACCAAAAACCTTGAAAAAAGATGAAATGCTAACTACAATAACCAGCTTAGAGAAGAACATAAATGACTTGATGGAATTGAAAAACATAGCATGAGAACTATGTGAAGCAAACACAAGTTTTAATAGCTGAATCAATCAAGCAGAAGAAAGGATATCAGAGGTTGAAGATCAACTCAATGAAATAAAAGGAGAAGAGAAGACAAGAGAAAAAAGAGTGAAAAGAAATGAACAAAGCCTCCAAGAAATATGGCATTATGTGAAAAGACCTAATCTATGCTTGATCAGTGTACCTGAATATGATGGGGAGAATGAATCCAAGCTGGAAAACACACTACAGGATATTATCCAGAAGAACTTCCCAAGCCTACCAAGGCAGTCCAACATTCAAATTCAAGAAATACAGAGAACTCCACAAAGATATTCTTCAAGGAGAGCAACATAATTGTCAGATTCATCAGAGTTGAAATGAAGGAAAAAATGCTAAGGGCAGCCAGAGAGAAAGGTCAGGTCACCCACAGAGGGAAGCCAATCAGACTCACAGTGGATCTCTTGGCAGAAACATTACAAGCCAGAAGACAGTGGGGGCCGATATTCAACATCCTTAAAGAAAAGAACTTTCAACCCAGAATCTCATATCCAGCCAAACTAAGCTTCATAAGTGAAGGAGAAATAAAATCTTTTACGGACAAGCAATTACTGAGAGATTTCCTCACCACCAGACCTGCCCTACAAGAGCTCCTGAAAGAAACAATAAGCACAGAAAGGAACAAGTACCAGTCATTGCAAAAGCAAACCAGTTGGCAAAGACCAAAAATGCAATGAAGAAAATGAATCAACAAGAAAGAAAGTCAGCCAGTAACAAATGGCAGGATTAAATTCACATGTAACAATATTAACATAGAATGTAAACAGCCTAAATGCCCCAGTCAGAAGACAGACTGGCAAACTGGATAAAAAGTCAAGACCCATCAGTGTGCTATATTCAGGAAACCCATCTCACATACACACACATAGACTCAAAATAAAGGGATAAAAGAAGATTTACCAAGCAAATGGAGAACAAAAAAAAAGCAGGGGTTGCAATCCTAGTCTCTGACAAAATTGATTTTAAACCAACAAAGATCAAAAGAGACAAAGAAGGACACTACATAATGGTAAAAGGATCAATCCAACAGGAAGAGCTAACTATCCTAAATGTATACACACCCAACACAGGAGCACCCAGATACCTAAAGCAAGTTCTTAATGACCTAAGACGAGATTTAGGCTCCCACACAATAACAGTGGGAGACTTCAACACTCCACTGTCAATATTAGACAGATCAACGAGACAGAAAATTAACAAGGATATCCAGGACTTGAATGCAGAGCTGGACCAAGCAGACCTAATAGACATATACAGAATGCTCCAACCCAAATCAACAGAATATACATTTTTCTCAGCACCACATTTCACTTACTCTAAAATTGACTACATCATTGGAAGCAAATCAATCCTCAGCAAATGCAAAAGAGCAGAAATCATAACAGTCTATCAGACCACAGTGCAATCAGACTAGCACTCAGGATCAAGAAACACATTCAAACCTGCACAACCGCTTGGAAACTGAACAACTTGCTTCTGAGTGACAACTGGATAAACAATAAAATGAAGGCAGAAATAAAGATGTTCTTCGAAACCAATCAGAATGAAGACACAACTTACCAGAAGCTCTGGGACACTTTTAAAGCAGTGTTGAGAGGGAAATTTATAGCAATAAATGCCCACATGAGAAACAAAGAAAGATCTAAAATTGAGACTCTATTCATCAAAATTGAAAGGGCTAGAGGAGGAAGATCAAAAAAAATTCAAAAGTAAGCAGATGATAAGAAATAACTAAGATCAGAGCAGAACTGAAGGAGATAGAGACACAAAAATCCCTTCAAAAAATCAATAAATCCAGGAGTTGGTTTTTTGAAAAGATC
>NW_016107712.1:1161057-1188489 GCF_001604975.1 Cebus imitator
AAAAAAAAAAAAAAAAAAAAAAAATTCCACGTCTAGACAGATTCACAGCCAAATTCTACCAGATGTACAAAGAGAAGCTGATTCCATTCCTTCTGAAACTGTATCAAACAATATAAAAGGAGGGAATCCTCCCTAACTCATTTTATGTGACCAACATCATCCTGATACCAAAACCAGGCAGAGACTCAACTAAAACAGAAAACTTCAGGCCAATATCCATGATGAACATCAATGCAAAAATCTTCAATAAAATACTGGCAAACAGATTGCAACAGCACATCAAGAATTTTATCCATCATCATCAAGTAGGCTTCATCCCGGGGATGCAAGGCTGGTTCAACATACGCAAATCCATAAATGTAATCCATCACATAAATGGAACCAATGACAAAAACCACATGATTATCTCAATTGATGCAGAGAAGGCCTTCAAAATGCCAGATATAGTAAGCACCTAAAGTATAATAAAAAAATAAAGAAATATTTATGCTAGAAAACCATGCCTTGTACTTAATTAGAAATCACTGTCAGTTAATAAACTGACATTAGGCAAGTGTGTGAATGGATGCGTAAGTACTGTGGTTGAAACCTAAGGGAATTTTTGTTGTGCCATAACTGAAGCCATATGATATCTGTACAAAAAACCCAAACACCTTGAACCCAACAAAAAAATGTGCCTCGAAATTAAAAAAAAAAGTCTAGGTTGATTTGAAAACTTTCACAATGAGTATATTTTGTATACAAAATGATATTTTGTATAATGAGACTATGCAGGGCGTAATTGTTTTCTCCAGAATAAAACGCTCTGGAGAAATATTTATGCTAAAAAAGCCAATGCTTCTTACTTAGGTTCACTACACTTACAATAAATCATATTTATTTTGAAAAACATGCTAGATCTAATGATATATTAATAATTCTTCATTCAAATCAATAATAGCTTCTAAGATGAGCCTGATGGCATTCTGACATCTAATCACTTTAATCCTTGGCTGTATGGTGGGATAGACAGAGCATAGACTTTGGAGTCAATTTAAGTACAAATCACCGCTCTGTCATTTATTAACTGTGTGACATTAGGCCAGACACTTAACTCTAAGCGTCAATATTTTATCCTGCACAATGTGGATAATAAAACCTATTCTATCAGTTTGCTGGGAGAATCAAATCAGAATAATGTAAGCAAGACACATATCATATCTACCACATAGTAACTGCTCAATAAATGTAATCTGCACATTTGATCTTCCTTCCTCTAATATATATGCCTACTTTTAAGCAAGCATGGTTTCTTTTATTTACTCATTTGTCAAATATTTTTGTAGGCCTATCTGCTAAATAATCTGTTAACTATTAGAGAAAGTAAGTTAAAAATAGAAAAAGAGATATATTTCCCACTTTTAAAAATAATCGCATTTTTATTGGAAGGGACAAAAAATTAGTAGAATACAATATTTTATTTATTTCAGAGCCACAGACTCAGTCCTTACAGGTGAAATAGAGAATTAAGAAATAGATGATCAGAGCAAATTATTGGTTCATTTTTTTTTTTGGAGATTGGATTAAAAAGTTATCTTGCCATATTGATTCCCACTTCTCTAAATGAAAGATTAATATTAAACGACAGAATCTGTTAGTTTAACATGCTTAATGTAATACTTCAACCCACAGATAGTTGTTGCAGCACAGAACATTTAATGTAATAAAATCAAAATCATTCATTATCAAAGATAAACTAAAAAGGGAACGTCTTGTTGAGTGAGGTATATGAAGCTCCACATGGCTTTGACATCTGGTCCTGTACAAATTGATCATAATATTCTGATTTTGAGGAAGTGAATAAAAACAATCTTCACATGGCAGTTGGTTTCTAAATCATTTTATGAGATTCTGAAGATACTGCAATTGGCCCAACTCTTGCACAACTTTCCACAGTGTTGGTTATGAGTGATTTTTACCAGCTTTTAGAAAGAATAGACAATATATATTTGTCTTCTTATTCTTATTCCATCACAGCCCATGGGATAAGAAGACAAATATATGTTGGAAGAGTGACAGGTTGACCTTGTAACATTCTACGTATTACCCAAAATAAATGTACTAGGCAGAAGAATCAGAGATAATATTTGAATAGAAAACTGGATATTATTCTTACTAAATGTCGAAAGTAATGACCAATGTTATACTAAAACCATAAATAACAGCAAACAGTCTCAAAAACAAAACTTGTAAAGTACATTATAGGAGAGTAATGTCTTAATTCTAATTACATCTTTTAATGTTTTTCCTTCAGCTATTTAGGGATATGACCTAAAAGCAGATTCATATAATTTCACATGAAAGTTTCTTTTTATATCATAGGTATTGAAATGCTGAGTGCAAAATTAAGTAGGAACTCCATCAACAGTTGGGAGAGGAATGAAAAGGAATAAAATAGAAATAAAGCTGTTAAACTCAGAGAAAATATATGTAGAAATTTTCCTTGTATGGGTGAAAATTTCATTAGAATAACCTGAGTATACAAACTCTATTTTTCAGACAGGATCTTATAGAAAATTAAAGTTATAAAAAGATACGTGATCAGGTGAACAGTCTGATTCAGCACAATAGGAAATGCAATTTTCTACTTATGGTTTGATCCCCTGCTTTGTAGAAAGGGAGAAAGAAGCAGTAGGCATATTGTGACCTTGTCCCACAATCTTAGGAAGACAGAATTGAAAATGGTGAACTTTCAAAATGTCTATGAAGGGTTGGCTTCTAGAACTGGCACATCTCTTATTCTGACCTGTGCTCACCCCAGGCTTTTCTCTCACTCTGAGACCATCATCCAGCTGAACTAAAATGGAATAGAATTAAAATCCAGTTCTTTGTTAAGATGTGATTATAAATGTGAAAAATAACTACCTTCATTTAAAATGATAGAACCTCAAGTCTGAAAAGAACCTGCAGATAACAAATCATTTATTCTGTTTTTCATACATTGATATATTATTAAAACAATGTGTCACACTAAAACTTGTAATACTTTGGATATTTTTCCAAGATAAATTTGTTTTTAAATGTAGTCTATGGTCTGCATCGCCCAGCTGTTTTTATAAATTTGCTTTTCCTGTGTTTAATCTTTATCCCTCTTTTCTTCTTAAAGAATGCACTCTCCCTGTATCCATTCTTATCCACAGTGGATAAGATTGATTTTATCCACTCTGCTGCCATTAATTTATATCTCTATCCTGATTATTCATGGGAATGTCTTTGGCTCCAAGCTTTTCTGAGGTCTAGATCCTAGGATCTGGATAAAGGATACCTGAAGAAATAGTTATGGAAGCAAAGGGAAAATCCTGAAAAAGAGATATGTCAGAAAAATCAGGACAGACTGTTTTAAGTAAATCGCAAATGTTAAGTCCATCACCAAGTGTGAAAAAGAGAAGTCCTGGAAATAGTTCATCAGGTCTTCCAGTACAAGTCCCTGGTGACCATGGTGAGGGAAATTACAATGGAATCTTGTGAATTCATACTGGATTGATGAAGCTTAAAAAAGATAAATAGGGGTGATGAATCCAATGCATCATGTATAGAGTTTCTTTTCAGAAGCTATAATGTGAAGAGGGGGTATAGGAAAATTTTGCTTCAGATTCGATTTTTCAAAAATGAGTTAAAAGTGTTGGAAAGAGAGTGCTTCATTCAAGCAAGGGCTAAGGAGTTGGAAAGGGATAATATCTGGAGTTTGCATGCTCAAAACACTATACCAGGAAATACATATGAACTTTTCATGCTCCCCAATATTTATAATGAGTGGAGAAGACAAACAATAGAAATTAGGCAAAATGAAACATACATTTAAAATATGCATATACTTGCAAAATACTATAAGATAGAAATATGCAATCATTTCCACTGAGTGGCTGGGATAGAAAATTTCACAGACATCATCAGAGATTATTACAAACAATGCTATGCACATAAACTAGTAAACCTGGAAGAAATGGATAAATTCCTGGACACTTGCATCCTCCCAAGACTAAACCAGGAAGAAGTTGAAACCCTGAATTGACCAATAACAAGGGCTGAAGTTGAGGCAGCAATTAAGAGACTACCACCCAAAAAAAGCCAAGGTCCAGACGGTTTCACAGCCGAATTCTACCAGACATACAAAGAGGAGCTGGTACCATTCCTTCTGAAACTATTCCAAACAATCCAAAAAGAGGAAATCCTTCCCAGATCATTTTATGAGACTAACATCATCCTGATACCAAAACCCAGAAGAGACTCAACAAGAAAGGAAAACTTCAGGCCAATATTGATGATGAACACAGATGCAAAAATCTTTAATAAAATACTGGCAAACCAATTGCAACAGCACATCAAAAAGCTTGTCCACCATGACCAAGTAGGCTTCATCCCGGGTATGCAAGGCTGGTTCAACATACATAAGTCTATAAACGTAATTCACCACATAAATAGAACCAAAGACAAAAACCACATGATTATCTCAATAGATGCAGAGAAGGCCTTTGAAAAATTTCAACAGCGCTTTATGCTAAAAACCCTCAATAAGCTAGGTATTGATGGAACGTATCTCAAAATAATAAAAGCTGTATATGACAAACCAACAGCCAATATACTGAATGGGCAAAAACTGGAAGCATTCTCTCTGAAATCTGGCACTTGACAAGGATGCCCTTTCTCACCACTCCTGTTCAGTATAGTATTGGAAGTTCTAGCCAGAGCAATCAGGCAAGAAAAAGAAATGAAGGGTATTCAATTAGGAAAGGAGGAAGTCAAGTTGTCTCTATTTGCAGACAACATGATTGTATATTTAGAAGACCACATTGTCTCACCACAAAATCTCCTGAAACTGATAAGCAACTTCAGAAAAGTCTTAGGATACAAAATCAGTGTGCAAAAATCACAAGCATTCCTATATACCAATAACAGACTTAAAGAGAGCCAAATCAAGAATGAGCTGCCATTCACAATTGCTATAAAGAGAATAAAATACCTAGGAATACAACAAAGAATGTAAAGGACCTCTTCATGGAGACCTACAAATCACTGCTCAACGAAATATGAGGACACAAACAGATGGAGAAATATTCCATGCTCATGGTTAGGAAGAATCAATATTGTGAAAATGGCCATGCTGCCCAAAGTAATTTACAGATTCAGTGCTAATCCACATCAAGCTACCAATGACCTTCTTCATGGAACTGGAAAAAACCACCTTAATCTTCATATGGAACCAAAAGAGAGCCCGCATAGCCAAGTCAATTCTAAGCAAAAAGAACAAAGCAGGAGGCATCACACTACCTGACTTCAAACTATACTACAAGGCTATAGTAATCAAAACAGCATGGTACTGGTACCAAAACAGAGATATAGACCAATGAAACACAACAGAGGCATCGGAGGCAACACCACACATCTACAACCATCTGATCTTTGACAAACCTGAAAAAACATGCAGTGGAGAAAGGATTCTCTGTTTACTAAATGGTATTGGGAAAACTGGCTAGCCATGTGCAGAAAGCAGAAACTGGACCCCTTCCTGACACCTTACACTAAAATTAACTCCAGATAGATTAAAGACTTAAATATAGAACCTAACAACATAAAAACCCTAGAAGAAAATCTAGGCAAAACCATTCAGGGCATATGCAAGGACTTCATGACTAGAACACCTAAAGCACTGGCAACAAAAGCCAAAATAGACAAATGGGACCAAATCAAACTCCAGAGCTTCTGCACAGCAAAAGAAACAGTCATTAGAGTGAATTGGCAACCAACAGAATGGAAAAAATTTTTTGCAATCTACCCATCTGACAAAGGGCTAATATCCAGAATCTACAAAGAACTAAAACAGATTTACAAGAAAAAAACAAGCCCATTCAAAAGTGGGCAAAGGATATGAACAGACACTTTACAGAAGAAGACATACATGAGGCCAACAAACATATGAAAAAATCCTCATCATCACTGGTCATTAGAGAAATGCAAATCAAAACTACATTGAGATACCATCCCACACCAGTTAGAATGGCAATCATTAAAAAATCTGGAGACAACAGATGCTGAAGAGGACGTGGAGAAATAGGAACACTTTTACACTGTTGGTGGGAGTGTAAATTAGTTCAACCATTGGGGAAGACAGTGTGCTGCTTCCTCAAGGACCTAGAAATAGAAATTCCATTTGACCCAGCAATCCCATTACTGGGCATATATCCAAAGGATTACAAATCATTCTATTATAAGGACACATGCACATGAATGTTCATTGCAGCACTGTTTACAATAGCAAAGACTTGGAACCAACACAAATGCCCATTGATGATAGACTGCACAGGGAAAATGTGGCACATATATACCATGGAATACTATTCAGCCATAAAAAATGATGAGTTCATGTCCTTTGTAGAGACATGGATGAATCTGGAAACCATCATTCTCAGCAAACTGATACAAGAACAGAAAATCAAACATCACATGTTCTCACTCATAGGCAGGTATTGAACAATGAGAACACATGGACACGGCGGGGGGGAGCATCACCCACTGGGGTCTGTGGGGGGAGATAGAGGACAGACAGTGAGGGGTGGGGAGCTGGGGAGGGATAACTTGGGGAGAAATGCCAGATATAGGTGATGTGGAGGAAGACAGCAAACCATATTGCCACATGTGTACCTATGCAACAATCTTGCATGTTCTTCACATGTACCCCAAAACCTAAAATGCAATAATATATATATATATATATATATAATCAGGCATATTCATATAGGTCTATTTCTGGGTTCTCTATTCTGTTCTATTGATTGATTTGTATCTAGTTATCCACCAATAATATCAATCTTGATTACTGTAACTATCTAATAAGGTTTGAAGTCAAAGGGTTGATTGTTTCTTCTTTTTCAAAATTATTCTAGTTATTCTAGTTCCTTTACCTTTCCATATAAATTTTAGAACAATCATGTCTACATCTACTAAAATTCTTGCTGGGATTTTGATAGAAATTATATTAAGCTTGTATATCAATTTGGGGAGAACTGACATCTTTACTTTGTTGTGTCTTCCAATTCAGGAATATGGTATATGCCTCTCCATTTACTTAGATCTCCTTTGATTTCTTTATCAGCATTGTATAGTTTTCTGCATACATGATTTACATCTATTTCCTCTTTTTTTGATTGACTGTTAATGATATTGCATTTATAATTTCAGTGTCCATATGTTCATTGCTAGTATATAGGAATACAATAAATTTATGTTTATCTTGTAAAAAAAAAAGAAAATTTCACAGAATAGATGGTATTAAATCTGACTCTTAAAATATAAGTATAGTTTTAATCTGCAAAGGAAAGGATGAAATATTAGTGGACAATAGGGGACCATGAACAAAACAGCAAGAAGACTTGGTGGATGGTTTTAATTGGTTTGGTTGGGTGGCATGGAAGAATATATTTGAGTATGAAGATGTTATAAAGATACCAATAAATTGCATAGATAGAAGCAACTGAATGCCAAATTATAAATTATATTTATTCAAATATTACTATATTCCTTTATAAAAATTAAAAGATTTTAAATAAGCCTGCCATTGAATTAATTTAATAGGCATTCCTAAAAAATACACTAAGATCAAACAAAAACTAAATAGTTGTATCTACCATTTAGAAATAAAGTTGGATGGTGAGAAGATAGGAAAAAAGAAGGGGTTTAGTAAAAAAGAAAAAAAGAAAGAAAAATGTCAGAGATAGAAAGAGAATACAATTACATAAATCAAAGGTCAAAACTAAAAGAATCATTCTCAATTTGCCTGCCTTGATCTTAGAATGATATTCAGAACTCAGATAAAACACTTCGAATAAGATATTAAGAATGAATTTCTGGTGCAGATAACTTTACCAAAACATGCAAAAACTGAACCTGGGAAATTCTTAGTATGTACTCTAGACATACCATCTAACTTTTTCAGGCATGACAACACCAACACTACTAACTAGTCAAATATACCTTGTAAATGTTTTCTGTGTGTACAATATGATAATATTAGGCAAGTTTCCAGGGTTATGCAAGACATGTAAAATACTCCCAGGATGCTGAATATTTAGCTGGGAAAATCAAAGTGACAAGCATGAAGCAATTATAGTCCTTTAATTTTGACTAAATTTGACTAGTTTGACTAAAGAGTGCAATAGAGAATAAAGAAGTAATAATTCTACTTGGAATAACTAGGTCTGAGTTTAGAAGGATGAGTGGAATCTAAGAGATAAATTCTTAATCTGGTTCCAGCAGCAAATGCATGTTTATTTATATAATGGATGAACAGACAGTACATGAGTTCATGGAAGAGGGAATGATGTGGGTTTTCTCGGTAAGGAGACTGAAGCAAGCAAAACCAAAGTTGAGCAGGCCATATACAAAAGGCAAAGAGCAAAGTTATCCAATCAAAAAAGCAGTTAGGTTTTTGGGAGAACATGTACATTTTGATAGGAAGAGTAAAGTCAATATTTTTTCCTATACCCTTGTTTTGGAGTATTAGAAGTATCTCGATGATGATGATAATCAGAACTGAATTGCTATTAAATAACCCATTTAAACGTCTTTAGGTTATATAAGTTAAGAGTTTGAGATTAGAGTTATTGTCAGACAGATCTGGATTCAAATCTTTCTTACTCTTTCTTTTATTAATTACATGAACTTAAGGACATCCTTCTCTTTTGGCCTCCCTTGATGTGAAAATGACCGTAAATGTACCTTACTTCACAGGGTTTTTGTGAAAATTAAATAAGACATATCAAGTACTTAGCACAGACCTTGGCACATAGAAAGCACTCAAAAATTATCTCTGTTATCTGCATTAAAATTGCCATTTTGTTAAAAAATAATTTTTATGCTGCCTTATTTTCTAATATTAACAAATTGTTTATGTAAAAATTTATATTCAGTTATTATGTTGAGTAAAGATCAGTTGTGTTCAAGCTAGAATATAAAGATTAAAAATAAAGACCTCCTCCTTTGCATAGCTTACTATGATTTAAAAAATTATTCCTATTTTTAGGTGTGAGAAATCACAAGATAGATGTAATGATGGGTCAATCGTGGACCATTTGAACTAGTAGAAATTAAGCAGAGCTGTAAATGGAAATTCTCCTGGGTCCACCATTCCTATAGACTATGATATGTAAGGTACCACAAGAGCTGAATGTCAGCAGGGTTGGGGGCAGAAGACCTTCAGATGATTCTAGAAGGGGTTTAATTCCCAAATCGCTTATATTTGATATTCTAATGTTGATATTATAACGAAAACTTCTTTAGGCTAACATTAAAACTAGCTTGCCTTCTCCCAGCATAAAATGATGTAAGAGAGGACCCGTGCTGACTCAGAAGGGTGTTTCATCCAGGAGCACCAAGAGTAGGAAAAAGAAATTGGCTATGGATGATATACGGAGTATACAAGTGAGTAGTGAATACTTGATTAAGGAACTTGGCTCAATACATGATTTCTATAATTTCTGCATTCAGAACGTAACTCAGGTTTTCTATTCCTATAACAACAGGGTGTACCAGACAGTACCAAAAAAAAAATGCTGTTGAGCATGCTAAAAACTTGAAGTTAGTTTTAGTTTCAAAATCATATGTTAATAAAAGTCTGTAGAGGAAATACAAAGTAACAGTATGTCCACAGTATAAATCATTTTGCTGCTTTGAATACTTCAATATAATAGTTCAAAAAGTCGCTTTAATTTGGAGAAAAACTATATAGAAAATAAATAATGAATGAATTTACATGTTTCCAGGTTGACAGATTGAAGCTAGTGAAGAGGAACCCAGATTTACATTTATGTTGACTATTACTAACAGGCTTTTGTTGTTGTTGTTGTTGTTTTCTTCCAAGTCTTTGATAATTTGAGTAAGAGTCAAAGAAAACCAAATAGAAAAAAGAAAAAAAAAAGCTGAGTAATAAGAGACTAGAATTGTCATCCCCACAAACCATTGAACATTGCATTTATCTAAACACAGAGGATAAAGTGACTTCCAAATCCAAGCTAGAAGCAAACATATAATACTACTCATACACCTAGCAATTTCCCACACAGATTATACTCTTTTGTTGTTAGATAAGTGTTATTTGACAAATGAAACAAAAGATCTTTCAAGTTTCTATTATTACTATCAGAAAGTAAGTCTTATTTGACAAATTAAACAGTCTTAAAGTTTATATTGTTGCAAAGTAGGTGTTTATATGGCTGAAATAATCCCTCCCTTCCAAGTACAGAATTAGGAGAGTTGATTTTGTATTGACCAAAGTATTTAAAATATAAAAGACCTAAAAACGGAAAATGTGAATTATAAATTCAATGAAAACATGGTGGGAAAATAAAGATTTTAGCCCAAAGCCTTCAACTTAAGAGCAGGTAACAATTCAGTGGAGGTTGTTCCTATGAAGTAAGTCAAGATAGATAAAAGTAGACAAACATATGTTCATAAGTGTATTAAATATATTTGATACAATGCAACACATCATAGTACCCTAAGTATTTCTTTGCCTTTTACACTTTTACATTTAAGTTATGAAATTTAACTTGTAAGGATACATGTATCATTGAGCAGAGAAGTATCTCATTTAAAAAAAATAAAACTAGGAGACACACATTCATATCCTTAATGAATAATTTTCCATTTTAAAAGTCATAATACAGATTCCATTTGTATCAATTATCAGAAAACCTTTATATTTCACTGAACTTTGATGAGTGTATCAGCAAGAAGTACACACTTAGATTTTACCTAAATACAGACCTATTAACAATTACTTCTAGACAAGAAATGCATTTCATGCACACAAACCAGAGAAAATCTGTAGTAGAATAAATGTCATAAGTTGACAAAAAATGAACCTGTTAAAATGTAAATTTGCTGTGTATTTAAGGTGAAATAAAATGGAAAACTTTTGTGATAGAACAAACAGTATTGTTATTAAAGAAACATACTTCCCCACACACCTGCATATAAAATCAAAATAGAAGGGAATAAATAAAACCAGTAGCTCACTTTGGAAGGTAAACATCCTTTTCTTCATCCCAGAAATCCAAACGTTTTTAACCTATAATAACAATTTAAGTTTTATTTTGTGGGGGGCCTACCCAAGGCATGAAGGGTGTTGCTGTTATATTCCATCAGTACTGCACAATGAGTCTCATCCTACTTCATTCTACCCTTAAGAATTGCATACCTCTTTGTTGTGAAGTGATAGCTTAGTATTTAAAACTTCAAGTGATTTATTAGATAGATTTCAGTCTTCTGTGAAGATAATTTCTAATCTTCATAGCCATCATCTACAAGAAATCAGGACTAGTCAAATTGAAATCGGGGAGTGTCTAATATTCATTTTAATTTAGAAGCAACTCCTGTGAATGCCTTATGTAAAGTTTAAATAAATTTGTCTACTACAGTATACCTTTAGCTTTACATATCTTTGGGGGGATTTTCCTTGTTCCAAATGTAGAATGCTATTCATTTCCAGAAGATAAAGTGGAGGCATTTGATGGAAGGATGATTTCATAGTAAGATATATGTAAGTTTAAAACAATTTCTTTAAATTAAAAACAAAATTCCTATAAGAGAGGATTTCATGCTATTAATTTTGTCTGAATGTGCTTCTGAAATTAAGTTAAAATTGCACATAGAAACATAATATTGAAACAGTGGGCTATCTAGTTTCTTAGCATACTCTGTTAACATTTTGTTTAGATATTTGAACAGTTTTAGATTGTTAGGAATCATGTAATTAAAACAGTAAAGTAAGGATTCAATTACTTTAGAATTTGCATTTATTAACTAAGTGAATGAATAAAGTGAATTAGGTGGTAAACTAAGTGAACAAATAAAAAAGCAAATAATATGCCCTGTATTTGTAAATATTTTGGTTTTACAATGATTTGTTTCTCACTAAAAAGTTGAAGTGCTTAGAAATTCATCAAACCAAAGCAATGTCAACTCTGTTTAGGCAAAGCTCAATCTCTTGAGAATTGCAACATTGGTAAAAAGCCTTTAATTTTTAATTTACTTATTGAAAAACATTTATTCAGAATTCACTAAATATCAGAGTAGGTTAGGCAAATGAGAATATAAGAAAGGATAAGTTAATTTTCTCTTAGAAAACTCAGAGATGCCCATCTATGTGTATAATTCATATGCTATACATAATAAGATTATAAAAACAATAACTTACATAACATTTACTGTATACCAGTCACCGGTCTAAGTTCTATACTTATATTAACATTTAATTTTAAAACAGTTTTATGAGGTAGGTTTACTATTTGTAATCCTCATTCAATGAATGAAAAAAAAAGGCATGATGGGGTTAACTAACTTATCAAAGGTTACACAGCTATTATCTTTTAATGGAGTAGCCAAACAATAAGACAAATAAGGAAGCAAGCATTTACAAAAAGGAATGTGGCAAGTCACCTAACAGTTAATATAAATCAAGAATAGTGTTCATAAGAGAGACAGTTGACAAAATTTTGCAAGAATGTGCAAGCCTCAGGGTGGCAGCATTTGAGACATCTTTGAAAGACAATACAATATTCAAAATCAGGAACAGAGGCAGAGGCAGGGCATCTGGGCGGTCAAACCAACATAATTAAAATAATCAAAGTGTGGATGTGGGAAAGTATAGGCTGTCCTCAGTTGTGAAACAAGTCACCCAGATTGACTAGAGGGTAGGGGCAACAGATATCTGCCTATGGGGCACAGGGTAACCCCAGTAGCATAGTTCTTTCTTCACCACTTTCCAACACTCAAGTCAGGCAGCAGGAGTCAGGCTGTCAAAGCTGCCTATAGAGCACATATGGGGTTAAGTACTGAATTGGCTGTTGTCTGAATTATGAGAAAAACAGAAGGTACTCTCAATCCCCAACGAAGAGATGGGCAAAACAGCAATACTGGCATTTGAAAGCACACGTAAGACATTATAAAACCATGTCATATGGATGCCAATACAGGAGTGCTGATGGAGGTACTGGGGCCAGGGGGCAGAGAAAACAGGAGAATGTCAGCAAACATGACTTCAGGCATCCCTGTTAATCTTCCTCTGCTGAACCTGTTTGCACAAGAGCTAAGTGTTGTTTTTTTTTTGAGAGACAGGAGACAGCTATATTTTGACATCTGGCTTGGATACAATTATGGTAAAAGTATCTTATAAATGTTTCTTTTGTTCTGAGAAATAAAAAATGGGGTGAATGGAGATATGTTATAATCAGAGAATATTGCTTTAGGACTAGTAGTTCAAAAAACGTTGTAAGCTGAAAATGTTACAAGTAAGAAAATGCAAGTTTCACAATAATATAGTTTGATAACTTAATGGGCTGTTTCTCCTTGGTAGGATAGAACTAAAATGTGTCTGGCTATTCCTTCCAAATCTACCTGAAGCAATATACCCAATTACCTTTTACTATACTCATATCACAAATGGGAAAACAGATAAATGATTTGTTCATGGTCACTAGATGAAGTGGGTTTCTTGTAATTACAGTTTTATGTACAACTCCTTTTTAAAATGTATGTGATATACAGCTAGCAGCAGTACTCTCTAATTTGCTGTTAAATAAGGAGAGATGCAGATTCATGATGCAAGATCTTGATTACAGTTCTCTTTATTTATAAAGCAATTCATGTGTTTCCAAAGAGTTTCACCTATATCGTGATCCTCATAGGACTCCAGCAAGACAGGCAGGGGGAGTCCTACAGATGAAGATATTAAGATGAAGAGATGTTGATTTGTCTACAGTTCACAGCATATAAGCTGTAGTTTGAATCTAGGATAATTTGGGGCATTGGGATTCACATGTCTCTAATCCAAGTCCACATCTCTTTGTACTACAACATGGTGCTATCTTTCCTTGTCAAAACCAACTGCACTATGGGCAGATGACACATAGGAGACATAAAAGATAACAGAAGCTTCTTACTCAATGAAAGAATCATATTTGATTACAGTTTTAAGTTCTTCTACTCTATAAATGAAAATGAAAGTTTAAAAATTTATGTTGGTGGTAAAAGTGTATTTGAAATTCATATCCTCCAGCTTTGACTAATAGTGTGATATTCTACAGAGTTTGAATAAGTGAGAAAATTATGGAACTAATTCAACAAAATTTAGTAATCATTTAAAATCATATAATACAGTTCAGGATGAAGGATGACCACTGTGACTTCAAGGGCACTAAAATATGATTCTGAATATTCCTCATCAACAGAAATATAGAAAAGTCTATACTTTTGTGTCTTTATTTACAGCAGCTGAATTTTTCTAGAACGTGTGACCCTTTTCAGGAGAGAAACATTTTTTATCAGGTGGATTTTATCTACTTGCTGATAGATGTAGTAAAAAGAGAAAAGTAAAATTCCATGTATTAGTTTTACATTTGTCTAAGTTTTGTGACAGAAAAGTTAAAACGCATTTTAAATTGTGACCCCAGATTACCTTATTTCCCTGCCCCCCCATTAATACAGCAAATTTTATATCCATGCTTTCTTTCTTATTTCCTGAATTCTAGCCAACATTTCAAAAGTGACCAAAGAATTTAGACTTCTACCACTGATTTGTCTCTTGAACACAATACCCAACTGTTGTTTAACAATCCATTGTAATCACTATAACTCTTCTAGCACAAAGCCTACTGATGCTTATTTGCTACAACAGAGTTCTCGATCTGTGCTTGTTTCTTCTAATTCTTTTCACCTGGTCAAAAAAAGCTGTCCAGATATGCACTTTCATTTGTTTCTTCAGGTACCTAACACATTGTGATCTAAATGTCAGGCATTCTATTTTAGGGATTTCATACACACACACACACACACACACACACACATTTGTCATTAAGATAGCATTCTTTTTCAGACCTGTCCACTAGCTCAATGTTTCTTTTTCTTTTAAAAAGAAATAAATACAGGCCACAGAAATATGTTGTCTTACATAACAACTTGACAAATCTTCATTGCCGTCCACACTGTAGATTGATGAGACACATGTGGCATGATTCAGGTGCCCCTGTTATACTTTTGTGAGGCAGAACTGCACTAGCTAAACAAGTGTGGGCCAGGTTTACTAAAGATAAAGTTACAGTAAGGGCCAGCAAATTAAATAGATTATATTTTATGAAAGACTGTCTGTCATGAATGTGAGAAAAATGGAATTAAAAAATATGAAATCCTACCCAGAACTACCTAATTGTTTGTGAATGGGTAAAGAAAACCATTTCACATTTAACATCCATGTCTTGTGTCTTAAAACCCATATAAGAAAACATGTAAGGCTTCCAATCACTTAAGTTTCCTGTTCAAACCTTACGCCATCCTGGAAAGAATAATTGAGATTGTTGTGTTTTAGGAGGCTGATGCCAAAGACAAATTTAAGATGAGGAACAGCATCAGATAGTATAGTGGTTCTTTGCCCTGAATGCACATTAAATTTATGTGGGGAGCTTTTATAAACTACCTATTCCCAAGCCCCACTCAAAACGAATTAAGTTAGATTCTCTAGAGGTGCGACCCAGTCAATGGCAATTATTAATAACTGCTGGGAATTCTACTTTGCATCCATAAGGGAGAAACATGAGAACAGAGATTAAAAACACAGACTTAGTTAGAATCAGATATTCTAAATTCAAAGTGGCTCCTGATGATTGATGATGAAGTTATTTAATCTTTTCTCAGAACTAGTTTCCATCTGTTTCTTCGGGTTTTTCAAGGATTAGATGAACTAGTTCTTGGCATAGATTAGATGTCATTAGTATTATACAATGGGAGAAAAGCCATTTCATGTGCAGGTAAAGTGTAGTAGTGTATGCCAGTCTCTGAAACTGCAATGTAGTTCTTGTGGCCCAATATCTGATGGCATTCCAGATTTTCATTATTATATTCTTGATTAAAACTTAAAATTTTTCTTTATAGGCACTGTTGTGCCTTTTTGAAGAAACACAACTGTGTGCTTGAGAGAATGAATTCTGGAGCCAACAGCCAAGTTTAATTCCTGACAATCCAATCTGTTAACTCTGGGACATTGGGCAAACACTTAACTTTTCTTTCCCTCAGTTTGTTTATCTGTAAAATGAGTTATTAAACAGTACCTGCCTCAAAAGAATGTTGTGATGAGTGAGTGCATTAATATATATACAGCATGTAATATGTTTCTTGCTCATTGTAAAAGCTCAACAAATATTTTCTATCATAATGCAAATAATAATGGTGTTAGTGAACTAATTTACTGACGTTTCAACCATAGATGTCCATTTTCCATGAGTGAAAAAAATTTAACAATGTGCTAACCAGGTCTTTCCGTCCTTCTTAGCTGTTCTAAACATGTCCACTAGGACCAACTACGAAGTATAAAGTTTTCGAGGACAAGGTTTACATCTCTTTTATTTATCTGATAGTTCACAGAATTTTTGGAATCGATGATTCTTATCCATAACCACTTCTTAAAAATAGATTGAAAAACCATGTCCTATTGATGGTTAACAAGTAGCATCTTCTTTGTTCATACATTTATTTTATAAATTTTTTTATCATTTATCATATGATTTTTTGTGATCACAGACTAATGTTGATAACAGAAAAAATTAAGAAAGCTCATAGATTATTGTCATGTTGCAATTCTTATAAAAAAGTCTTTTAAGACGTCAATAGAAACATTCTTGATAACATTTTAGGTATAGAGAAGTTTGCTTTTCCCCAGATAGTGCTGAATATCTCTTTTGGCATTTAATATTATTCTTTCGGCTTCTGTAATCAAAATTTAAGATTTTTAAAATGCTGTACCACAGAAACATAGTGCAATTCATGAATTTTCTAATTGTTTATTTCCATTCTAGCTATTAAGTAGTGTTTTATCAGAAACAAAATGATGTCTATGGAGGAGATCACATATTAGTGTCAAGGACCCAACTGAATATTGCACTTAGCATTCAATATAAGGTGTTTACAACTAAAGCAGTGGAGGTACTTGTCATAGGAATTCATATAATATATCTTATACCTGACAAAAGGCCCATAATAATCTTTTATTGCTTTCTATGCTTTGAGGGCTTTAAGTTTTTTAAAGCCATGCAAGGTCTTTTCTCACGATTTTTCCTTGACCCTTAATGTGCCAAAAGATATTTATGAGTAACAACTCCAATACTTTCTGAAATAAATATTATGAGCTACTGAAACCGCCTTAAGACAAAGCAGGCAGCTTATTAACTGTGACTTTATGAGGCTTCACAGATTCCATCTTGTGGAAGGCAAATAAAATCCTTACATCTGGCACTGAGTTTTTCATAATACGTCACAGCTGCTATCTAAAAATTCTCTCTGCTGAAGATTCTAGCAATGGATCATCAATGAAAAATAAAATGCAGAAGAAAAGTGGTTATAGAAACTACATTTTCAATGTGATTGGAAATGCAGGTGTCAGGAGCTTCAATGACATTTTTTCGTTGTCATGTGCAAAGTGTGTTATGTATGGAAGAGAGTGTCATGAACCCCTCATTTAGCTCCTTCATTTCCATCACTTATACCTCATTTCCATCTTCTTAGCTGTTCTCCCACACCATGCCCACTAGAACCAACCGTGAAGTATAAAGTTTTCAGGGACAAGGTTTACTTCTCTCTTATTTGTGGCTCAGAGTTTAGCCTGAGAGCCAGCATCTATGCTGGTGAAGTTATGGTCCTAGATATTGTAGGTTGTATCTATTCATGCATGCATGCATTCATTCATTCAATAAATAAACTTGGCACCTACTGTGTGCCAGGCAATGCTCTGGGTAATAAGGATATAGCAGTATATAAAATATGATAAATTTCCTGCCTTTGTGGTAATTCATTCTAGTATAGGGCAGATAGATAACAAATAAATATAAAATAGGCCAGGTGATTATAGTTGCTGTGGAAAAAAAAATACAAAAAGGGACAGGGAGTGCCAGGCTGGGGTTATCATTTTACATAGCTTAAATAGGTTATATATATGTGCATATGTATATATAAACATATATAGGAACATGAAATATATTTAAATATGAAATGGGCACATATAAATACAGAAGTATATATGCATATGAAATATATATTTACATATTTATATTTGGGTGTATGCATATGTATATTTCCCATCCCCTTTATTTCTCCTTCCACATACTCTTCCAGAGCCTTGCCACGTCCCTCCAACAGCAAGTATTTATGTTCTCTCTCCTTGAGAAGGGGATGGACCTTTGTGATCAACTTGACTAAGAAAAAAAATGGGCAGAAGTACCTCTGTATGACTTCTGCAACTAGGTCACAGAAGTGATACAAATTTTGCTGGTCTCCATCTCTCTGAATGTTCACCCTTAGAACCCAGCCTCCATGCTGTGAGGTAGTCCAGGAAACATGTGGAGCCTTACTACATGGAGAGAAACAAAAGTCCCTAGTTCACAGTCCCAGCTGAGCTCAACCCAGACCTCCAATAGCCAGCCATGGGAATAATCCATTTTTGAAAGTGTAATTCTCCAATTCCCTTTTGAGCTGCCCCAACTGAAGTCAATGGGAGCAAAGATGAGCCTCCCCTGCTGAGCCCTGCTTAAATTGCATGATTATGTGTAAAAATCAATCACTGTCATGGTTTTAATCCACTGAGTTTTAGGATGTCTTTTTACACAACAATATATAGCCACAGTAACACATACCCAACTTGAAACTAATTTGGGTGTCTTGAAAAAGGGATCATTGTGCTGCCAGCCTTAGCTATGAAGAACACTAGCAGGCTGGCACGATAGCTTACGCCTGTAATCCCAGCACTTTGGGAGGCCAAGGTGGGCAGATCACTTGAGGCCAGGAGTTCGATTCCAGCCTGGCACTTGTCTCTACAAAAAATACAAAAATTAGCCAGGCATGGTGGCACATGCCTATAATCCCAGCTACCTGTGAAGCTGGGCATGAGAATTACTTGAACCTAGGAGGTAGAGGTTGCAGTGAGCCAAGACTATACCACTGTACTCCAGTATGGCCAATTTTACTAGAGTTACATGCTTTGATGGCTCTGTCAGATTGAATCTGGACAGATGGTCTGAATAGTTTCCCTGAATTTGAGTTCTCTGTCCAGGTTTGTCCAGTGAGACATTGACTCTGAGGCCAAAAGCTGTGGATTGGAGCTCTGTGAGTTTTGGGTGTATATCTTGAACAAGTCATTTTACCATTGAAAGTCTTTTTGTGTATGAGTACTTACGTGTATGTATGTGCATTTGTATTACTATTGTCTACCACAAAAAGTTGTGAGGCTTAGTAATACTGATAATAATAATGACTGATATTTTGGAGTGCATACTATGTAGCAGGCACTGCAGTATGTGCTTTTCATACATCATTTTTTTTTCTTCAAAACTACACAATTTCTTTGGGACTATTGTTACCTCTTTTTTTTTCCACAAAGGGAGAAATTGACTTACAAAGAGATTAAGTAACTTGCCCAAGACCAAACATGAATTATTGGAGTGGGATTTAAAAACAAAGTCTTTCTGCTAGCAGAGGCAGGTCTCATAATCACTATGTGTCACACCTAATAAGATCATATGTGTGAAAGAGGTAAAGTGCTGAAAACATGAACACAGACAAGGCAGCAGGGCACGATGGTATATACAGGAGGAGCAGACATGTTACAGGAAATGAAATGAGAATTTGGAAAGGCTGGGTGCTGCAGGCACTGCCAATACTACCTTTAAATGGCATGAAGCAAAAAACATGGAGGCAGTGGGAGACAGGCAGCCCGAAGAGTAGGGCTTCAGATTTGGGCTGGAGAACAAATATAAAAAATGAAGCACAGTGTTCCTATCTTGGTTTTACCACAACTGGACAAATTACTTAAGTAACATTGTTAAGCTTCCAAATTCTGTTTCTTAGGCTTTGGGCTGGAGTCAACCTGTGGCACCCTGTTGCCTAGACTGATTGCATGATGAATGCTGCCCCATGTTTTGTCCCTGCTGGCTCCTCTGTTACCCCTGCAGGTCCTGGCTTCTGAGGCAATCTGGTCACAATTCTCTGTTCATGATTTTTAACTCTGTATAGTCTGCCCCACCCTCATTGGAGGATCATGATGACCATTTGTGGCTGAACACACCCTTCACTCTGATATTTAATTTTTTTGTTGCTATTGTTTCTTGAAATCTGTTCTGTTATCTATACCTCTATATTCTCATGTATCTTTAAAAGAGGAAGAAGTAACAATATAAAACACTGGACTTTCTTAAGAGACTTCAGTATGTGTTATCTAAGATTTCCTGAACTGTCCCCATGCTAGGGAAATAAATGTAGTATCTTTATTCATACAGACTTCAGCGTTGCTCCTTTGATATTCTAGAAAGCATCCTATGATCATGCACTCACACTCTGCTGCTGCTACATGCCCTTATTTTTCAGTGTTCTTCATGGACTTTGTAGTCCACCAGTGGGATTTGGTCTTTGTCTCTCCCATTCCAGCACTAACTGTAGCCATTCACTGTGACAGCTCAGATCACCTGGAGCTTATTTTAATACTTTGGAAAAATAACAGAAAAAACTTCACTACCCTGGCCTTCAAAAAACCTATACACAAAACACAGTGCAACATCATCAGGGGATGCTCCATTGTGTGTTGGATCCTATAGTTTGATCAATTTTCACAAGATGAAAACATGGACACTGTGCTTGGTATTTGCAACTTATTTATTTGCTATGTTCAATCAGCACACCTTATGAATTTACTTCCTAAATATGTATAGAATTCATCAACTTTTTGACATCTCCATTACTACATTGCCAGTTTAGAAGAAGCCTAATTACTTACCTGAATTATTGCAACACATGTATCTGTTTCCTTTTTTCTTTTTCTCTGTTTGCATGCCCACTTCCTAATCTGCAAGCAATCCATACTACAGCAAGTGTAATCTTTGTAAAATGAATGGTTAACTATGTCACCTTC
Organism: Cebus imitator; assembly: GCF_001604975.1. NCBI lineage: Eukaryota > Metazoa > Chordata > Mammalia > Primates > Cebidae > Cebus > Cebus imitator. The sequence goes on from NW_016107712.1 coordinate 1,182,032, forward strand.
CTACTGTCTTACTGAAGACCTTTCACGATTGAAAGGTCCTCAGTATTTTCAACTGGATAAAGAAAAGATGGTTTACATGGTTTATAAGTAGGGTGGTCATATGTCTTGGTTTGCCTAGGACAGACCTAATTTGTTGTAATTCCCAATTTGTTTACTTATGTGATAATTATTACTATCATCTCTTTCACTTTCAAAAGTGTATAGGCTTGGATAGTACATTATATGGTCACCCAATTGATAAGGTCCTTCATTACTTTGCTTCTCCAGACTCATGTCTACTTGCCTAAGCCTCAGATTATATGACTAATTTCTCTGAAAATCCTACACCTTCTTTCACTTCTGGGTCTTTGTACATGCTATATAGACAGCTTTTCCTGTTCTGTTTGGATGACTCATATTTATTCTTCAGGTGTCCCAGGACACTTAGATATCTTTTTTTCCCACAAGACTGAGTTATTTCCTCTCTTTTGCATTCCATATTTAGCTCTACAAAAGCATTTGTTATATGGAAAGTCCTTGTGTATTTATTAGTTTCACCTATTTAACTGTAAGCTGCTTTAATAGTTCAAATAGTGTAATCCTCACTGTTATATTCCAGTGCCTAGGGCACTCCCTAAGGCAAAGTAGTTTCTTAGAAAATGTTTTTTAGGTCGAGCTCACGCCTGTATTCCCAGCACTTTGGGATGCTGAGGTGGACAGATCACAAGGTCAGGAGTTCAAGACCAGCTGGACCAACATGATGAAACCCTGTCTCTACGAAAAATACAAAAATTAGCTGGGCGTGGTGGCATGTGCCTATAATCCCAGCTACTCAGGAGGCAGAGGCAGGAGAATCGCTTGAACCCGGGAGGCGGAAGTTGCAGTGAGCCAAGATCATGCCACTGCACTCTAGCCTGGGTGACAGAGTAAGACTCTGTCTCCAAAAAAAAAAAAAAAGAGTTTTTAAAATCATTGATTGATGAGTAAATTAACAAATCTAAACTCTGGTAGAGAAGAGAGGTATTCTGGAAGACTAGATGTACATCCTGGGAGTTTAAAACTATTGCTGATGCATCAGTGCTTTTTGACATCCATTTTCTATGAAAGAGGGAGACCTCACTTAATATTTGTATGAGGGCAGAAGCAGAAAGAAATTTGGAATTGCTACACTGCTGGCTTTGAAGGTGAAGTAAAAAGAAAGAGCCAAAGAATGCAGGAGTACAGGGAGCTGGCAGAAGTTGGAAAAGGCAAGGATACAGATTATCTTGTAGAACCTGCAGCTCTGCTTATTCATATTGCTTTATGGAGGTATAATTGTGATATAGATTGGATTTGTGTCCCTGCCTGAATTTTATGTTGAACTGAAAGAGAGGCCTGGTGGGAGGTTATTGGATCATGGTGATGGATTTTCCTCCTGCTGTTCTCATGAGAGTGAGTGGGTTCTCATGAGATCTGATGGTTTAAAAGTGAGTGGCACATCCCCTCTTGCTCTCTCTCTCTCTCTCTCTCCTACCACCATGTGAGGAAGGTGCTTGCTTCCCCTTCACCTTCTGCCAGGATTGTAAGTTTCTTGAGACCTCCCAATCATGCTTTCTGTTAAGCCTATGGAATTTTCTGTCAATTAAACTTTTTTTTTCATAAATTACCCAGTCTAAGGTAGTTCTTTATAGCAATGTGAGAACAGAACAGACTAATGCAAATTGATATGGCATACATTTAATATATACATTTTAGTGAAGTTGGAGATATATATTCACCTGGGGTACCATCACCACAACCAAGCTAGTAAATAGATCCATCACCTTTGAAAAGTTATTTGTATTCTTTCATATGTATATCTGTGTAAAAATATTTAACATGAGATCTATCCTCTTAACATACATGAAAATACACAATACCAAATTGTTAGCTATAGGTACTGTGTTGTAAAGGAAATTACTATAGATAGAGATTTCTCCAAAGGAGACATACAAATGGCCAAAAAGCTTATGGAAAGGCCCTCAACATCACTAATCATCAGGAAAATGTAGATTAAAACCACAATAGATATCACCTCATACCTTTAGGATGGCTACTATAAAAACAAAACAAAACAAAAAACCAGTGGGGAAACGAACCCCTGTACACTGTTGGTGGAAAGGTAGAATGGTGCAGCCACAATGAAAAACAGTATGGATATTTCTCAAAAATTAAACATAGAACTACCATATGATTCAGCAATTCCATTATTGGGTGTAAGTCCTGAAAAACTGAAATTAGTATCTCAAAGATATATCTGCACTCCCACGTTCATTGCAACATTCTCCACATAGTAACAGTATGGAAACCACTCAAATATCCATTAACAGATGAATGGATAAAGAAAATACAGTATATCTATATACAACAGAATATTATTCAGCCCTTAAAAAGAAGAAAATTCTGCCATTTTCAACTGCACAAATGAATCTAGAGGACATTATACAAAGTGAGATAAGCCAAGCACAGAAGGACAAATACTGCATGATTCTACTTACATGATCAAAATATAAATCTAAAATAGTCAAACTCTTAGAATCAGAAGAATAGAATGGTGGTTGCCAGAGTCTGGAAAGAGAGAGAATGCCAGTGTGGAAGGGGAGAGAAATGGGTAATTTTTCCTCAGTGTGCATAAAGTTACTATTATGCAACTTGCTGACACATTGGCTTTAACCCAGTGAAACTGATTTCAGACTTCTGACCTCCAGAATGATAAGGTAATAAGTTTATATCATTTTAAACCATGAAGTTTGTGATTTGTTATAGCAGCCACAGGAAACTAGTTCAGTGTGTAAGCAGACTGACACATGCAGAGGCTGACAAAATAAAACGCTTGCACACTGCTGCTTCTGCTCTAGCTCTTCTGCCAGCACTGTGAGATAAAGCTCTGGTTAGCAGCTAGAGGAATTTTCACAAAATAATCCATCAAAATATGCCAAAACTGGAGAGCATGAGCTTTAATATTGAGAGTATTCAACTGAGTGTCCAGTAAAAGTGATTAGTAAAGACACAAACCACAGCATTTCACAATGAAATCTGGAACACCACTGGAAGGTGGAAGACAATGGGGAAAATGTCATAAAATTTCTAGGCAAAGCTTATTTCCAAACTAGATTTTTATGTTCAGCCAAATTATCAAGCAAGGGTGAGCTCAGAATATAGATACTTTTAACTCTATGTTTTTCAAAATATTCTATGGTTTTTATAGCCTTTATCATGATGTTAATAAAGAATGTGCTTTTCCAAATAGAAAATAAACTAGGAAGGAGGAAGACATGGGACCCAGAAAACAGAATTCAAACATCAGAGAGAAAACCAATACTCAAGGGCCAATAGTATTTTATTTATACACACACACACACACACACACACACACACACACACACACACATATATACACATATATATTATATATGTATATATTTTATATATATGTGTATATATATATATATAACCATTGTGAAAGCAAATAACAAAGAACAACTAAAGAATTGAATGTGGGTGCTTTGGGTAATCAAAATATAAGTTAAAAGTAGGCAAAGAGGGGATTCTCTGGTAAAACAGAGTTAAAACCAACAAAGATAAAGAAGACAAAAAAGGGCATTACATGATGGTAAAGGGATCAGTGCAACAAGGAGAGCTAACTATCCTAAATACATATGCACCCAATACAGGAGTACCCAGATTCATAAATCAAGTTCTTAGAGACCTACAAAGAGACTTAGACTCCCACACAATAATAGTGGGAGACTTTAACACCCCACTGTCAATATTAGACAGATCAACGAGACAGAAAATTAACAAGGATATTCAGGACTTGAACTCAGATCTGGACTAAGTGGACCTTACAGACATCTATAGAACTTTCCACCCCAAATCAACAGAATATACATTCTCCTCAACACTACATCACACTTATTCTAAAATTGACCACATAATTGGAAGTAAAACACTCCTCAGCAAATGTAAGAAAAACCCGAAATCATAACAAAGAGTCTCTCAGATGACAGTGCAACCAAATTAGAACTCAGGAATAAGAAACTTACTCAAAACTGCACAACTACATGGATATTGATCAACCTGCTCCTGAATGACTACTGGGTAAATAGTAAAATTAAGGCAGAAATAAATAAGTTCTTTGCAACTAATAAGAACAAAGACACAATGTACCAGCATCTCTGGGGCACAGCTAAAGTGCAATGTTTAGAGGGAAATTTATGCCACTAAATGCCGACAGCAGAAAGTGGGAAATATCTAAAATCAACCCCCAAACATCACAATTAAAAGAACTAGAGAAGCAAGAGCAAACAAATTCAAAAGCTAGCAGAAGACAGGTAATAATTAAGATGAGAGCAGAATGGAAGGAGAGAAAGACATGAAAAACCCTTCAAAAAAATCAAGAAATCCAGGAGCTGGTTTTTTGAAAAGATTAACAAAATAGATAGACTACTAGCCACACTAAGAAGAAAAGAGCAAAGAATCAAATAGACATGATAAAAAAATGATAAAGGGGATATCATCACTGATCCCTCAGAAATACAAACTACCATCAGAGAATACTATAAACACCTCTACACAAATAAACTAGAAAATCTAGAAGAAATGGATAAATTCCTGGACACATATACCCTCCCAAGACTAAACCAAGATGAAGTCAAACTCCTGAATAGACCAATAACAAGTTCTGAAATTAAGGCAGTAATTAATAGTCTACCAAACAGAAAAAGCCCAGGACCAGAAGAACTCATAGCCAATTTCTACCAGAGGTACAAAGAGGAGCTGGTATTATTCCTTTTGAAGCAATTACAAACAATATTTAAAAAGGGATGCCTCCCTAACTCATTTTATGAGGACAGCCTCATCTTAATATCAAAACCTGGCAAAAACACAACAAAAAAAGAAAATTTTAGGCCAATATCCCTGAGGAAAATTAATGTGAAAATCCTCAATAAAATACTGGCAAACTGAATCCAGCAGCATATCAAGAAGCTTAGCCACCACGATCACATCAGCTTCATCCCTGGGATGCAAGGCTGGTTCAACATATGCAAATCAATAAATGTAATACATTACATAAATAGAACTGATGACAAAAACCACATGATTACTCAATAGATGCAGCAAAGGCTTTTGATAAAGGTCAACATCCATTTATGGTAAAAGCTCTCAATAAACTAGGTATTGATGGAATGTCTCTCAAAATCATAAGAGCTATTTATGACAAACCCATAGCCAATAGCATACTGAATGGCCAAAAACTGGAAGCATTCCCTTTGAAAACCAATACTAAATGCCCTCTCTCACAATTTCTATTCAACACAGTATTGGAAGTTCTGGCCAGGGCAATCAGGCAAGAGAAAGAAATAAAGTGTATTCAGATAGGAAGAGAGGAAGTCAAATTGTCTCTGTTTGCAGATGACATGACTGTATATTTAGAAAGCCCCATCATCTCAACCCAAAATCTCCTTAAGCTGATAAGCAACTTCAGCAAAGTCTCAGGATACAAAATCAATGTGCAAAAATCACAAGAATTCCTATAAACCAATAATAAACAGAGAGCCAAATCATGAATGAACTCCCATTCACAATTGCTACAAAAAGAATAAAATAGCTAGCAACGCAATTTACAAAGGATGTGAAGGACCTCTTCAAGGAGAACTACAAACCACTGCTCAAGGAATAAGAGAGGACACAAACAAATGAAAAAACATTCCATGCTCATGGAGAGGAAGAATCAATATGATGAAAATGACCATACTTCCCAAAGTAATTTATAGATTCACTGCTATCCCCATCAAGCTACCACTGACTTTCTTTACAGAATTAGAAAAAAACTATGTTACATTTTATATGGAATAAAAAAAAAAAAGCCTGTATAGCCAAGACAATCTTAAGCAAAAAGAACAAAGCTAGAGGTATCATGCTATCTGACTTTAAACTATACAAGGCCACAGTAACTAATATAGCATGGTACTGGTACCAAAACAGATATATAGAACAATGGAACAGAACAGAGACCTCAGAAATAACATCACACCTCCAACCATCTGGTCTTTGACAACAGACAAAAACAAGCAATGGGGAAAGGATTCCTTATTTAATAAATGGTGTTGGGAAAACTGGCTAGCCATATGCAGAAATCTGAAGCTGGACCCTAGACCCCACTCTTTAACAGGCCCCAGTGTGTGATGTTCCCCTCCTTGTGTCCATGTGTTCTCATTGTTTAACTCCCACTTATGAGTGAGAACATGCTAGAGTTAACTGAAATTAACTCCAGATGGATTAAAGTCTTAAATGTAAAACCTAAAACCATAAAAACTCTAGAAGAAAACATAAGCAATGCCATTCAGGACATAGGCATGGATAAAGACTTCATGACTAAAACACCAAAAGCAATGGCAAGGAAAGCCAAAATTGACAAATGGGATCTAATTAAACTAAAGAGCTTCTGCACAGCCAAA
>NW_016107712.1:1188749-1191189 GCF_001604975.1 Cebus imitator
AAAAAAAAAAACAATTCATTATCACTGGTCATTAGAGAACTGAAAACCAAAACCACAATGTGATACCATCTCACACCAGTTAGACTGGCGATCATTAAAAAGTCAGGAAGCAAAACTACATTGAGATACCATCTCACACCAGGTAGACAGCGATCATTAAAAAATCTGGAGACAACAGATGCTGGAGAGGAGGTGGAGAAATAGGAACACTTTTACACTGTTGGTGGGAGTGTAAATTAGTTCAACGACTGTGGAAGACAGTGTGGTGATTCCTCAAGGACCTAGAAACAGACATTCCATTTGACCCAGCAATCCCATTACTGGGTATATATCCAAAGGATTATAAATCAATCTCTTATAAGGACAGGTGCACACGAATGTTCATTGCGGCATTGTTTACAATAGCAAAGACTTGGAACCAACCCAAATGCCCATCGATGATAGACTGGACAGGGAAAATGTAGCACATATACACCATGGAATACTATGCAGCCATAAAAAACGATGAGTTCATGTCCTTTGTAGGAAAATGGATGAATCTGGAAACCGTCATTCTCAGCAAACTGACACAAGAACAGAAAATTAAACACTGCATGTTATCACTCATAGGCAGGTGTTGAACAAAGAGAACACATGGACACAGGGAGGGGAGCATCACACACTGGGGTCTGTTGGGGGGATCTAGGGGAGGGATAGCCGGGGGGGTGGGGAGCTGGGGAGGGATAACATGGGGAGAAATGCCAGATATAGGTGATGGGGAGGAAGGCAGCAAACCACACTGCTATGTGTATACCTATGCAGCAATCTTACATGTTCTTCACATGTACCCCCAAACCTAAAATGCAATTAAAAAAACAAAAAGAAAAAAGAAGTCAGGAAGCAACAGATGCTGGTAAGGCTGTGGATAAATAGGAACACTTTTACACTGGTGGGAGTGTAAATTAGTTCAACGATTGTGGAAGACAGTGTGGTGATCCCCCAAGCATCTAGAACCAGAAATACCATTTGACCCAGCAATCCCATTATTGGGTATATACCCAAAGGATTATAAATCCTTTGCATTAGAAAAATGCAAATCAAAACTACAATGAGATGTTATCTCACCCTACTTTAAATGGCGTATATCCAAAACACAGGCAATCAAAAATACTAGTGAGGAAGTAGAGAAAAGGGAACACTCGAGCACTGTTGGTGGGAATGTAAATTAGTAAAACCACTATGGAGAACAGTTTGGAGGTTCCCCATAAACTAAAATAGAGCTACCATACAATCCAGCAATCTCACTAGATCCCAAAAGAAAGGAAATCACTGTTTCGAAGAGATATCTGCATTCCCATGTTTATTCCAGTACTATACACAATAGGCAATATTTGGAAGCCACCTAAGTGTCCCTTAACAGACAAATGGATAAAGAAAATGGGTTTATATATTCACAGTGGAGTACTGTTCTGCCATAAAAAAAGAATGTTATCCTTTCATTTGCAACATCATGGATGGAACTGGAGGATATTATGTTAAGTGAAAGAAACCAGGCAAGGAAAGACAAACTTTGCATATTCTCACACATTTGTGGGTGCTAATTAAACTAAAAAGCTTCTGCAAAGTAATAGAAACTACCATCAGAGTGAACTGGCAACCTACAGAATGAGGGAAAATTTTTGTAATCAATCATCTGACAAGGGCTAATATCCAGAATCTATAAGGAACTTAAACAAATTTACAAGAAAAATCTCCATCAAAAAGTGGGCAAAGGATATGAACAGACACTTCTCAAAAGAAGATATTTAGGTGGTCAACAAACATGAAAAAAAGCTCATCATTGGTCAATTAGAGAGATGCAAATCAAAACCCCAATGAGACACCATCTCACGCCAGTTAGAATGGTGATTATTAAAAGTCAGGAGACAACAAATGCTGGGGAGGAGGTGGATAAACAGGAAAGATTTGACACTGTTGGTGGAAGTGTAAATTAGTTCAACCATTGTGGAAGACAGTGTGGCGATCCCTCAAGGATCTAGAACCAGAAATACCATTTGACCCAGCAATCCCATTACTGCTTATATACCCAAAGGATTATAATTCATTCTACTATAAAGACACATGTACATGTATGTTTATTGCAGCTCTGTTCACAATAACAAAGAATTGGAACCAACCTACATGCCCATCAATGATAGACTGGATAAAGAAAATGTGGCACATATATACCATGGAATACCATGCAGCCATAAAAACTGATGAGTTCATGTCCTTTGCATGGATATGGCTGAAGCTGGAAACCATCATTCTCAGCAAACCAACACAGGAACAGAAAACCAAACACTGCATATTCTCACTCATATGTGGCAGTTGAAGAATGAGAACACATGGACACAGGTAGGGGAACATCACACACCGGGGCCTATTGTAGGGTGGGGAGTAGGGAAGGGATAGCATTAGG
>NW_016107712.1:1192985-1212090 GCF_001604975.1 Cebus imitator
AAAAAAAAAAAAAAAAAAAAAATGCTACTGATGATTGTTATTGATGGTGAAAGCCTAACCAGAAAGTACTAGAAAATGACATACAACTTCTTCCAGTTGTTTGAGGCCTGTTTCAGAATTATTCCCCATTTCTTTCAAAACTAGAGCATGCAGACATGTATACTTACAGCCACTCATTTAGGCAGGTCCATTACAGAATCAGTGCCTAGATTCACAATTAACAGGTTCCACAAAATTGTGACCCAGAAAGATGGAAAATTACTTAAGGTCTCCATGAGAATCAACTGTGCCTTTAAAAGTGGTCTGGATTAGCTATCCACGCGATCAACAACAGTTCCTGAGGGGCCTGTGAATCTATACATTTGGGCTGACTGTAGAGTGATCAACCTGAGACTGTATAAATTTTAGCTCTGAAGGTCTTGAATCCTAGGAAACCCCTGAGTTCTGGGTGACAGGGACATTTGGTTCATCATTGTGGTGATAGTGCTTCTGAAGTACTTTCTTTTGATCTCCTAGTATGTGAGGAATCATAACACGATATTTTGACGCAAAATAAAAACATGCTTGAAGCTTAAGTAAGATGTATTTACTTCCATTATCTCTTTATATTTAATGGATCGTGTAGCACACGTTATGAACTTTGGGAAATGTATCATCTTGTTCTTTATTTATTTGCAATTTAAATGAAGCCAGGTGGGGAGAAGTAATGTGCAGAATTAGTCATACACCAAAGACATATGTAAAAAGAAAAATCCTGAACAATGCTTCTATGTGCTTTTCTACTACAGTTTCTATGAACTGCTGCACTCATCACACTTATGTTGTTAAATACAAGCTATATTAAAAGACTGATAAGATAATGGTAAAAAAAAAATTTGAATTTTAAATTACGTAATCCAAGATATTCTTGTCTGAACAAAAAGGTATTATTGTGCCCATACTTTTTATGCCATCATTTTGTGATTTTGGTTGGGAGGATTTACTTAGAAATAGCTACATTATTTTGTAGCCCTTATTTTTCAATTATAATAATATTTTATTTTATTGAGAAATACATTGGTAATCAACACATGATTTCAAAAACTTTCCTGTTGATTTGTAGTTTTAAAAGTCGTTGCTCTGTTTTTCCCGTTGAATTAAAATGGCAACATCATTCAGTAAGAAAAGCACATGATTAGACAATAAAAACTGAGTTCAATTTTTTGCATGACAACCAACTAGCCATATAATTTTCAACAAGCCTCTAAACATCCCTGAGCCTCCTATTTTTGCTAGTTGAAGGGTTTCCATAACATGGGTTGAAAGCATTTCTTATGTCTTACACATGTACATGAACCAAAAAGGCAGTGGTTCATTTGCTCCCAGGCTTCAGACAGAATTTTACATGTTCATAGGTGGTGGTATTTTATGGAAACTTTCTCTCTGTATATCCCATAAAGACTAGGTCTGCTATGAGAAAGAGATGACCCAAGCAGACAGGCATGTATGTGTGTGCAAATACACACATATGTGTATACACACAAACATACACATAGACAAGTGCATAGTTACTGTTCATCTTTGAGAAGTCCTACTTGCTGGTTCTTCCCCACCCCCACTGCCCCCAGATTTACATGGAATTGGTTTGTGTAAGGTACATGTGGAATGCTTGAAGAGGCTAGCAGGGCCTTATGGCATGAGGCTTGTATGAATTAGATACAGTCTTTTTTTTTTTTTTTTTTTTTTTTTTTTTTTTTTTTTTTTTTTTTTTTTTTTTTTTTTTTTTTGAGATGGAGTTTCACTCTTGTTACCCAGGCTGGAGTGCAATGGCGCGATCTCGGCTCACCGCAACCTCCGCCTCCTGGGTTCAGGCAATTCTCCTGCCTCAGCCTCCTGAGGAGCTGGGATTACAGGCATGCACCACCATGCCCAGCTAATTTTTTGTATTTTTAGTAGAGACGGGGTTTCACCATGTTGACCAGGATGGTCTCGATCTGTTGACCTCGTGATCCACCCGCCTCGGCCTCCCAAAGTGCTGGGATTACAGGCTTGAGCCACCGCGCCCGGCCTAGATACAGTCTTATAAGGTCACTTGTCCATAGGTCAATTAAGCCATTTCTTGGGCTCATTTTTAAAGTCAGAGTGTCAAAAAATGATAATCCTGTGGAATGCAGCAGAAAACATTTTCACCTTTTATCTCTTTTTAACCCTTAGACAATTAAATCAAAAGTAAAAAACAAACAAAATAAAATCAAAAATAACTTATCAACCCAGGAAAATAAAGCTTATGTGAGACAGTGTGCACAGGCTTGTCTGCTAGTAGTATTTGTCTTGCAAGTTGTTCATACTTTAACTTGTAATCCACTACAGTTTTAAAAGCTACTATAATCAACTCTAGATTTGTTTTCTTTCAAGATGCAAATGAGAAAGATTCTTACAGGTTCACATTCTAAGGAAGGCAAGTATTGCATAGTGATTAAGAGGATTGGCTTTGGAGTCTCACATAACAGGATTCAAATCCCAACTCAGTCCCTCACCAACTGTGTGGGGTTTGGTGAGTTAGATGACTAGTCTAAGCCTTCATTTTCTCATATACAAAACGTGGATAATACTGTTTAACTAATGGTTATAATAAAGATTAATAGCCTAATATATGAACACTCCCAGCATGGTACCTTTAATATATGGAAGCTATAATTAGAGACAGCATTTTTAGTTAATTTTATTGAATACCTACTACATGCCAAGCACCATTAAAGCACTTTGTGTGATTCAACTCATTATCCTCACAAAACGAGTGTTTTGGTATGAGTTAAATACCATCATCATCTCAATCTTAGATATGAGAAAGTGAGGGCAAAGATAAATAACTTGCCTAAATTTTCTTGCATAAAGAGCTTATATTTTGATGATGTTGAATGTTTCAAAATATATTGCTTTCTGTGGTCTACTTTGCAAAAGCTGATAGAGGTATAACAGCAGTTTGTAGGAAGTCAGTCAAAATTCAAACATGAGATATTTGGATGTAGATGTCCCTTGCTTTACCACAGGTAGACTGCTTCAGCACCTCCTATAACTTCTAAGAAAAAGATTTATATGGAAAAATGTATTGCATCTTTCACATGTCAAGAAAGTTTGCAAATGACAATGCTTTTTCTGTGAAGAATACTATAGCAGTAAGTTTTAACATAAACATGGTGGCAATTAAGGAAGGTATCTTGGAAGCCGTAGGGGAAAGGCTTCATGTTTGTTAGATTTGCAGAGTAACCACAGACAGAATGCAATATAGTTTGATGCATTGAAGGACATCAAAACAAAAATTCCCTATATGAGAAAAATGCATAATCATAAAGTCATTCATGCTAATTCATAGTTAATGCCAAAGAATATTGCTTTTGTTTGCTGTTTTGCTTGTTTTTTTTACGAGCTGAACCAGGAAAATAATTAGATTTGTCTTGTCAATCCAAATAGTACCTATGATGCTTTTTGATTATATGCCAATGGTCTCTAAACTCATAGTCAGACATTTTGCTTTTTCACTAATGCAGTCATTATAGTCTAGGGCCAAAGAGTATATGGAGCTGTTGTGAAAGCTTTCCTAAGGATGCGTAATTACAAAATCATGTAGATAGAACCCTAGGAAAGTGGTAGGTAGTGGTGTCATGCCTTTGGACCCTCTGCTGGTTTTGCCATTTAAAGCAATAACTCTGTGGATGCAGTTAGTTTGGAGGTGGCAGGATGAGGATGAAGCATTCAGTCAATAACCACATTATACTAAAATCTGATAATAATTTGTTTAGTCATGTTCCTTCTGCCCCTCTCGGCCTGTCCCTCATCTTCATCTCTGAAATTTTATTTTCAAACTGCATCTTCCTATCTTCTTTCAACTCTATTCCTCTGTCTTGGCTGAATTTTAACCTCATTTAAATGTCTAATCCCTCAACTATCCTTTCTTCTCCATCAGTTTTATCACTGATGGTGGTTTATATCATAATCATCAAACAATCTAGACTCCGAGCCAATGACTTCTGCCTTCCTTTCTCAGCACTCTCAAAGGAGGTCTCCTTTTCTTCCCCCATGCCTAGGCAGCCATTCGGCAATTTACTGCCAATCTGATCATTTGCCCTTGCCAGCTTTGGCAGATCATGCCTTTACTATAGGTGAAGGCAAACCACCAGGTGTAAATCTAGAGATGAAACTCTTCTTAAGTAAGTTATGTTATGGGGGAAGCCATCTGGTAAAGTCACCTGGCTCCATTTCCAAAGTTAGCCTATCAACATTAAATTGAGATTATATGTCTTGATCCACTTCTAATACTTGTACAGATTACATTTGACACCCACTTCTGGACTAACCTGTGCCCTACCAACTACACGCATTCTTAATCCTGTTTTTGTTTTTCCAGTAAGATTTTTGTAGCCTACCCATGTGCTCTCAGAAGTTAACCTTATCCCACCTAAGGTTTTCACTTCTCACTCATCTTAATTCACAACCTAAAGTCACCTGGCTCCCATTAAATTAAAATAGGATGGCTTTGCATTGATTAATTATCATTCAAAAGAAATTTGAATACATGTGAGAATTGGTGGCTACGTATGTGAGACAGACTTTAGGCAGGCCTGAAGCCTGAGTTTGCTAAGGGATGTTGTGCCTAAGAAATTTACCTTTGATTCATCCAATCTCACGAATAAAAACTCAGAGATGTACTGGGGTTGCTTTACTGTAGGATATATGCAGGAATTTAGCCAGTCTTCCCAGTGGTAAATTACAATTAGATAGAGGACTGGGTAAAAAGTCATTGAAATTCCATAACAAATATGGAAAAGATAAACTCCTTTAACTTGTAGAATCCTTAGTCTGTGTAAATGTTTAGATGCTTTCACCAGCCTGTTTTGTCCTTATGAGGATGTGGGGAATTGGTTACCACCTCACAGTCTCCTATTTGTGTACATTTTGTGTTTAAGTTTTCACATTATTTTTATTAAGTAAATTACATAGTTTCTACTTGTGTTTCTGGTGTTCTTCTGTCCATCCCATCACCATTCTGTTCTGTCACAAGCACACAACATATTTTTAGATTCCAAACTCAGAAGTTCAAAGCTTCAGACACTTTTTTTAAACATATTGTTGGCTCCATCTTCCACTGCCACTACTGTCACCTTCCTAATGTCTCCTAGCTCTGCTCTTTAATAGTCTGGATAACTCTAACTTGCCTTTATTATTACATTATATTAGTGGGTTTTGTTTATGTGTCTGTTCTATTAGAAGATGAACTTACCAAATGAAAGGGCCTTACCTTGCTCAGCTTTCTCACTCTAGTGCCTAGAGTATAATTAAATGTGTAATACATTGATGAGTGTTTTATTCAAACCTCTTGTTTGTATTAGCCCTATTTTGTATAGCAGAATGCCATAGACTGGATGGCAGCTTAGACAACACACATGCATGTACTCTTTGTGTGTGTGTGTGTGTGTGTGTGCGCGCACGCATGTGTGTGTGTATAACTTTGTCATTTGTAGGACTTAAACAGTATCACATATGTCATATTTAGTAAGCAGCAAATTAGTATCATATGTAATTAGTAGAGTCACATGCTATGTTCAGAAGACTTTCTATACATTACATAGCTAACACACTGGCAAAGATGCAAAGTGGTGGCATGCAAATGACATCAAACTTGAAGTCAGAGGATGAAGTTCCAGTCCAGTTCACAGGTTGTATAACCTCAGCAAAGACTCATTTTAATTACCTGTGCCTCAGCTTCCCTATCTGCAAAATGAGGGAGTGCTCAGTTGCTTCTTATTCTGTTAATATTCTGATTTGCTCATACTCAAAGAAAATGCTCTTTGTACTACATTTCTTCTAGTCATACAATTTTCCTTCCCAGTGCAAACATCAAATCCTGGTCACTCACCCCATTTTCTATTATCAGTCTTTATTCTGAACCAATTTTGAAAGCCAAGCATATTAGTCAGTTTGGGCTACTATAACAGAATATTTAAGACTGGGTAATTTAAAAACAACAGAAATGTATTGCTCACAGTTCTTAAGTCTGGGAAGTCCAAGACCAAGACAACAGCACATTCAGTGTCTGGTGAGTGCTTGCTTTCTTCTTCAAAGATGGCAACTTCTATGTACCCTCACATGATGAAGAGGACAGACAGGATTCTTCAGTTCTTTATTACATGGGAATGAATCCCATTTATGATAGTAGAGCCCGCATGACCTAACCACTTTCTAAAGGAATCTTTAAGGGAGGGCAAGTTATAGACATCTGTACTGTTCTTACATATTTCAAATATTTTCTGCCAATCACAATTTTATTAAAAGCATCAATGCTTGATGATTTAATAACATTTGATTTTTAATTGTATAATTTAATTTCCTGACAATGAAGTTAACCAAATTTTGGTATCCATAAAAATCTATAGATTTCTCATGTGAATTTGTAAATTTTCTTTTTTTTTTAAGTGGGCTAAGGAGTTTTGCATCAGTATTTAAGTTTCCAAAATAATCCAGAATGTAAAATATCAAATTTTACTTGCCTACAAACTTAGTGTTTCCAATCCCTATTGAGTTAGAAAAAATTGTTTTCACTGGTAAAATGTATGTGGAAAACTCAAGATAATTTTAGTTTATTCTGCCACCATTTTATTCTGGCTATGTATCTATAGAGCCACTTACAGTCTGTCCACAATTCAGCTTCCTTATCTTTAAAATAAGGGGAGAGTTTTAACTCACACTGGAGCTGGGAGGATTAAGCAATATATTAAGTATGAGAATGCTATATAAAACATTAAGCATGAAGTAAATATAATTCATTATTAGTTTTAAATATTTAAGTCAAAACGTTCCCATTTTAATAATTTTTTACCTCAAAATAATAAATTAAGACATAGTTACTTAAATGGAATTATTTAGGGGAAGAAGGCAGGCAACTTTTAGTCATTGTGCTCAAAATCCACTCACTGTTTTGTTTCCTTATTAATTAGGCAGAGTGAGCTCTAAGCTCAGGTTCTCACATGATGACTCTCTAATATAATTGTCAACTCCTCCATCCATCTCTCACTCCTTGCCCATGATGCTGTGTACAAGAGAGTGCTCCAGCCCATTTTGGTCCCTGTAGGCATTCTTCGACATCATGCTTCATGGCTGCAAAGCACGTGACTTTTCCTCTTATCAGACTGTATTCTAGTTGCAGTCAGCCTAAGTGCCATTAATTGCTCATTTTCTGAGAGGTGTGAGATCACTGCTCTGGCCTCTGTGAACCTTGGATCGAGCTCAGTCATACTCAAGTTATCCAAGTATAAAATCTGAATCTTTCATCTTGCACTGCCAAATGTATATTGGATTCTAAGTGATTCTGCTTTCAAGGTACTTTCTTTAAATTATTCAAGAATTGAAGATTGGGTTGAGACCAAGTATGTAGTGCTTTAGTAGAAAAGGAAAACCAAAGGAAAAGGGTATGTAAGCAGGTACAGGGAATTTATGCTATGTTACACAGCATGCGATTGTCTTCACGCAATTCTTTTTGTTAATGAAATAACTAGAAATATATATAATTCCAATTTTATTCTGAAGGCTTTAGGGTCCAGAATGGAGCAAAGTACAATTATATTTTCTTTCACTCTTTACCATATGGCTGCTTCTGGGAATGGGGTATATTTAGGACCAAAATTTTAAGAAGATATTAAATGTGCCCTTTGGCAAAATTCCCCAGGACAACTTTTGGAAGAAAATATTAATCTAGACCTTTCCTATAAAATGGAGTCTTTTGTTCAGAGTAAATCATTATTCTGAAAAATACAAAATGGTTTGGAGAATTAATACTGGGAATCCGTCAGCTTAATTAGTGTCTCTCTAATTTTCCACTATCACCACTTCGTATGATATTTGGGAAGGAGGGGGAAAAAAGAAAGGTGGGAGAGAAAGAATGTGAAGCCATTTAAAAATATATTTATTAGAATAAGAGCAACTCTGTAGTGCAGAAATCTAGCAGACAGTATGTTGTTTACATGATCAAAGTTCACATCAACAGTAATGAGATATAACATCACATCTCTTGATATAATGCACTTAGAAACGTCACTTCTCTGGCATTCTTATCAAAAATACATAACCTGGATTTAATCATGAGGAAAATGTCAGACAGCCCTAAATGGAGAGGCTCTCTATACAGTGTAACCATTTTCAAAAGTGTCAGTGATGAAAGAGAAAAAGAAAAAAACCATCCCAGATGAAAGGATGCTCAGGAGACACAACAGCTAAATGTCCAGTTTGAATGCTGGCCCCCAAAAAGTGTATTAGTAGGAACTGACAAAATTGAAATAAGTTCTTTAGATTAATTAATAATAGTGTATCAATATTACTTTTCTGGTTCTTAAATTTAAGGAAAGTTTTTTAAGTAACAGGGGGTTCTTGCTATGTTGGCCCAGGCTGGCTCAAGCAGTCCTTCTGACTCATCCTCCAGAACAGCTGGAACTTCAGGCAGGTAGCCAGTTACTTTCTTGGTTTTGAAAATTGTAGTGATCTGATGTAAGACGTTAACCTTTTAGTAAGCTAGGTGAGGGCATATGTTAGTTTCCTAGTATATTTTTGTAACTTTCTGTAAGTCTGAAATGTAAGATGCTTCCTTAATAAAATGTTACATGATTTTCAGAGCCAAATATTAACATCTTGGATCAGTTATGGTTTTGAATTTATGTACTATGCTGTTTCCTTCTGTGAGTTTGAATAATTAAGGTCTTGATTATTATAAAAATGAAATTCAAGAATAATCCAAGCTAGAATGATTCAAAGACTAATAGTCTTGGAAAAGTTTCCAAAAGACTTATGAAAATATAGTTATTTAGAGAATGTGATGAACACATACACATATTGTCTGTGACCTCTATAGTAAACAGTTAGTGTAACAGTGAGAAGGAAATGTTGTAGTTGAAAACTCCATCAAGAGTTGTATTAAAATATTTTCAAAAATACTTTGTTGAGCCACCCTAGGTCCAGTGGTCTACAAATAAAGGAGAAGAGTGAAGAAAACATTCACAACAACTCAAAGCAACAATAACAAAAACAAAACATTAATGACACTACCATATGTGTAATTATGAATAATTTCAGATTTCTAAGGGAGCATCCCTGCAAGTGAAAGTATAGGCAATTTCAATGCTAATTAGAACTCTAAAAACTGTTTTAACACCTAGGAAATATTTTCATGCTTTACATTTATAGAAAACATATGTTGTGAAAACTCACAAAGCATAAAATATGAGTCAAACAATGCCATGGGATTTGAGAACTATTCTAAAATTAAGCTATTTTAGCTACATATGAACCATATAAAGATCTCTAATGATAACTGATCCTTGAAAGATATAGAAACAGCTAGGTTTTAGTAGTAACCACAAACATCTCAGGGGCTTTACTCAAGAAGCATTTATTCCATGTTCACTCAATGTGTCATTGTGACGTGCCACCAGGCCTGTGCTCTTTGTGGTTACTCTGGGACTCAGGCTTTAGTTCAATCTATGCTTCTACAACCACCTCTGTAGTGGAAAGGGGATGTGGAAAATCTTGCACTGGCTTTTCATGCGTTCTCCCACAGGCAACGCACATGACTGCTAGTCATGTTTTGTTGCCCAAGCCAACCCTGGTGTCCATATCAACATCAGGATGCAGGAGGTACAATGATATCATAGGATCAGAAAGAAGATTGGACATTTTTGATAAAGATGTCTAATGACTACCACAAACCTAAATCAGATGCAAATGAAAGTAAGATAACAGGAGTAGAATATGATTTCTGCTCTCTTTTTAGTATTTGTCATGAAGAGGAGGGCTTCTTTGCACTTATAAAGTTCTGAGAATTACTTGGACAAGTAGCATGGATTGATTATATAAAGATATACTCCTGCCAAAGTTGTTGAGGAAGAACAATACCTAATGAGATAAACTTAATTGGTATGGAATATTTTAGTATTTATACACTTTAAATGAGCACATCAGAAGATATGAAAAATAAGAGGGAATATACTGGGTGATTAAAACCGTCAGGCTGGGTTGGAATCCTGGCTCTACCACTCATTATCAGCAAGACCTTGAAAAAGTACCATAACCTCTCTGTGACTCAGTTTCTTCATTTATAAACAAGAATATAGTATTAATGTCCACCTGACTCATGAAATTCTTTGAAGATTGAACGAGTACACACACAAACCACTTAGTAATCACTAGTAAATATTATATTAAGTGTTTTCTGTAATTAATTGGACTGATTTCCCATTTGGCTAATTCCTTACAAGGACTGGGTAAGTGAAGGTTTGAGGAAAAATTTTGTTTGTAAAGATAAGCAGCTGTCTTTCCTGAGACAACAGCATGTATACGGAGCATCAGGAAGAGCAGCTCCACCCTCACACTTCTGTCTCTAACTGGTTGTGCAACTTTTGGTAGAACACAATATTGTCTTGACATATCCTTTCTTTTCATTTTTTTTCTTTTCTTTCTAGACTCGATGTTAACTCAACTTAAAATATATTTACTGGCAATCCTAATATATATATAATTTAAAACCTTCCTATGTAGCAGAGGAGCAATCACTCATTAGAAGAATGAGTGAGAAATAAGTTTGACACGAAATATAGAACTTCAAAACAATTTTTGAAGAAATAATTTTATTAGGTGATATTGGTGATAGGGTAGTCCAGTTCAGAAAGTTTGGCATGATAGCATCTGAATAATAACTAGAAATTACTGAATGCTTAAAAATGCCAAGTATGTTAATCTTATTATTTCTTGTCATCAAAAAATTCAGAGATAAATTATCACCCACATTTTAAAAATAAGGAAACTGAAGCTCAGCAAGATCCATGTAATCTGAATCCTATTTTGTCTGACCCCAGGAGACAGTTCATGAAGAGGGAGGGAGGTAAGGAGTAAGACTGAGAAACAGTGAGTAACCTGGTTTGCTTGAGCCATTTGGTATCTAGGGAGTTAGCAGGAATGTAATTAAAAATGCACCAAAACTGCACGACTGAAACTCCATGCACTGAAACTATATGTTTCTGTTTCTAATACTTAAGCTCTATTTTAAGAACGTGTGTCTTGAGTGCCTAAAATACCTGTCTCAAAAGTCCCATAGCACTTTATATACACAATTATTGGTGCCTTTCTCACATACATTAGCCCTTACACATATATTTATTGGAGCACTTTAAATTAACTTGAATATGGATCAGTAAGAGAGTTTTTAATTTCTCCAAGGGAAGAACTGTGCTTTATTCACCTTCATATCCCTGAGATCCCACTACAGTGATTGGTAGACATTAAATAAATATTCTCTGAATGGAGTAAGAGAATTAATGCTTTCGGAATGCAGTTCTCTTTTATCCATAAATGTTTCCTTGACTCTTAGCTTACTAAGGACTCTCTCAAATCCTTTGAAATCTGACAAAATATAATCTTCAATAAGTGCATAAAATATACAAAGACTTATTTTGCTAGAGGTAGATGTTATTTATAATTAATGTCAGAAATCTGACATTGGAAATCTATTAGATGTTGAATATAGATTTTTTAAAATTTCATGTTATTTTCATTTTGGAAGAACTGTTACACTGATTATTACAGACATGAATGGAAACACATGCTTTAACATACAAAATTTTTACATGCATCAATTTGAAAAATGTTTCTGAGGTATAAAGCAAGTCATTGAATACTGTAGCAATTAAATAGTAACATTAACAAGCAGCACTCATTTCCATGTCATAAGTTAAACTTTACACCCTTTATCCAATATTATGAAATCCTACTAGGGGGATTTAATAACTATCGAGTATTAATAAATTTTGAAAATGAAAAAAACAGATTTAGTGACTGCTAATTTTATGTATCAACTTTCCTAGGCTGCATGGTGCCCAGATAGTTGGTTAACATTATTTCTAGGTGTATCTGTGAGGGCGTTTTTGGATGAAATTAACATTTGAACTGGTAGATTGAGTAAAGCAAATTATCCTCTTCCAGTGTGTGTGA
Source organism: Cebus imitator (assembly GCF_001604975.1). Taxonomy (NCBI): domain Eukaryota; kingdom Metazoa; phylum Chordata; class Mammalia; order Primates; family Cebidae; genus Cebus; species Cebus imitator. The sequence continues at coordinate 1,204,992 of NW_016107712.1, forward strand.
ACCACATCCAATCTGTTGAGACCTGAATAGAATAGAAGTCTGAACAAGAAAGTATTCTTTCTCTCGCCTGTCTGTTTCTGAGCTGGGATGTTGGTCTTCTCTTGCCTTCAGGCTCAAACTTGGACTGGAATTGGAAGTTACACCATAGGCTCTCCTGGTTCTCAGATCTTCAGATTTGGACTGGAACTATACTAGCAACTCTTCTGGGTCTCTAGCTTGCTGACTGCATTTTTCATAATTATGTGAGCCAATTCCTCATAGTAAATGAATCAATCAATCTCTCTCTCTTTCTTTCTCTCTTTGAAATCTCCCATTGGTCTGCTTCTCTGTAGAACCTAATCTAACACAGGTCGTATACATGGTTAAATATACTGCTCCACTCCTCATAGGATCAATGATTGTTATAGGCTTTTATCTTTTCCTAGTAGTTGTCACTTCAGGTCGTATTCATGATTACACTATCTCAGAATGGCTAAAAAAACCTCAAAGGATTTTATTCTACTTGCACCCCCACCCCTTTTCTTATGCAGATCACTCTTTAAAATAACCTAGGATGATGGTTTTCTTTTTGTTTTGAAAGGTCTCTGAGAATGAAGATGGCGTTTATTCCTCCCCACAGAATCTCATTTTCACATTTATCACAGTGATTATCAGGAAGTTTGTTCTTACATCGAATTGAAATGCTGTCTTTAATTAAGTTGGTTTCCTAAGAATTACTGTTATTCTATAACACTATCAATGACAGCAATAACAACATCCCTTAGTGTTTTTACTTCAAAACTACTTAGCACTTTTATTGCAAATTGTGTGTTATGTGTGTAATAACTCTGAGAGGTCACTGGTAAACCATATAATATCCTTATTTTCTGGATAGAAAACCTTCATCAAAACAAAAAGCTTTTTCTGGTAAGTTAGTGGTCTTAAATCTGAAGCTAACCATCTTTTCTATAAAGAAATAACTACTTAGTGCCATTTTCATAAAATCCCACCACATTCTAAAAGAATATACTACTTTTTAGGCTAACTACCCTAATCCTTAACTTCATTCCTAGGATTTCTTTACTAAAGATTTCTTAATTTTTCATTACTCTTTTTCAAGCTTTCTTAGGTCTTTTATGTTCTTTTGGAAGTGTGGCAACTTAAGCCATATACAGTATTTTAGTAAAATTATGACTAATGTGTTTAGTTTCTTGTAATGTAAATGAAATTCTCTGCTCATCTATACTAGATGCATTTCATATCTGATATCAGCATGTCTTGAGCTAGCTATACATTCCCCTCTTATCTATGTAAACATTGTGATTTATTACACTGAGAATATATTATGATTGACTCTGAAATTTTAATTTGCATGCACTTTAGGCTTTTATATTATCCTCTGAGTACTATTCTTTGCTGTTATGCCTTTGCCAAAACATTAATGCTGTCCCATACGTTTTTTTGGATTACTTTTTGAAAAATTAATTAAAATAATATTGAAAGTAAATAAGATAATTTTGGGAGACTTTGAAGCACTGACAAATCTAATGGCTTTCAGCTAAATAATTTTGTTCTGTGTTAAATATCTGGAACATCTTTTCTTCATTCTTCCAAAATCCTTTGTGCTAGGAAGTCTTTAATCAGATCCGTTTATTGTCTTTAATCTTATGGTTAGCTTTTAAATATCTGTGAAGACCATGCTACACTTCAGATAAGTCAGTTATTCATAATCTGGTCTTCCAGCAATTATCTGAAGGGGCTGTACTAAAATTATAATAGCTGCCAGGCATCGTCATAAGTACTCTATTATATTAACTCATTTTATCCTCACAACGGTTTCTTTTGAACAAATTGTGGAAGAGACTATTGTATGGATGAGGAAATTAAGGTGCAGAACTTGAATGATTTGCTTAAAGTCACAGCAGCTACTAAGTGGTAGAGACAAGATTCAAGTCCAGATAGTATGATTCTAGAGTCCGCTCTTCTGCTAATAACTTCTAAAAGATTTCCACACATTTTATCTAGTTTTCCTCTAGTATATAATATGGCTAAATGTCAATACCATATCTGAGAGTAAGTGGTAAATGTGTATTTTTTTTTTTTTTTTTGAGACGGAGTTTCACTCATGTTACCCAGGCTGGAGTGCAATGGTAGGATCTCGGCTCACCGCAACCTCCGCCTCCTGGGTTCAGGCAATTCTCCTGCCTCAGCCTCCTGAGGAGCTGGGATTACAGGCACGCACCACCATGCCCAGCTAATATTTTGTATTTTTAGTAGAGACGGGGTTTCACCATGTTGACCAGGATGGTCTCGATCTCTTGACCTCGTGATCCACCCGCCTTGGCCTCCCAAAGTGCTGGGATTACAGGCTTGAGCCACCACGCCCGGCTAAATGTGTATTTTAAAGTCTAAATATTAACTTCATTTTATCCATAACTTGGCTTTGTACTTCACATACAGAAAGTTTTAAAGATGGATATTTCCATTACTCATTAGGCATAAGAAGAAAATGCAATCTAAAGCTAAACTTGAAGCCCAACCAAAGTACAATTTGTTAAGAGAATAGTTATACTGTACCTTGGGGAATGATAGCATAAACATAAAGGAAAATAAATATTTAAAAATTGCTATCAGAAAATTTTTCAGTTACTAATTTCCATTACTTAAAGAGATTAAATTTTAGATAATGTAGGGAAAGCCTCTACATAATCTTGGTGAAATTCCATGAACACACACACACACACACACACACACACACACACATATATGTGTATTATATATATATGCACATATATATATATATGTACATGTATATATGAACATACTTAGAATAAGGTTATTAAATATGTAAAACGGGTAAAACTTGTTGCATTGGTTGGGTGGCATTTTAAAATTATACTTCATGATTATATTCATTAAATATACTTGTCAATGGAATGAAATACAACTGCTGCTCCCTTTACACAGTAATGATGTAATCTTGAAATATCAAAAACAAATCAGATAAATTATATGATAATCCTAAGGCGTGATAGGAGCTATATGTTTTATAAGTGTTATTGTAAGTACTATAGTAAGTACTTCTGCCAAATAAAGAATTGTATTACAAAGTTACTGATTACCTACAATTTGTGTTAAAGATAATCTAATATTTAAATAAATCATATTTGCTTATTGTCAAATAAATACATACCCATTTGGCTGAAGTATTCCTTAGGTGTGATAAATAGCACGATAAACAGAAAAACAATTCTCTACTAGATTTCACAATGATAGGAGTTTCAGGCTACTAATAGGCCTAATACTTTTTATTTTTACAAGAAGATTGACCATTATCAGAGTCATAGACCATCATGCCAATTCATATGGGTTGTTAAACTTCTATCTTTAAAATATCATTATTAAATTATCTTTTTATTACATATATTATATACTACAATATCTTTAAAATATTGTTAATGAAACTAGAAGAAAGACACCATAAAATATAAAAGGTTGCCAAAAGATACTAATTCATTATAGGAGCCATCAGAAGGAAAATGAGAGAAGCTTAAAAGAGATCTCTAAAAAAGAGTGCAGCTGCAGCAGACCCCAGAGAGGAAGAGCACAAATACAGTTCCTCATGGTGAGGGGCCTATCCAGGATGTCAAAGCCTTGCTTATAATAAAAGATGCCTGGGGGAACCGAGTGGGAGCAGAACCATAATCCCTACCCGCATGCACCCTACCATATGTAGGTTAGCTTCATGCACCCTACCATATGTAGGTTAGCAGAGGTTAGCAGAGGCGGGCAGAGTTATAAGAAGTATGTTAAGCAGCAGTGCTTTTAGGCAGCCTTCTTATTTTGTGGCAACCAAAACTTGGTGAACTGTAAAACAACCTGGCTCCTTTGAAAGTAGATGAATATCTTTAAACTTGACTCATAGAATATCAAGTATTAATGAAAGAACTAGTATAGTAGCTAAGAAAACGTATGGGAAGAAAAAATGATGAAGGAAGCAGAACATTTTAATAGATGAGGGAACTCTCACCAGGAACCCTCTGCCATAGATCAGGATAAATATTTAAATACATAATTTCAGTGTTACTAAAATGTGCTAAGGCATATAAAAAAAGTATATCCAAATTCTGTTTGAACTGTGTATAGCAAAAACCATCAATAATTTCAGAAAAACATATGCTACAGAACATTTTAACTCATGCACTTCAATGTTAATAAAATTTATCAATCAGAAGCCATCAGCACATTACAAGAGAAATATATCATGACCAAGGGGAGTTTATTCCCAGAACACAAAAGCAGATCAATATTGTTAAATCTATTCAATTATTATATTAATCTAAAGAGAAAAAGAATATTCCTCTCCATTTATTTATTATTAATACTCCATTGATACGAAAATGCTATTTGACAAAATTCAACATGCATTCTTGATAAATAGAAATTAATTCTCAAAGTAGTAATCAATGAAAATTTGTATAACCTGATAAACACATCTATTTCAGCCCCAAAGACAGTATCAGGCTCAATGGGAGAATAATAGAGGCATTTTGACTAAAGTTGGAAACAAGGCAAGGATGCCCACTATCAACTGTTAAATAACACTTCACTGAGAGAATAGTTACCATTCACAAGAGGGCAAAATTAGAGAAATTAAAATTGGAAAGAAAAGGGGAAACTATCATCATTTGCAGGTGATGCTTTATACACTTGGGAAGCTTATGAAAATTAAGTACAAATATAATACAACTATCAAAGTTATTTAGTAAGATACTGGTATTAACACATAAATTAATAGCCTTGATTACATGTAAACAATAATCTATTATAAGATACTGATGAAGACCTAATTCATGATAGTAACAAATAATCAAATACTGAGTAATAAATGTAAGAAAAATGAGCAAAAACAGAAAAGAAAGAATGTAAAACTATCTTTTCAAATATGAAAGAAGATGAAGGTAAGTGGGATGACATACTGTGTTTTTGGAGAGGAAAGCTCAACATCACAAGGACATAAACTGTTTCAATTTATTTATTAATAAAAGCAATCACAGTAACAATTCATTTTTCATAAATACACACGGTTTTTCTTAAGTTTGAATGTCAAGAAAATATAACTAAGAATATCCAAAAAAAGTTCTGAAAAAGAACAATGGGAGGAGGGGAACAGCCTTACCAGATTAGAACACACTGTCACGACCCATTTGTGAACAGAAAAAGAGAACAACAGAACAGGAGAAAGTAAAGAAAATTAACTTAAATACATATGGCATTTTATTATGTAAAAATAATGACACAGAAAAATCACTGGGAAAATAATGAAACTAGCAATTGTTGGGACAATTGATAATCAGGAAAAAAATAAAATTCAATCCTCACTCAACCAAGATAAATTCAAAATGGATAAATGATGTAAATGTTAAAAATGAAAACAAAGTTATGAAAAACATGGCAGAATTCTTTACAGTTTCTTCAGTAATTTTCTAACTTTGACACAAAAGTCTATATACCACAAAAAATGGTTAATAAACTGGGCCACACAAAAATGATAAATTTCTTCAAGGGAAAAAACAGTGCAATCAAACTCAAAAGAAAAATAAGAAATAAAAATTGCCACTTATAAAGTGGTAATTTCCCCCAAACCTAAAGAATTTATCAAAATGAAGAATGAAAGATCTAACAAATCAACAAAACAACCATGAAAATGGGCAAGGAATGTGGAGTGTTTATAGAAAAAAAATACAAATAGTTTGAAAAATAGGAAAATAGGTTTTATCTCACTACTAACACGGGAAGTCAGATACCACTTTACCCCTATAAACAATTGCTAAATTCTGTGTTTGACAATTCATAGCAAAAAAATTGGACACTATTCTTGATTAATTTGTAAAGGTGTCAATTGGTTCACCATCTAGGAGGGCAACTTGGCAGTCCCTATCAAAATATATACATATTTATCCATATACTTATATAAATCTATATTTCTTACATATATATGTATGTAAATATATGTTAGGAGTCCTGAGGAATGTGAGAATCAAAATTATACATATAGAAAGATATACATAGATCGTTGAACTTTTGTTTTAGTGATCTAACTGAAAAAGCAAATTTCATCTAATTTATTAAGCCTTTATGATTTTCTGTCAGCTTATACGTCTTTCTGAAAACAACTTATTCTCAAAATATGTTGATAATTGACCCAATGAAAAGGAAACATTTAATAGCAATGTGAGTCATTTGCAAAATAAGAACCAGGGAGTTTTTCTACTCAGAACAATAGCAGGTTGTTTACTGTTCTTTCTCTTTCTGGATTATATTCACAGCTTTATTGGTTTCCACTGGAACCATTTATACAAATTAATTTTTTATGGTAAAAAACTAATGTTATAAAATTTTAAACACTACCAGAGGCAGTCTTTTTTTTTTTCTTAAGAAAACCTTGGCTGCAGAGAAATATAACAATGCTACCATTCTTTTCAGAGAACAGAACATTACATTGGCTATTACCTTGCAAACATTACCTTTGAAATGTTACCTTTGAAACATTACCTTGAAAATATACCTGTGAAATATGCCTTCACAGGTATATTGGATATTCATATTTCTGTCTAACATTTGCATTACTGCTTCTTTTTGCATGTGCTATACATGACTCACTCAGTATGATAATTCATTTATCTTATTGCTGTAAGGTCAGAAAATACATGAAAGAAAGAAATTAGAGGAACACCAATACTACATTGGTCTGGAAATCATTGGATTCTTAAGAATTGCCATCCTGGGGGGACGATCCAAGATGGCCGTTTAGGAACAGCTCAGGATTGCAGCTCCCAGTGAAAGCGCAGAGGGTGAGTGCACGCCGCGTTTTTATTGCCCACAGACTAGGAAATTCCCGGGCAGAGGTGCTCCACGGTCGTCAGCGCGGCTGTGCCGGCCAGCACCGCTGCTTTGCCCCACGCGGCTGCTTTGTCGGCGCCCCGGAGCCGCGGTTCTCTGTACAAAATACACCGGTCCGGGGGCCCTTTTGGCTGGTGATTGGAGCCACGGGAAGTCGCCCATTCGCTGGTTCAAAAAGGGGACTGAGCAGAGAACCAGGACAGTAGATTCCAGGGGG
>NW_016107712.1:1217955-1220657 GCF_001604975.1 Cebus imitator
GCAAATCACACTGCCACGTGTGTTCCTATGCAACAATTTTTCATGTTCTTCACATGTACCCCAAAACCTAAAATGCAATAAAATAAATAAATGGGGAAAAAAAAAAAAGAATTGTCATCCTGATCCTCCAATTAAGTTAATAGACAATAAGGTGGAGGAATAGGCCACATCACAAGAATATCTTGATTTAACAAATAACAACAAACTTTACGATGAAGAGGACACAAATAGTTGCACTTACTGACCACAGCGACAAAAATAATTTTTGAGCTAATCTGTGTCATTAGGGCTGTTTAAAATATTTTGATGCTCCTCTTTAGGGCACATCATGAAGTTGGACTGCACTTGTGTCTCCTCCTTGAGTTGGGGTTGGCCATGTGCCTTGCTTTGTCAGGAAACCTTAAGAACCAGTGCGTGATTCACCACATTCCCTTCCTTCTGCTGCAAGAAGCGTGGAAATATGAGTAATGATGAAGTCTGCCAGGCTGGGTCCTTAGTGATTATGATAAGCAGAATCTCCAAGCTGAACTGCATTCAATGTGCAATGTATATTAAGTGTCATTTTTAACCACTGAGAGTTATATGTTTTCTCTTATTGCAGCTAGCCTATCCTGACTGAAACAGCATTTCTTGGAATTCAGGACTTTCTTCATCCTGGACTACAAGCATCAGACTTAATTAAATGCACAAAATCTGGATGATTGTCACAACACTAAAGTAATTTTCCTTTCTAATTCATAATATTTGCTGATTCATATTATTACTTGTTATAATAGAAATAAATTGAATACTGCATTTTGTAAAATAATCCTACCTGAATATTCCAGTAAATTTCAGGTTGCATACAAAAACTCTGATGCTTCTAAATCTTTTACAAGTTGCCCATATGAAATGCCTGTTTTGACTAAGTTTGCAGATATTTTCTTAACACTCTTGCTCTAAAGAATAAGATTTTCAGAAGCAGAAGTTATAAAATTGACAAAACTCAGATAAATTTTATGATATTCATAGGAAGCATATGGCATTCTAGTGATAAGCAAATGAAATTTATAATTGCAAATTAAAATACGATGTTTATTTGGCATGTGAAGGGAGCAAACCTGGACTCTTTATTATCTAAAATTTCCATTTAGATATATTTATGCTCAAAGCAGAAAATTGCGAAATCAGTACTTTACTCTGGCTAGAAAATTAAAGAAAATGTCAGGATGCCAATTCTACATGTACTCACTGAATTAAATATTCCATTAAAATAACTCAAAATCTCTTCAGCCATCTTTTTGCGTATTATTTTTGTGTATTCTTTGCCAGCATTAATCAGAATCCTGGATAGTTCAATATTTTCCCAGTCCATAGGAAAGTCTCAGACTTAAAAGATTAGTTTAGAAAAAGGAGAAACCTAACCCCTACTCTCAGCATCTTATGTTATTACTATCGACTTTCCCTGTGGCACTGAAGTATAGATCCAGAGACAGCCAAGCTGTATTTGGAATACTGAAAAGAGGCAACAAAGAGCAATATCTCTAATTCACTGCTTATGACCACAGAACTTTAGATCTTTGGACAAACTGAAAACCTGAGATGTTTGTTTAAATGCCCTTCAGTGCTAGTTTATATACATACCAGGTGCTGAAAATTATTTGCTGAATGAATTAATGTCTAATCAGGTTCTTCCCCTGATTTGGGGAGGATATATTGTGCAAAAAGGTCTTTGAGAAAAGACCTTATGAAAAAGAGAGTCTAAAAGAAGGAATAGCGTATCTGAATGTGGAAATTGGCAGAGAAAAAGGATAGACATTATCAAACACCATTAGTTGTTATAATCAGTCACTAGTTCCATTCTCATTATAATATAAATATTCATTTATTTATTCATTTAATAAAGAGTGATTGATCATTTGCCACATCCTTGATCTGTGCTCACCACCACGGATAAAGAGCAGAAACAGCCTTCACAAAGATTTCAGCTTATCAGAAAATCCAGCAAATAAAACAAATGATAATTCCACCTAACATTGAGTGTTCTTGCTAGCCACTAATAAAACCACTTTTAACGCATTAACTCATTTAGTCCTTGCAATAATCTTATGAAGGTGGCAATTTTATTATTCGCACTGCCACTTTATAGATGAGGAAACAGACAGAGTCATCTCTGGAAAATAACTACTAAGAGGCAGAGCAAACTTTTAAACCAAAGCAGTCTGCCTGCACATCCCATGCTCTAACCACCATATTCTACAGTCTTTCTAATGAACTGTAATAGTTTTAAGACAAGAGTAAATATAAAAAGCAGTAAGCCTTTATGATGTGCATAATTTAGTCTAGATTTACATGAACAACTCATCTTTAATTGGGGATCTGATGAAGTTAAATAATTTATATCACTGCTCTTGGTCTGCATAAAAGGAAAAAAATAGCTAAACATGTTTAATGACAATGGAAATGTTATCTCCAAATCTGGTTATATAGTTTATTTAAAATAAGCTTAGATGAACTCTCCTATCATAGTAGAATCTACCTGTGAAGTCACTTCTTCCTTCTAAAGATTTTGGAGAATTTTTCCACGGACATTTCTGAAAATGGCTTTAGAATAAAGCAGATTTTTCCCCCCAGTATCTCTCTCTCTTTTGTTAAGCAATTGGGAAGTCATGTTTATTATTTTGGCTTGTAGGTTACAATGAGCACACTGCACCTAAATGTTA
>NW_016107712.1:1220683-1259338 GCF_001604975.1 Cebus imitator
TTTTTTTGAGACGGAGTTCAACAAGTTCGCTCTTGTTGCCCAGGTTGGAGTGCAATGGTGCGATCTTGGCTCACTGTAACCTCTGCCTCCCAGGTTCAAGAGATTCTCCTGCCTCAGCCTCTCAAGCAGCTGGAATTACATGTGCCTGCCACCATGCCTGGCTAATTTTTAAAAATTTATTTATTTTCAGTAGAAATGGGATTTCACCATGTTGGCTAGGCTAGTCTCAAACTCCTGACCTCTGGTACAGAGCTATATTCTCAAGATGAAACTTTGATAATGAAACAGTCAGTATCACCACGAGTAGAATAGAATCTCAACAAGATATAACACAAGAGCTACAGTTTAAAGTGTATTAGATATAGGACCATATAACATTACTGGGAAAAATCTGTTGCTGCACAAAAAGCTATTGGAGACCACAGAATTACCTGTCACAGTGGAAGTTTGTTATTATCAGTCCACTGTTGGCAATCTTACTTTCAAGCTCAGAAGCTAGTGATGACATGAGATTAAAATTTCACTGCTCTAGTGACTAAACTGATGAAAAGGTAGGAGGTATTATGAACATTCCAACTCATCTCTCTGCTTTGTGTCCAATGTGGTAGAAATTTTATACTATTTAGGTAGGTTGTTTGGAAACATGTTTATGATTTTGAGAGGTGAATGTTTATACTAAAACCAGTGAAAGGAGCTAGTAGCTAAATGCTGCCCTTCATGACTGAGGAATAGAAAACAAATAGTTGTTTCAGTTGAATTGTCCCCACTCAGTTAGGTTTTTTGACAAATAAAACAGGATTATTACATAGAAAAGAAGCAGAGAAAGCATTTAAATATTTCTAAGTAGAATATTTCTTATTTAAATTCATTTAATAAGATATTCTTTCTCTCCTTGAGACAATAAGCATTTATTGAACACCTACCCCATGCCAGCTACTAGGCTCAATTAACACAACAATAATCATTAATACCAAATAAAAAACTATGTTGTTAAAACCTTTCAGTGTTAAATGATTTATAATAATTGGAATATCCCTTTTTACAGAACATTGGTCTTAAATTGAGTAGCTAGTTAGGATTAGGGAAGTCAATTAGCTCTCTGACTCAATTTTGCCATTTAAAAAATGGACCTACTATAATATGATTGTCTTTTTTATTCCATAGACTATGTAGAAATGTTTTATATGCAAAAGATAATATTACTTTTGTTTCCATTTATAAAACTCAATAATATAACATTAGCCACCATGAAATGAGCTATATTATATGTGACTCTGGGGATGTTTTCATAATGTGAAAAATTGCCAGTGAACTCAAAAACTTATGAAAGTAATGTATAATGACTATTTTCCACCATTAGAGGAAAATTTAGCATTTCCTGGAATTTCTACGTCATAAAATAGTTATTTACTGATCATCTATTCCTATAAAAAAAATACCTCAGGCAGGAAAGTTTAGTGAAAAAGGCAGTAGAATTTAGGGGCTCAGGAAAGAAGCTTTGGACTCAGTCATGTTTAAATTTCAACAATGCAATGTATTGACTGTATTGACATTGAGCAACTTACTTAATATAAGCTGAAGTTTCCTATTCTGTAAAATAAAGATAATAAGATCTACTCGGTAAGTTTTTTTTGAAGGTTAAGTATTTGTATAAATAAAGTAAAAATCTATGATGGTTTTATTTTTTATTTTTATTTTTTGGAGACGGAGTTTCACTCTCTTTGCCCAGGCTGGATTGCAATGGCGTAATCTTGGCTCACTGCAACTTCCCCCTCCCAGATTCAGGCAATTCTCCTGCCTCAGCCTCTTGAGTAGCTGGGATTACAGGCATGCACCACCATGACTGGCTAATTTTGTATTTTCGGTAGAGACAGGGTTTCTCCATGTTGGTCAGGCTGGTCTCGAACTCCCAGCCTCAGGCGATCTGCCCACCTTGGCTTCCCAAAGTACTGGGATTATAAGCATGAGCCACTGCGCCAGGCAGATCTATGGTTTTAATTTTTAATTATAAATAGATAATATACAATTATGTAAATGTATAAGGCACAAAGTGGTATTATGATTTATTAACACAATGTGGAATAATTTAAGAAACTAAACATATCCATCACCTCAAATACTTAACACTGTCTTTTGGTGAACATTTGAAATGTACTCTTAGCTAATTTGGAATATACAATATTCTGTTATTAACTGTATTTACCATGTTGTGTAATAGAGCTAAAAAAATTTAAAAACCCACCACATATTCCTCTTGTCTGAGATTTTGTACCTTGTGGCCATCATCAGCCCTTTTCAACCCTCAGCCTGCATAACCACTATTCTATTCTCTCCACATGTGAGAACATGCAGTATTTGTCTTTCAGTGCTTGGCTTATTTCTGTTACCTCACAACAAACAAAACACACAACTATCTGTTACAGTGGAAGTTTGTAATTATCAGTCCATTGCTGGAAATCTTACTTTATGTGCACGTGAGAGGGATTAAAATTTGAGATTACTTTTCATAAGGTTAAGTTCTATTGCCTCTGTAAATTCTAGACTAGTTATGACAAGAGCTGTGCATTTTAGGTATAAGGTCATGGTTATTTGGGGAATTGATATGGGCGTAATGCTGTTGGAGATGAGAGATCTGGCAAGAATACTCCTGATTGCTAAACATTGAATTGAGTTAATTAGAAGGGGGATTATTCTCATTGGTGACAAATAGGGCTGTGAAGCAAGGTTGTCCCAAGAATGCAAAGAAAATAATTCCAGTACTGTAGACAGCTTTTTGGGACGTGGCAATGAGTGTAATTAAGAGGGCTCAGGCGTTAGTAAATGACATGTTTGCAGTTTCAATAATAAGGTTTTTGGAGTAAAGATTCTCTGTTAGAACCAATAAATAAATACAGTAAAGTTACAGGATACAGTATCAAAACACATCATTAGCATTTCTATACAAAGGAATGTATAGAATAAACTACCCAAAAAGGAACTAGCCAATTAATAAATTTATTCAATCAACTATCCAAAAGAGAGATCAACAGAAAAAAAAATCCCAATTACAATAGCTATAAAAAAATATTTAATAATAAATTTAATCAAAAAGTTAAAATACACTGAAAACTATAAAACATTCACAAAATAATTGAGGAAGACAGAATTGAGACAGCCCACATTCATGGATTTAAGTAATATTGTTAAAATGTCCACACTATCCAAAGCAATTTACAGATTCAATACCATTCCTATCAAAATTTAATGTCATTTTTCATAGGAGTAGAATAAACAATCCTAAAGTTAATATGGAAACACAAAGAATCCAAAATAGCCAAGGCAATATTGCACAAAAAGAATGAAGTAGAAGTATCACACTACCTGATTTAAAATTATACTACAAATCTGTGGTAATTAAATGGCATGGTACTGGCAAAAAAAAAAAAAAAAAAAAAAAAAAAAAAGTATCAATCAATGGAACAGAACAGATAGCCCAGAATAGAACTAATGCATGTATGATCAACTGATTTTCAACAAAGCTGCAAGAATACATAACGGGAAAAGAACAGTCATTTCAATAGATGGTGTTGGGAAAAGTGGATACAGCTGCATGCCAAAGAATGAAATTGGACCCTCATCTCACACTATATACAAAAATTGACTTGAAGTGGATTAAAGGCTGAAACGTAAAACCAGAAACTATGAAACTGCTGGAGGAAAACATGGGGAAAATTACATGACATTGATTTGGGCAATGGTTTTTTGGATTTGGCAACCAAAACACAGGCAACATAAGCAAAAATAAACAACAAATTACCTCAAACTAAACAGGTTTTGCACAGCAAAGGAAATAATTAAGTGTGGAGAGTTGACCTAGAATAGTTTTAGATGGGAATATACTAGCTATGTTGGTATTGTTGTTTTTTATAAGCAGAAAAGATTTCTGGCTGATTCCCAAGTTTTACCATATGTCTACGTTATCAGAATTTTCACCAAATAGATTCTCACAAATTTTTCTGTTTTTGATACATTTTCTTAATAGAATATTTGGAGACACACTTGATTAAAAGCCACAAAATACCACAGTATCCAGTGGAGTTTACAAAGGCATCCAGTTTTTACCCTAATTTACCTAATTGTCCTTTAGAATGATTTATTGCCCAGAGAGTGATCTGTATACTGAGAAAGTTCAAAGTTTATCCTGTAACACTTTAAGTTATGCTATATTTCTTGCTGTTTCCTTTTCTTAATTCATAGAACAGTTCAAATTATGTTATATGAAGAGTTCATCTCAACATCCCACCTGGTCATCTTTGGCAGCACATCTGTGAAGCCTTATTACACGCCTGCATGCTATGGCACAAATGTGACAAACTGTGGACCAGTTACTTGGGTTGTATGTATAGAATCCTGCTAAATAGACATTTTTTTAAAATGATTATAGCTGAAAGCCTAAGAAAATCATGTTTCCTTCTCATATCTCACTCTGGGTTGATCCTAAGGAACAAAAAACCAGATTGTACTGATCTTCTCTTATCCACTGTTCGGTTTTCTTTAAGTAAACACCAATCCAGGGAACATGACAGGGTCATGACAGATTTCTCAAGTGGCAATTGTGGAGACTGGCTGGAAGGTTATGAGTGGATGAGCTGACACCCACCATAGCCTCTCTCATTTTCTGATTAATTATAATGCCAAGATGTGCGAGCTATGTGACTTTCCTAAAGTGAATCCTCATCTGAAATGAGGCTAACAGTGTCTTATGTTCAGGCTTGTTTGCTGTTTGGTCGTTGCTTCCTCTCTACTCAAAGATAGTGGTGGTGATAGGACAAAGAAAGAATAAAACAAAAGAAATTGGGGATTTCTCATTTCTGAAACTTTTTCACGATTACTTTAACTTCCCCACTTCTGATTCTTACAGGTAATTCCTAAATATTCAAACCATATTTCATTAAACAATTGCCAAACTTTCTTTCCTCAACTGTCTGCATTACTATCTGCATTACCCTGAAACTCCAATCTCAATTGCTTAACTATAACCATAACCATGGTAAAGAGTAGCTGCTTATTGAATCCCTAATATGCACCAGCTCCTCTAATCTTCACAACAGTCCTCTGGGAAAACAGTGGCTGACACACAGAAGGAATTCAATTAAAAGTTCAACCTAGAGTCAGCTGGAATGCTGGGAACTTAGAAGACGAAATAGAGGATTAGAGAGGTGAAATAACTTACCCAAGGTCATGCAGCTGGTAAAATCCTTCAAAACTCAAGACTGTCTTACTGACTTTGCAGGAGCAAAACAAACATCTTATTACTACTATTGTAGCATTAAAAATCATTCTATACAATAATGGGTCCTAAATACACACTCCCTACAGGAAGACTTCATTGGAAAAATAATAAATAACTTTACTGATCTCTGATTATATGAATTCTATTTGAAAATTACCCCGATAAGAGGAAATCTGAAATGGTCTCCTACCATTTGCTTTGCTAGTGTGGAGCAGGGGAACACCACTACTCTCCCTCTTACTCCACCTGCTAAGGAAGATTGGTTTCCAGTCTATCCATAGTAACAAACAGGGTGTCCATTTCATTCATCCTATAATTCTTTACACTTCATGTACACATGTATGCTTAGCCCAAATACATTTGGACACCAAATTTAGTGAGAAGGTCATTTTTTATTCCAATAAATATTTTCCTCAGTAAACATTTTTTACAAAGAAACTTCTAGGGGATTTGGAAATATTTTACTTTAAAATGGAAGGTAGTGTGTTGTTATAAAATTACTAAAATTTTTAATAACTAACTGGAATTGTTCTTAGTTTATGTAACATTTATCACGACTCTTTTGGCTATGCACATTAATGAAATAATATCTAAAACTTCACTTTTATCAAACGTTTCTCATTATGCAAACTTTTAAACTAATTCATAATTAGTTGCCTAGATATTTTCTTTAGCTAGAGACACAATTTCCTTCCCATTTAACTTATAATAGCTAATGGTATAGCATGAACTCCTTGTGTATTTCAGATGACTTAGCTTTCTAGTTTGTTTGTTTTTTTTAAAGACCTTTGCTTTTCCATTTCTTCAAGGTCTGGTATAGTTCAGGACTTTGGTCTGACCCTGCTCTCTGTGTTTTGATCTGATTCCCAGAGGAAGCACAGCATCCAATCTTTATCAAATACAAGAAGCTCCAAGTCATACTAAAGCATACTGAGAACAGTCTGTGGTAGAGACAGCTATCCTTCTAATGAGCTCAGATCTCAGACATTATCTCACAACGGCATTCTTTGTCTGTTTTCTAAAACCTGAAACTAACAAACGTCTGGGAAAGGGGCATGGTTTCTCATCTAGACTGTATTACCACCGTCACCTTCGGGTGTTCCCATTCTTAATAACATTTTTAGCATCACATCATTTTCAAAATAATCTTCCATTATATTGCAGTCAGCTTTTCTCTTTCCTTCTCATGAGTAAGATATCTATTTGTTTGGATTTCCCTCTCTCCACCTCCTACATGAGAAATTTTCTAACATTTGCATGATACATGAGGGAAGAATTCTTACTGATTTTTATCTTTTTCTCTGTAATCCCCTGCAGTTTTAAAACATTTCATTTCACATCTGAATTGGCCTCATTTTCTTCTTCAGCAGTGCCCTCATACTTTTGTTCTCTGAGAGCAGAGCACCACCCATCATCTTCTTACTTGTCTGCCCCTCTAACTGCAAGCAACAGGGCATTCCGTTACTCTCCACTCTGCACCTCCCTTTGAGACAACATTTCAGACACTAGAAAAAAACAACAAAAAAACAAGTTTTCTGTACAACTCCACTTCACGCTTGAATTTTTCTATGTAGACCCAAATCTATCTGAAACTTCCTTTGGATAATCTGTAATATTAGAGTGCCATTTCAGCAGACACATCACAATGTTCTTTACATTCTCTGCCTAAATTGAATATGCCATTTTTGTCTTGTGGCTGTTTGTTTCTCTGCAAATGCCTCCCAGCAATTTTGTGGCTTCCTCATATACTTATTTTAACATTTGTCATATTACATTCAATCCTCAAAGATTATATCAAACTATTTCTTTCTAGCAATCTAAATTACAGTAAATAAATCTTTTAACGTAAGACTCAATGAGTAACGAATGCCCGCCCCTCCCCTCCATAACCTTTTGTGTGGGCATTTCTTCTTATCATTTGCGGGTATCTTGCATGGATAAGTAATCATTGTTCACTTTTGGGTGCACATTTCCTTCCCTCCTTCAGAGACTCATATGCTTTCCTTCACTTCTTGTTCCTTCTATACCAAGCCTTGGCCAGATTTTTCCTATCTCTTGCTCCTTCTAACGCTGTGTTACTGCAGTTGGTTGATTAAAAACAGTAAACTTTTATGCTTTTGAATCTTATTCTGAGTCATCGTAAAAGTCCTTTGTTTCCATATGACTGTTTAATTTCAACCTCACTTCTTCTAAGGCTCTTCTTTTTATTTTCCATATTACCTTTCATACTTACTACCTCAGATTGGTCCTTTCTTGGGAGTAATAATTAAGTTAAGGTTTAATCCACAAGAAGAGGCATATAAGAGTAGAATTCAGAAAGTCTAGGATATGAAACCTGATTCTGCTCTATATGAGCTGTGTGACCTTAAATCCTTCAGAGAATCTTTTTTTTTTTTTTTTCAGTAAAAAAGCAACAAAATTAGTATTTAGTAGAGGCCTGGTGGGTTTATTGAGTTGAATATAATTTTCTCTGAACTTCCCATGTATTTATTTTCTCTAAATACCTATTCCGCACCCCTTTCCCAATTTGTTTAAATCTATTATTCCCTTTTATGTGCTGCTCTGTACCCTTCAAGTTTTCTACACAGATGCCATCGTATTGTAATTATTTCTCTAGAGACAGAACAGACTGTGATATGAATTCTGGAGACATAAACTTGGGTATAAATCCTGGATCTACATTTTTAAATATCCTTTGTAATTTTCTTGGACTCTCTATGTCTTAGTTCCCTCATCTATAAAATGAGAATTTCAGTAGTACTGATGTCATATGACTATTGTAAGAATAAATTATGTAACACGTACAAAAGACAAAAAGGTATCAGACACAGTACTTGCTTAGTAAACATGACTCCCATTTAACTGTGACACCTTTGATGGCAACATTTCAGTTCCATTCATTTATTTCTCCTAAAAGCAGTATGCATATTACCTTGAATACCATAAACATTCAATTAATACTTAATAAATTGGACTAACTTGAGTAAAACTAGCTCAAATGCTTTCTGGTTCATTTAAGGCACTTGGAAAATATTTGTTTTCCTTGTGACAACTTTTAATAATTTCCCTGTTGGATGAATGAGCACTGTTATTCTGATTTAGAGAAAGTTTGTCATAGCAAAGCTGTGTATTCCGCAGCCTCCTTGGCTGGAACTCAGATGTACGAAATCCAGGTGTTACCAACGTTAAGCTAAGATATGCTGCTTCCTCAGCTGTCTGTGGGTCTTAAGCCCACAAATCTCAAGTCTCTAATTCTGGCCAATGGTAAATATTTCTTATCCTTGAAATTGTTTTCATGTGATTTATCCTCACTTGTGAGCCAAGGCACGAGGTGGCTGATAGTTTGAAATGCGTCTGAGAGCAGCAATAGTCAACAATCCAAATTGGAGGTTCCAATCTATTTCTAAATCAAAGTCTAATTAATTGTCTTTGAATTAAGAGGCATAAGTCCTTGATAAACAAATGGCAAACTACTTGTTTTTCTTCTTTATCCATTTAGAAGCCTGGAAAAACTCAAAAATTGCACTAACCATACTCTATATTAAGTGCTCTCCAAGATGTCTATCACAACCAGATTCAAAAATTTATTATTATTATTGACAATCAAATGACACACTTGTGGTCCAACTATTATTTTCACAGATAACAAATGATTGCCTTGCTCCCTGGCATTAAAGGAGGCTTAATAAAAATTTTCTAAAACCAAAGTCAGGTGTTTTTTTTAAAAGCTTCCCTAAACTTGTCTTCTATTTTGTAAAAAAGGAAAAGGAAGGAGAGGGTAAGATGAAGAAAACGTTTGTTAGAAAAAGGAAAAGTAGCAGCAACCATTAAGGAAATGATTACAGATACTGTGTTTGAATAGCCTCCTTGAAGTGGTTCACAAAAAATAAATTCGTTTTTTAAAAACCTTATTGCCAATAATAGAACAGAAGAACAAATGATCAAGAACAATAACCTTACGTTAAGAAAAGCCTTCTGATAAAACAAATCTTCTCATGGCATTTTATGTTGATAACTTCATTTGGGGTTGATTAAGCAGCAAGCCACAAAGTGAACAGACATTGACCATGGAGACAAGAGGATTATCAAACCTTCCTGAATATCATAAGGCTATGAATTACTTTAAAATGTGTAGTTTAGCATGTTTCATACTATTATCAAATGAAAATTTCTGAAGAAAGGCCATATCAATACAAAAACTGGGAATTACTAGAATATATATGATACATTGGAAAACAGAAAATTCATCTAGGCCTATCTCAGTGGATGTCCAATATGAGAGATGTGTTTTTGCAGAGAAATTCCATAATACTATGGTATGATAGGAACTACTTTCTGAGACATGAGGTTCACACACCATAAAGGCTGCTGCTTTATAAGCACTGTGCATGACTTTACAGAGATGTGGGCCTAGTTTTTTTCAGTGTCTTAGCCAGGATGCTGTTTTAAGTGACAAAAGGTTAACATAAATAAAATCAGTCTGAAATACTCTTTATATCTCAGATAAACTTTTTTGTAATGATACTGTGCCCTTTAATTAAGAATACACAGGGTTTAACATTATCCAGGGTTTATAACACTGCATGTCACAGTTGCTTGAATCTAGGCCTAGAAGTTTTTATACTAATTTTGTGTCACTGTTTTTTTTTTATGTAGGTAGTCACAAATGTAGAAAAATTGCAATGGAGGGTGGTAAAAGGCATTTAGTTTCTTCTGGATTTCAAAGTGCCTATCATTTCAGACCAAAAATTCTTTCTTTCTGTTTTTGAGTAAAAGTGCAGATTAAAAGGTAGATGTCTTTCAAATATTAGACATAGGAAGAGGTCAGTATTTTGTGTTCTGTTCTTTCAATAGAATACTTCTTTTTCATTTATTTTAAGTTAACCTCATCTCTAATGGAAAAGATACCTAAGAAAAAAGAAAAAAATTGTTTCAGCAAAGAAGTCATTTAATAAGGAACCTCGTGAAAAATGACACCTTGTTATAGCTTTTAATATAAATGGCTTTTGCAAGTTTCATAATTGAACTTCAAGGTATATACTAGTTAAAACTGTAATATAAAATAACACTATGCACCTATAAAATATACAATTAAATTACAAAATTAAAATGAACACTTTTTTTCCCCAAAGTAGGGCATTCTAACAGCCAGAAGAGAAAACAATTACGACTCTAGTTCTATAGATAGTTACAGTTTTTTCAGAATTCTGTTGTTTCTGTGGGGCTGTGTGATGGTGCATTTTTAAAGCAAAGTGGCAATACCATTTGATAGGAAGAAATCAAATCGCATGTTTGATAAGCACATAAGAAGCCACTTCCCCATGTTCTGTTGACCCCATCAGTGACAGATGGCCCACCAAATTTTAGTCTGTCCAATTCAGACAATGAAATGAAGTGAAAATGAAACCCCCTAGCTACAACTCTAGGCTCCAGACTTGATATATTCGATTAAATAAAAGCATATATCTTGAGCTCTTTAAAAATATATGAAGAAGCAGCACTAGATGCTGCAGAAGATATAAAGATGACAAAATGATAGTTCCCACTTCCAACGCATGTGCAGTCTAACAGTTCATATCAAATGATTTGCACAAAAAAACATGCTATTGGAGCTGTCAATGTAGGAGGAGGTTTCTGAGGAGGAAAAACTAAAATGATATTAACATTATCAGGAAAGTAGTTTTGGAAGAGACAGAAAGTGAAGAATAGACAGATTGTTAGCAGACTGAAATGGAGAAGTGAGGGAAAGCCTTGCAGGTGGATGGAGCGCACAGATGCAGGAGGGTCAATTCAGTACCAGGTGAGAGAAAAGGCCGCAGGCAGATGATTTGGCTGAAGATGTGTTTCTTTCAAAGTGAAAAGTTTTCCATTATGCTTACTGTTTGAAAAGCATTGTATCTCAAATTAAAATATCACAGGAATCTTATAATGAAAAATATGGAAGCCTAAATGAATTAATGAATAAATAATACACTTTGGTTGAGTGGTAGATCCATACAACAAATCTTTCATCTAAAATTAAAGAGGTAGTATCAAAAGCTGGCTACTAATACCCAGCTCGAAAATATAATAAAAACGGCATTTGTGTAAACAACAGTGTTGCTAGAGAGGATTCTGCTAGGTGTCCAAAGCCGAAAGGAAGAAAATTATAAATATTATTGAGGGATGTTAAGACAAGTCAAATAATTGGAGAGATATATATCTTAATATCTTATTTATGAATGGAGAGATTTCATATTGTAATGATATCCAAAATATTTAAATTTAAAACAGGTAAATAAGAATGTTAATTGGTAGCTGTAAGTGCAGGAAGACTTATACAGTCTTAGAAATGCCCAATTTATTTTTTATTTTTTTTTCTCTTGGAGACAGAGTCTCATTCTGTTGCCAGGCTGGAGTGCAATGGCATGATCTCGGCTCACTGCAACCTCCACCTCCCAGGTTCAAGTGATTCTCCTGCCTCAGCCTTCCGAGTAGCTGAGATTACAGGCATGTGCCACCATGCTCTGCTAATTTTTTGTATTTTTAGTGGAGATAGGGTTTCTCCATGTTGGTCAGGCTGGTCTTGAACTCCCTACCTCAGGTGATCTGCCCATCTTGGCCTCATGCCTGGAATTACAGGCATGAGCCATCACGCCCAGCCTGAAAGGCCCAAGTTTCATTGGGAGAATAGAAGTGTGATAATAGCCATGGAGTTTTTGGAAAGAAAGATTAATACAAGAGAAAATACCTAAGTGGATATCAAAATGCTATAAAGCTCAGGAAATCAGGTTATATGGCACTGGTGAAAATCTTAGTAAAGGTTCATCATACCACAAGCCCAAAAAGATTAAAAAATCATCACCATGTCACTTGCTATAGAAAGAAGTTCATCACAAATCAATCTGAGCAAAGGTGATTGATATGGAGATATTGACAATATGTGAGAGAACAATCTCCAGGAATGTGTGCTAAGAAAAGACAGATTGCCAGGAAGTGGATGATAGCACCCCACTATACATTTGATTTATATCTCCAACTTGCTTTGTAATCTTTCTGATTACTTCATCAGGAAGGCACCAAAAATGAACTGAAATTAAAAGAATGAAATAGCAATGACAGTGAAATTATCCGTGGTGACTGAACATACATAAGCAAGCACTTATAGGTCTACCTAAAAATTTTCAAATTTGTTCGGTAAACACTTTAATATAACATTTAGCAGGATAAATTGCTTCCCATCCTGAAGGGACCCCATTGGGTGGAGTTGAGAGATGAAGGGTGAAGCAAAGGATGACAATATTTTAAATAGCACTGCAAAAGAAGTATTGACTTGCTCTTTTTAGTAAAGGACATAAATGATATGAAATACATTTTTCTAATCTGAAACCTTTGGTTTCCTTCTTTACCTAAAGCAAACTGACTTTCAAAAATTTCATTTATTCGCTGTAGATTTTCCTTAAATGACTTCAAAATATTAGTTTGACAGTAAAACCAATGAGATCACAAGAAAAACAGGGAAATTGACAATGAGGAGGATTAAGTTTCTAAGACAAGTAGAAATGTTCTTAGTCAAATGAAAGGAGAATGACCAAAACAAATATGATTTCACTCATCAGGGAATTGAATATGTCAAGTCCTCTCCAAGTTGGCAGCTTAATGCCAGTGGCCCTTTATATGTGAGACTCCCTGGAGTGGCTGAGTAAGCTAATACGGATACACTCAGCATAATAGGCTCAGTCAGGAACATGAGAGTCTGGACATTGTTGACACTAAGTTTTCCTTCTCACAAGAATGACATCACTGTCACCATTTTATTAAACATCTGTGTCCACCTAATCAGAATTTCCTTAAATATTGTATACTGATAGTAGAATCTCAATATAATTCTGTTCATCATGAAAGAGTTTAGCTTCATCTCTGGGTATCTTCCACTCAATACCTTTATTTGCATTGAATGGCCAATAGTGTTTCTCCATGTAATCCTAATTCAGTGATCAAAAACCGGGAAAGGGGATTTTAGAAGGAACATCATTATTCCCCCATTATTATGTGAACATCATATTCACATATTTTCAGCATCTGACCAATATTAACTCCTTTTCTCTTGTTTCTCAAGTCAGAAACATGGAGATAAGATGGTTTTTTAAAAAGGGCTTTAGTGATCATCTAATTAATTCATTTTATCTTGCAGAAATTGAGTCCCTGAGAGGTGACTTACCTGGAATCAGAGAACTTGTTAGAAGAGGCAGAGATAACAATCCTGCTGTTTTACTCCTAGTCTTTTCTCCTTACGTGTATGGATTAATTGAATAGTTACTTAACTTGTTGGTGACTTAATCTTACATAGTTATGCTTTTAAAATTGCTTACTGATTCATGAACTTTTGATATGTCTGAGCAAAGCTAGACATAACAACAAAAAGAAAGCTTTGAATCAGATGAGGAAGACAGACGCCACTAACCATCTCCATGTTCTTTTGCCACAGTTAAAAACAATTTCCCTTTTCTATTAATTTCACCATTGCATGTTATCTCAGCTTGCAGCCACCTCAGATCTTTCTAGTTCTCCACTACCCACTAAACAGTTAGCTGTATAATTGTCAAACACTCTACTTGTGTGTTGAAAACACGCATCAATAAAGAATTCATTGTGACGTCTAGCATTTTTACCAAGTGACAAAAATCTCAGCAACCCAATCATTCTGTTTTTGGCCTTTAATCTTATCAATTTTTAACTTGTGTATGACTGTAAATTATCTACATCTATCTTGAGTACAGAATAAGGTCCTTAAGCAGAAGGACCATGATGACCCAACTTTTTTCATCCGTTTTCCTTACAAATCAATATAGTACTGTGTACCCAGAGGTCCCTTAATAAATTCCACTTGCATTTTTAGACTATTGTAATTTGGTAATTTCCAGTAAAAATGCCTTCCTACTTTTTTAAAATGAAAGTAATGATAAATGAGAATTGAAGGTTTTGCTTCTAGATCTGCCTATAATCATTCATCTGATCTTCATGCTTTTCTTCCATAAAGTGAAGGAGTACATTCACCCATTTCTCAAGTCACTTCTTTTTCTAATGTAAAGGGTCAATGTCCGATTCCTGACGCTTGAGGATGAGATCAGGGAAGGTAATGACCACATTTTCTAAAAACAACACTGAGTGCTACTTGAGACAGAAGATGCTGAACTTCAAAATCTCTGACAACTTAAACCATAATTCATGGTTTTTAAAAAGTTGTATAGCAGTTTAGCATGTACGATTTCTTCTTGTCAGCCCAGCTCATGACAGATGAATTGCTGCTCCTCCAGTCATGATCAAAGAAATCCTGGGAGAGCAGGCATCACTTCCATTCTGCTAACTGACTGACCACATTTGATTAACTCGCCAATAAGACTGCCTTTCCAATTATCGCAAAAGGTGCTTGCAAATAACACAGGTGAATGGATTAGAGAAATTCCTGATGACACTTTTACAATCTTTGTATGGATATTGCCACTATTTCTTGTACTTTTTGCCTTGTCTTGGCATTGTGAACATTTTCATGCTGTAGTTGATTTTTCAAGTTCCAAATAGATGTCCTATCTCAATTTTCCTTGTATGTATACATCCGAACATAAGAAATCTACTCTCTAAGAAGCGGAATAATAATAGCTATTAGTACTGAAAGTAAACATCTTCAGCTGGACATAATGTTTCCCTGCTGCAGAGTGTCTGCCTTCAACTTTTCTGCCACAATCATGAATCTATATGGAAAAGCTGATTTTACAGAACAATCCATGAGTTTTTTTATACCAGAGTGAAATTATCGACACACATAAAGCTTTCACATAGTCCTCTCAAATACTTGATCATATATCTTCTCAGCTAGTTGAGGTGTAAAAGTTTCCCAAAATACCTGCACTGTCGTTCAGTCTACCACTAGAGTTCTGGAATGCAGCCATTGTGCTAGCAGCAAAGCAGCACTTCTGCATCAAGAACTCTGCTGAGTTGAGCATGTGCAGAGGATGGATGTCAGTATACATTATCCACACAATTGCTTGGGATCCTGCTGACATCCTTATGCCCACATACTTAGCTCATCAGAATTTAGTTTGCAGCAAGGTGGCCATAGTAGAGTGATCATTGCCAGGTGAGTACAATAAATGTTTTAAGGAAATGATGAAATGTATCTTTGACTAGGAAAGTAGTCCTATGAAATTCTAGAAAAATAGCACCAGATGGGCCAAGCTGGCATCCAACTATCAGAAACAGCAAGAAATATTTTAAGGAAAAAAAAAAAAAAAAAGCATTGGGGGCATTCTGCAAAGCAAAGACAAAAAAACAGTGTTTTCAGGGTATGGATTTTAATCTCAGACTTGTTTTTAAAAACCAGCTATTTAATTTACTATTCTATTTTGGGAAACTATGTAACAACTTAGAGTATAATTTTTTTTTAAACATCTATAAAATGGGGATGGTAGTATCTTTCCTGCAGAATTATTGTAAAGGTTCAGTAAATCAAACACCTGATATAGTCGCCAGCACATATCAGATAAATAGATGG
This sequence comes from Cebus imitator, assembly GCF_001604975.1. Lineage (NCBI taxonomy): Eukaryota > Metazoa > Chordata > Mammalia > Primates > Cebidae > Cebus > Cebus imitator. The sequence continues at coordinate 1,236,487 of NW_016107712.1, forward strand.
TTAAGTATAAACAAACATTTATGCCAAAATAATAAACCTAAAGATAGTTTTCACAGACACAAAGTGGAGAAAGAAATTTGGCTTCAAAGCTTCAAGTAACTGAATTCTTCAGTTATGCTGACAGCGTCAGGATCTTCAAACCAAAACTTAGTAAATAAAGTAAAATGTAAAACTTTTTCTCACTTTAAGTGGAAAATTGAAACACTTTCAATTTTTCAAATAATTTGGAAATATTCAAAAAGTGGAAGGACAGTGTCCCAACAGTCTTCCCTTCTAAGTTTCCAGGATGAGTTCAACCAGTATTTTCTTGATGTTGTATAAACTTCTCGTAAGCTCATGAGTCTTTGTGGACTCATAGACAAAAACTCAATCGAGAAAGCGCCATGTGTTACCCAAATAGTGGCTTCTTCTGAGAGAGAGTAGTATCTAGTAGGCTCCAAATAATCACAAGGGAGTAGTTTGCTTTTCTTAGAATAATGAAGCCTGTTTTAATGGTAGGTAACAGGACCTAGGAGCCACAGTAAGACAGCTAAGTAGTAATATTACCAGTCGGTTGAATCCTGAAAGAGTGACTATGAGATTGAAGGAGGAAAACGATGAACAGATGAGACCAAGGTAGCCATACTAGTTAACCTAAAGAAAGGTAAAATGCAGAGATATGGCTTAGACAGGTTAGATGAGCAAAGGCATTTCTTGCTTTAAGCAAAATAACACAAAACTAAAGGAGATTCTGTATCTTCTCATTGGTAAGTATGTTTTCTGGTGAAATTAAGCTTATAACTGACAGAAGGGAATCGATTCACCCACCATACTATCATAGGAAAAGAACCATGGCCATGGGAGATTAGGAAGGAGATGATGGGCATAAGCTTTTTGTATTGAGCAGCAGTGAGGCCTGGGAAACATGAAGATATGAAGAAAACTGGGTTCTTGCAATGATCCCATTTTAAAGTTATCTGACATTGAGTAATTCACTTGCATTCCTTAAATTGTCAATTTTCTATCTGTACTAATGAAGACCCTGAACTTTCTTCCTTCTATATAATTCTATAGTCAAGAGGAGAACAAACAAACAAAATGATTAGTTTCTTTACAAATTTCAAGTGAGCATATTTTTAAAATTCTTTCTGTTCTACATTTGCAGTAAGGCATAGCAAGGTAGGAACTGAAGGATGAGGGATGAGTGCTGAAATGTTCTTTGTTTCCTCTCCAGGTGAGCAGAAAGCTTACACTTCATAGTTAGCCTGGCAGTTCTCCAGGTCTGGATATCATCTTCAAGTGCTGCATTCTAGATCTGTTAACCAGCATGATGTGCTTTTAGAGGCTGGGGTATTACCAAGGGGACTGCCCAAACTGTCTGAAATAGATGATGTCTAGGACTTTAGGGTAAGTGAGGATCTTTTATTTTAACCCTCTGCTCTGAGTTTGCAAACCATAATTAAAAAGAATAAAAAAAACAAAATAAAAAATGGTGTAGTATTACAATTGCCTGCATAGTGAGAATTCTGAGGGCAAAGATAATGATAAGAGACAAAATGATATGCCCGGTTTCCATGGAAATATGGGATAGAGCCTTGAGGAAGTAGAGGTCACTTAGTTCACTTTTTTCAATGCAGTAGTCCAACAGGTGGCTGCCTGCCTTTGCTCAAACATTCCAGTGACAAAAAACATAGTCGAGAAACAGTCTTCCTTGTTTTGAGTCCGAAATTATATTTTCTTGTATTTCCAAAAGGTCATATAGAAAATTCTATTTTAAAATAATCTTACGTTTAATGAAAAGGGTAGTGGTATTTTCTAAAAAACTCCATGGGAGTAATTCTGAAAACATGTATTTTGGAAATATTTTATTTTTCTTTTTGGCTTGAAAGTTACATAGCAGTCACCATATAAATATTTGTGCTGTACATCAATTATTTCCTTTAATCTCCACAAGATATAAATAATCACTACACTACTGTGCCCATTTTAGAGTAAGAAACGGAGTGCTTTGCATCAGGAAACATTTATGGTTAATCGATGGAACTCGGATGTAAGCAAAGACTCACAATCATAAAGCTTAAGCTACTATGAAACAAATTTCCAGCTTATTTTTCATTAAATATAGATTTTCCATGTTACTTTTAAAGGGTGGAGAATTTTACAACTCAAAAATGTCAGTGATTTTATATCAATAATTTTAAGCAAGGAAAGAATCAGTAAAGAGACAATTTTCCCCTGAGCAAGAAGCTATCAAATTCCTGTTACATAAGTATGCTGCATTATCTTTCAAGAGGTTGATGGTAAAATAATATACAGGACATCATTTGTCTTGTTTTATATGACGGAATAACAATGTAAGTGGCAAAATTCATGAAATCAAAGGAAAAAACCACTGGCTCTATGTGGCAGTATTATAGATAGAGGAAGGGCATCTAAACTGCACTAGGAAATGAAAATCAAGTATATGTCAGCAACATTGAGAGACAAGAAAGAGATCTAGTCTAAGACCTGATAAATTTCATTTTCTTATCTTAATCCAGAAATGAATCTTTTGAACAATCCATTTGAATGTGTGGTACACCAGTAAATACAATGCCAGTGCCAGAAAGACATATATTCCCGTGTTAACTATATCGTCTCTCTTAGTAATGATTTTATTGCTGTTTCTGGCTGCTCGCTTGGTCTAATGTGCTCTCTCTTGATGCTTCATTGCTCGCATGAGCACCAGCAAATCTGTCATCCCCTTTCTACAACACCTGTCACTGCAGCTTTTATGAGTTGTAAATGAGGGCTGCATAGTTTATGCCTGCAGAGCTAATATATGAACATAATCCTTTATTAAGAAAGGTTTTTTCTTTTCATTAATTAACTCATGCCTACCTATCACTGACCTGTATACTTCTAATGTTTGCCTCTAAAAGCCATACACTGCTCTCTGTGAAAAATGAACAAAAATTTGGAACATGTTCCTATGGTGCTCAAAACTGCTGTCTCATCTAGCAGTAAAAGATTCCTTTTTGGTGAATCACAAATTTTCCTCCCTTTGTAATTTCATTGTGTGTGTAGCATTAAATAAAATACTTATATTTCAGTAATTGCACGTTTTAAAAAAATTCTACTTAAAAAATGATTGCATGTTGGCAAACTGTGGTAACAATGAAGTTACAACAATTCACAAAATTCCATGACTGTAAGCTGCTGGGTATATGTTTTTCCCTACTATTATCTTGGTACATTTTTTATCAACATGCCAGCCCTCCAAGTGCTTACTATGTCTCTTCCCTCATCATCCAATCACCTCACTGGTTGGCTGCTTGACAGAAGTGAGTTCTGGAGTCATGGGTTTTACCCCCACCTTTTCTAAGTATAATAACGTTTACCAGGGCTTTGTTAGGATTTGTTGTTCTTCTTATGTGTGAAGAGAAGACTCTACAAATGAACACTAACTATTTTAGAATATAAAAATCATTTTATTTCTCCTAAGTGAGGTTTCCTGAGCAACATGTTGCAAGTTGAACTGTCTCTTCCTAAAAGGTATGCTGGAGTCCTAATTCCTGGTACCTCTGTACGTGATCCTATTTGAAGATAGAGTCTTTGCAGATGTAATCAAATGAAGATGAGGTCACACCAGATGAGAATGTGCTGAGGTCATTGACTGATGTCCTTTTAAGAGAGACTTGTGAAGACATGCTCATAGAGATACAGACAGGGAAAATCATCCTGAAGACCGAGGCAACATAGCTGGAAGCCAAGAGATGTCAAGAATTGCTGGCAACCACTGGAAGCTAGGAGAGAGGCAAGGAATAGAGATTCTCCCTCCAGTCTCCAGAAAGAACAAGCTTTGCAGACACAAGATTTCAGACTGCTAGCCTCTAGAACGATGAAAAAGCAAGTTTCTGTTGCTTTTGGCTACCTAATTTGTGGTAAATTGTTACAACAGCCCTAGGAAACAAATACAGAAGGCAAGAGGTACAAGATAAGCAGAGGAACAAGAAATATTAAGTCCAGTATGCAATAGATGTACTAGCTTGTCATTCACAAAACATATCAAATGACAATACAATTTAAGTTCATGACTCAGTGGGGTTTTAGTTAAAATATCACTGAAACCATGAGATTTCCAGTAGGCAATTTCTGCATTTAAAAGAAAAGTCATAACTTATAAATTCATATGAAAATTGAACTATCAGTGAAGTGAGCATCAGGGAGGGAGGTAGTTGTAACAGCAGAAAGATACTTAGGACCATACTTCTTTGTACAGTCTACTTTGAAACTGTTGATTATTATTATTTTTTTGCTAAATAGATCCAGAAAGCAAGCAATGATGCAGTGTAGCAAGTCTGCTCAAAATTTCCAAGTACTAGAATAATTTGTTCTACACATTTCTTCACATCACTCTGTTCTCTCCATGCAATTCTGCTGCCATATAGTAATTTTGATATTTACTGATCAAGAACAGAAATGCCTCAGTTATGGGAAGATTGCTTTTTGTTCACTGTTTCAACATTAAGTGTTCTGTGGAAGGCATTATCTAGAAATATGACAAAAGAAGGAAAAAAACAGTTGGGAACATTTCAACCACTACATACCTATTATTTATGCTACCTTTGCTTTCAGCTAGATAAACATAAAGTTTATGGATGAAAGAGCATGATCACCCCCAGGGTTCTTGCACATAGCAAAGTCTGAGGCAATACAGCTTCTCTTTTCATTTCATTTTCATCATCTCAGCCTTGATGTTAGAATTCACCTTGGCACACCTCTACCCTCACCATTTCACCTGTTTTATAGGTGTAGGGTGCCCTCTATTGGTGCGGATGTCAGCAAAAGCACTTGTCTAGTTCCCCTCACTGATCCTTAATCATTACTGTAAGGATATTTGTTATTTTCTGTTGGTTATCCTTTCATGACAGAAAAAAATCTGGTAATGTCAAAATTACCTGTTTTGTTTTACTAATTTTATCCTAATAGCTCCTGGAAGGAATGGGACATGGCAATGCAGGACTGTGATAAGGGCACAGACTCAAGTCTTGGATTTGAAAATCTACTTTGCCATTTCTTAACTGTGAAAAAGTGTATTAACAGTTCTCATGCCTCTTTTGCTAATAGGCCCAGCATACGACTCCTGCCTCATGGATTTGCTATAATCAAGGTCTGGCATTGATTTATCTGACAAATATTTACTAAGTACCTACTATGAGCCAATGTTTTAGGTTAAATTTCTGTCTTCTTGGAGTCTACAATATAATGGATGTTTTACCAAAATTATAATCATTATGCCAAGCACTCCATAAATTATAGTTATTTCTATTGTTATTACTATGTTCATTGTAACATTATAGAATTACTAAACATAAATATCCTTTTGCTTAAGTTTTATTTTCCATTGACAGCAGAGAATCTACTGCATGCATGAGATGTTTCTTACACAGGTAGTCACAGTAACTAGAAAATTCCTAGTACACAAGGCATACTTAGATTTGATTTACAATAAGTCCTCAATGTTGTCAATAGGGTCTTGGAAATTGCTACTTTAAGCAAAAAATATATATATAACCAAGTCATTTTTACTTTTTCTCACAATGTTACAACAAAATAACATTGAACAAAATGACATTATTCAGGGACGTGCTTTACATCGTTTTGCTTAAAGTCAGTTTCCAAGTACCTATCAGCAACATCAAGTGAAGACTTACTCTACTCTAATACTTATCAAGAAAAATACAGTAAAACATCACATGGCTATTTCTTGTTCTGAGCCATGTGCTGAGCTTAAGGATGATCATACGAGTTTCACATTTTTCTACTTATGAGCACATGTTCTTGATTTTTTTTGTTTTGTTTTATAAATCTAAATGGGTTCTCAGTATAAGAACTAAAAACTAAAAATCAGAATTGTTTATATTGATAGTTATTTAATTTAAGGTAGATTGCTGAAGGAACACCCTGAAATATTTATAGGTTTAATTCTATTGCTTCATATGCAGTTTAAATGTATTCTGTATACTTGGATTTATCAGAGAAAAACCAAATTTTTAAGAAAATGTAAAAATCAGCATTTTTGTTTAATTTCTCATTTTAGTCCAAAAACATCTGCATTATATATCTGAGTAAATCTAAGGATTTGTTTTCCTTACAAAGGGACAGTCTAGTCTAAGATCCTTTGAATTACAAAAATGTTTGAGATTTTGTTCAAGGAACTGTAGAATAACAATGCGGTTGTAACTTTCAATATTAACTGTTAAAGCAACTGTTTTTAGTTATCTCTGACTTTGCCCTGTAAACTCATGTTTGGGCTGAAGATTTTGGAAACAGTCCTTGAATAGAAAAATAACTGATTATTGAATATAAAATTGCTCATATTTTTATAAAAAGACATTTCTTCTGCTTTTTAAAAAGTTTTGACTTCTTAACCAAGCTGTAAATTAGAATAGGTTTTTTAAAATAATCTTTTAATTTTAAACTACTTTAAGAGTCACAGAAAATTTGTGAATACACAGAGTTCCTTATAGTTCATACCTAGTTTCCCCTGTTATTAGCATCTTACATAAATACACTACCTTTGTAATGCTGAGTAAAGTGAAAATGATACAATACTATTAACTAACATCCATATTTTACTCAGGTTTCCTTAGTTTTTATCTAATGGCCTTATTCTGTTTCAAGGTTTTATCCAGGATACTACATTATATTTGGTTGTCACGCCTTTTTAAGATCCTCTTGTCTATGACAGTTTCTCAGACTTTCCCTGTCTTTGATGACTTTCACTGTGTTAAAGAGTGCTAGTCAGGTATTGTCTGATCAGAGAGACTTGTCTAATGTTTTTCTCATAATTCGACTGAGGTTATGGGTTTTGGGGTAGAAGACTTCAATAGTGTAGCCACCATTTTTAACATATCAGGTCACATCAATGTTACAAATTATCAGCATCACTCATCATTCTTCATCTTACCTTTGATCACCTGGCTGAGGTAGTGTTTGTCGGGTTTTCCACTGTGAAGGTAGTGTCCACCACTCCCTTCAAACTGGACTCTTCGAAAAGAAGTCATTATGTAGAGCTCACATAAATGTTGTTTGTTATGAATTTTTCCCCATATTAAACTGTAATTAAGTAAATTTGGAAAGATTTGGTTTTCAAAGAAAGAGCATTTGAAAATTCATGCATAAGAGAATGGCCTCCTTCCTGAGTGAAGCACTCAGTTGGGAGTGATGTTCCAAATAGTGATAGGACTCATTGGATAATTTCCATTCTCAAGAATTTTATTCATTTAAATTGTAGCTCTCTTTAAATCTGCAGAATCTCAGGAATTTACATAGAGTTTTTATATGCATATAGCACCTCTTCCTTTACTCTTCAACCATTTACCCACAGTGTACATTGTAACAATCATCTTTCTTAAATTTAATAGTAATTGCCTGTCTTGTGCGGCTTATATATTTTAGAGCTACTACTGCAAGAAAGTAGAAGTAGAAACAGAATAATAATAGAAAACCTCCACCGGCAGATCCAGCCAGTCATATCATCTCCTTTCTTTATCAGTCAGCTTATATAGAGGCAAGGAGTACAGCAATCTGAGAAGCACCAGCAATGATATTTCCTAGGGTCTCATTTGTGTAGGCACATGCACACTTAAATATACATACACACCTCTTACTTCCTTAAACTAAATGTAGTTTATAGGCATTCTTGTCCATGGTTAAACCGGTAAGATGCTCTTGAGACAATGTGATGCTAGATAGGTCAAGGCCTCTCCTGTGGGCAATATTCTTACTCTTTACTTTTCTCTAGAATGTGACTTTGATAAGTCACATGTCCTTATTGATAAAGAAAGTCAAGCTCAATTTGAATTCACATTGAGTGCTTGTGTAATGAGAGGCATTCTGATGGACATTTTTTTGTACTTTTTTCCTGTATTTTAAAATCTAACATGCCGATCTGGTATATTTATTGATTTTTTAATGAAGATCAGAAAATAGAGGCATAGTATGTTCTTTTTCCTTATTAAGGCAGAATTCTGTTCTCTGTTGTTCAAAACATTATTTCAGAGTTTAACATATATTTAAATACACAATAAAATAATAGTTTAATTGAAAATTTGCCGCATGCCAGGAACTATGCTAAGAGCTTTACATAATCTCTCATTAAGTCCCCCAAGCAATGTTAAGTAGTAGGTTCTATAAGCATTCTCATTTTACATTTGAGGACATCAAGGCTTAGAGATTATCTTAGGTTGACTGCATTCTGGTTCTAATTAAGGTATCCCTATATCCCTGTCTTTTGTCTTGTAACTCTGTAGTCCTCTCTCACACTGATTCTACCCTTGTGTCTTGGTTTGGCCACAGTTCACTGGCAAAGCAGAGGTTTGAAAAAGAGCTTGCATATCTTTGCTTTCTTTTTTGCTTTTTTCTGTTCTTCAGGATAACATGTCCAGTTTAGCATGAGACTATGCTAGTTTAGCTTGCTGGGAAGATACAGGAGACACATGTATATGAGTGATTACATGGAACAGAACCACTTCATCCTAGAGTCATCTTGAAACCATTCTTAACAAGCTAGCTCCCAGCTGACCTGTCAGTTGGCCACGGAAATAAGAGTAAGCCCAAGCCACAGTGACAGGATCAGGACCAAGGTAAGACAAACGAAGCACTTGCAAAATTTAAGGGGTCACCTACAAACTCAAAAATAAGACTAAATAGTATTTTAAGGCAGAAGTTCATAAAAACAAAATTTAATGCAAGAAGTCATCCATGATGAACAAAATATCAAAATTTTAAATAAAGGCAAGGTAAATATTACTATTTTTCCTTCTGGGTCAGATACCAATACAGGATGGTAAAGCACTGTTCAGCAGGACCACCCAGTGAACCCAAGAACTCATAAAAATAACAAATGATTTTTGCTTTAAGCTACTACATTTTGGGATGTTTCTTACACATTAGTAGCATACTAATAGGGAATAATTTCAAGGTCTCACAATAATATTTGGGGAAAAAAATGTGATCTAACATTCTAGTCTACCTCTACCGTGACAAGGCAATATCACAGCACCTCCCAGATATTGAAATGCCATTTTAGACAGAAAAAAAGGATGGGGAGAAAATATAAACAACAGAGTCATTCAATGGAGAATGAGTTTTCTAAAATTATCGCTTTGATTATTGGGCATTAATAAATCACTCCCTTCCTTGCCCTTTGAGAAGAGGGCACTATAAAGAAGATAAAATTTAAATCAAATGTATTATTTACAGGTCTGAGTATCAAGCAGGAAATTTTGCAGCCTGTTACATGATTATTTAAGCTCCTGAGAAAGGAAGTTCTCATTCACAGCAGGGGAATTCTGCTGAGGATTGTGCACAGCCCAGGGAAACAATATCTGAGCATGATAGAAATAGCATCACTGTACAGATTCAGGTAGCCTTGAGTGTCAGTCTGGTGGTAGCCACCCCCACTATTACTATAATTTAAAAATTATGTGATCTTCTTTTGTAGGACTAGTTTCATACTCTGCTCTTTTCCTTGCAAAATGTTGGTAACAGGATTTCTTAAAAACCAAGTACACTTATTAAAGTAATAAATAACATACATTCATTGTTTTATTTAACATGTCAAATTGCAGTGTCAAAATTAATAACAGAATTACAGTTATGATTATTTCCAGTACCCAGCATACATTAGAACATATTCATGTTTAACGAGGGATGAATAATTCTGAGAAGGAAAGAACTATTTCTTAGAAGAAATACTGGCTGTGAATTTACATCAGTTTCAGGAAATTTTCAAAGAAAATCTCTCACAGAAAGGGAGAAATGAATTCTTCAAAAATATATGATTGATTCATTTGTTGTAATGAAGGAGAATGATAAGCGAACATGAAAAAACTTGGAATTCTTTTACAATTTTAGTTGGTGGGGTAAAAGAAAATGATTTGGAGAGCAAAGGTCAGTGGGATTATTAAGAAAAATAGATAATAAACATAATTATGTATACATCTTTCGGTATTCATAATCTATAGACTGTATTTTATTGGTTTGTGGGCTGAAATAATGACTCATAAAGAATACATTTGCCGACACTGAATCTAAAATGCATATGGAAAGATAATGTAAAATAATACCACCTGGAGATTTAGTAAATTAGACTTTAAGCATCCATGCTTTTCCTTGAACCTATCAGACATCTTTGATATATTCTTCAGTTATCTTAGGTGCCCATGAGAGTTTCTAGGCTCATGGGCATTCAGGGTTTCATGCATTGATCAATCTCTTACAAGATGGAGAGTGTCACTCCTGAAAATGATGAAGAATATAATACATACTATGTATTTACAACTTCTTCAAACACAACCCTCTCTCACTTGCCTTGAAACCACTCCTTAATTTTTGTAGGTTTCTCATTAGAGTACACTTACATTTGAGAAAATAGGAAAACTCTAATGAATATTCAGAAGTTACTGAGATTATCAATTTAGGACACATTTCTCCACCAGCAAAAACTCAAGCACACTGCAGAAATGCTTAGTCTTCAGGTGGGTATGGTATCTCAAATCTGTCCTATAAGTGTTGTGCCAGGTTTTCTTTCATTTCCCTGAAAGAACATTTGGAAAGAAAGTTGGAACTAACTTCATTCATGATTTACTTCCCTTTCTTCTCCAAAATGTAATTGGGGAAAAAATGCCCAACTCATAGAGTGTCTATGAAACTACTAAGTTCATCATAAAAGAAAATGCATTGTTTTACATTTCTAATTTTATAGAGAGTGAGTTCATTGTCAAATGGCTCTTCTCTCCTAAATGTTCATAAATCACATGACCTTCTAGAATTTCAATGGGGATTGGTATTAAATCTGTTATTCTATAGGTTTAAGGCAAATCTTTCATCTGTTTTCAGAAAATCAAGACATTTATCTAACTTGGCAGGTTTCACACGTCCATGATTTCTTGAGGATCACCAGGAGTAGTTCCTTTGTTTTAATGACCACATATGTAATATGACTGAGGCTGCAAACTTGGACTCATTTTAAAGAGTGAGATGGTCTTTACTCCAACTAGGTTTTCAAATCCTTAATGTTGCTTTGACTTTTCCAGTTTGAATATGCTTCATTTCAGGAAGGATGGAAGCAAAAGATCTCTGTATTTTGCCATCTGCTAATATTAGTGCATGACTGCTTCATGCAGGATACCTGGCCATTCTTTATTATTCTAATTCTAAACATAGGTAAAGATCTTTCTCTGCTCAGCTTTAATATTTTCCCACACATAGGATTAAATAATATAACAACAAATCTTTCAAAGTATCTATTAGATGCCAACACAAGGTGGAACACACATAGACTCATATCATGAATTTTTATTTATATTTCGCCATAATGGCTTGGTCACTGTTCTTGTGATCTTTTCTACCATTCTTTTTGAATATTATCTCATCACATAACATTCTAAAACTTTATTTCTTTATAATTGATGTCTTCTTATTGTGTGGAAAGTTAAAAAAATTATTGGTTTATGTTTATTATTGGATTACATTTATCATTTGTTTATTGTCAAGATCCAAAGTTAATAATCCAAAATTAAGTATACTTACTCTTATTGGTTTAAATTTCTGAGAGATGAATTTTCTACAAGGTAAAGTGACTATATCCTGTGTTATTTTTAAAGGAGCAGATTCCCAATGATATCTGCATAAATGGAGTCACCTCCCACTAACTTGTATTTTTGCCAATTTTGTAATATTCAGTAGAAAAGCATATTGCACATTCTTCTAATTGGGTGGCATGTACTATATGTCCCGATGTCATTGGTATTTCTGTCCTCTTTTATGTTCACTGAAATATGTTTCAATTGGTGTCTACTCAGCTTTTTCATTTTCATCCATTCATTTAGCAAATATGTACTGAGAGTCAACTCTGTGCCAGACATTGTTCTAAATTTACTCAGGCTACAATAGTGAACATGAAGGAGCAGGAATTCTGTACTTGTGGAATTTCTCTGAGTTGAGTAACAACACGTAGCCCACACAACTCACTCTGGTGCTACATTTCTTGTTTTCTTCTGTTGATTTATGGGTTCTATTGATTCATGGTCTACTAAGTCAGTTTTTACTTGAAATAATTAATCTTTCCAGTATAAATGCTACATGATTTAAGAAAAGATGTGAGCTTTATCTGTAAAATTAAGGTAATAATACCTCATCATTATTTTTTGAACAGTAAGTAAAATGGCATGTACACGGTGAAGAGCATATTACCTGGAACATAGCAAGGATGCAAGAAATGTTTGCCCCTCATGTTCCAAAAACAAAAGAACGTTTACAGTAATAACCTGAGCAAAGATAGAGGAAAAAAATTAAAGTTAATCAGTGACAGATATGGCCTTTCTAGTATCATTTCAAGTTAAATCCATTTGTCATAATGGATTTGTTAGCGTATGTTATGTTTAACCATGAATGAGTCAAGCCTAGTCACAATCTATCATAGTATTGCATTTATTTAAAGTTTCCAAAAGGGGCATCTTTTGATTAAACTAAAATGCAAAAGATGCATTATACAAATATCAACAGCACCCAAATCCAAAAGCTAGAGGAGTGGTATAATAAAGCACCCTTATAAGCACTTGGACAAACTTTCCTTTTACAAGTATGCCCCACCCTTTAGAATACTGAAGCATCTTTTTAGAAAGTATCTAGGACTTGAGTACTGCTATTCATTTGAAATGCTTTTATTTTCTTCACACACTTGCTTCTGTTTGGTTAAGCACAAGAGCACTCTCAGCATCAGGTCCTTTGGAATGCAAACACTCACTCCATGTGTAAACTTTAATTACCGTGGGGGTACATTGTGATCTCACTTCTCCATAAGGTCACACAATGGCATTCAACTCTTCAGCACATTGTCCAATATTTAAAAAGGCTGCTATCCATTGGAATCATAGCTCAACAAAACCTGTTGGCTCTGATTAATCACTTCTACGATCTCTGGAAAGTGTTCCTAATCTGTCCATAAATGTGTATATTCTTCCAAGGGCTCAGCTCTTGAAAGATTTTCCTGGTCGCTCTTGTTCCCACTGATTTCTTTCCCTTCTCTAGAGTTCTTGAATAACTATGAAAACAAAAGTACTTTCAGAGAGAATAGGGTGCTATGGAAAATCTGCCAGGGGAATTAATGTAGACTGAGGTCAGAGAAAGTGATGTTTAAGCTAAGAGATGGATGGTGGAAATTGACCAAGTGTAAAAGGTTAGCAAAAATTTTAGAAAACAGGGGCAAATATCCTAAGGCCCTTACCTAAGAAAAGGGAGACCATGGAGACACTGGATGAGCCGAGGGACATCCAAATGGATGAAGCTGAGGGAGGAAGGGGAGAATGTCTTATTATTCACTACAGTTTTACATACTCTTTTTGCAACCCTTGTAACTGGTGAGTTTCCTGACTACTTTGCATGTTTTATGCTCCTCATGTAGCTTTTACCAGCATGCCATATGTTAAAATTTCTCGACTGACACATTGACTGTAAGGAAAACTGGCTTACTGAGGAGTATTAAATCAGTTGGATTTCTACACACACACTTACACACACTCTCTCTCACACACACACACACACCAATTTACTGGTTATCTACAATACCAGGCACTATTTAAAGCAAACTGCACATACTAATTTTTTAATCCTCTTAACTATTATCATCATTTAATGGAGGACACTAAAGACTAAAGATGTTAAGTAGCTATCTAAAGAATAAAAACCATCAAGTAGTATTCAAACTCAGAAAATAAGGCAGTATAGTTTCAGAGCTTGAGCATTTAATCACAACGAATATAAAATGCCATGAAATATGGGTTTTAAAAATGATTCTTTAAAACTGTGCTCTGTTAAGGTTGCCCTCCCATTCCTACTATCTTTACTATATAACCACTCTAGCTCTACTTGCATCTGCTTACTAGCATCTACATTTGATATGAGATAAGCATTTCAACTCATTTGAGCTCATATTTCTCTCTCAGATCTCCTCCTACCCCTTCATTCACTGTACCAGTTAGGAGCTCCACCATTTATTTACTTGAACACTTAATCCAGAAGCCTTCTGTCCCTTCCATCCCCACACCAGTTCACCCATCATGACCTGTTATCCTGTCACCTTAATGGCTCTCTGGCTGGACTGCTTCCCTTCTTCCCCTCTGTCACTACCTCAGTTCAGCTCCTCAGCAGCAGTCATCTAATGGATCTCTTGCATTTGATGTTCCCTGACATTCTCCATCTTGTGGCCAGAATGTTCTAAGTTTTGATTACTATCATGTCACTATCCTGCACAAATCCATTAAATATTCTCCATTGCCTTGAGGACAAGGCATTCATTTGTGAATATGACTTAAAGCTTACTTCTATGACCTTATTTCCTGCAAAATCTCCTCTCACATGCCACATACCTACTTAAATGCTATTAAAGTTACTTGAAGTTTTTCAAATTCATCACATTCTCTCTCGCTTTTGGCCTCTAGTCATCTTACTCCGTTTGCCTGGAATGTCCATTTTTTACTTCGCTTGGCTAACTACCATTGGCTCACTAGAATTCAGTTTAGAAGTAGAATGGCATTTCTGAGTGTTCCATTAACATACCATTATTAACATTCCTTATCATACTTCTTACAATCATACCAGATTATCACGTCATTCAGGGTAGAGTCCATTTCATTAATGTTTGCATCTTTAAAGCACACGACAGTACCAGTAGCCCAATTTGATATTTAATTAATATTTGTTGAATACCCTAAGGCACATAATTGTCAGATTTGCCAGGGTTGAAATGAAGGAAAAAATGCTAAGCGCAGCCAGAGACAAAGGTCAGGTTACCCACAAAGGGAAGATTATCAGACTCACAGCAGATCTCTTGGCAGAAACCCTATAAGCCAGAAGAAAGTGGGGCCCAATATTGAACATCCTAAAAGAAAAGAATTTTCAACCCAGAATTTCATAAGCCAAACTAAGCTTCATAAGCTAAGGAGAAATAAAATTTTTTATGGACAAGCAACTGCTGAGAGATTTAGTCACCACCAGGCCTCCCTTACAAGAGCTCCTGAAGGAAGCATTAAATGAGGAAAGGAACAACTAGTACCAGCCACTTCAAAAACATACCAAATTGTAAAGACCATTGACACTATGAAGTGACTGCACCAACTAACAGGCAAAACAAATAGCTAGAATAAAAATGTCAGGATCAAATTCACACATATCAATATTAACCTTAAATGTAAATGGGCTAAATGCTCCAATCAAAAGACACAGACTGACATATTGGATAAAGAGTCAGGACCCATCAGTGTGCTGTATTCAAGAAACCCATCTCATGTGTAAAGACAAAAATAGGCTCAAAATAAAGGGATGGAGGAAGATTTACCAAGCAAATGGAGTGCAAAAAAAANTCACACATGACAATATTAACCCTAAATGTAAATGGGCCAAATGCCCCAATCAAAAGACACAGACTGGCAAATTGGATAAAAAGCCAAAACCCATCTGTGTGCTGTATCCAAGAAACCCATCTCACATGCAAGAAAACACAAAGGCTCAAAATAAAGGGAAAAAAAAAAAAAAAAAAAAAAAAAAAAAAAAAAAAAAAAACAGGGGTTGCAATCCTTGTCTCTGATAAAACAGACTTTAAACCAACAAACATCAAAAGAGACAAGGAAGGGTATTACAGAATGGTGAAAGGATTAATGCAACAAGAAAGAGCTACTTATTCTAAATATATATGCACCCAATACAGGAGCACCCAGATACATAAAGCAAGTTCCTTAATGACCCACAAAGAGACTTAGACCCCCACACAATAATAATGGGAGACTTTAACCCCCCACTGTCAATACTAGAGAGATCAATGAGACAGAAAATTAACAAGGATATCCAGGACTTGAACTCAGATCTGGACAGCAGACCTAATAAACATCTACAGAACGCTCCACCCCAAATCCATAGAATATACATTCTTCTCAGCACAACATCACACTTATTCTAAAACTGATGACATAATTGGAAGTAAAACATTCCTCAGCAAAAGCAACAGAATGGAAATCATAACAAATAGTCTCTCAGACCACAGTGCAATCAAATTAGAACTCAAGATTAAGAAATTCACTCAAAACCATACAACTACATGGAAACTAGACAACCTGCTCCTGAATGACTACTGTATAAATAAGGAAATGAAGGCAGAAATAAAGATGTTCTTCAAAACCACTAAGAATGAAGACCCAACATGCCAGAATCCCTGGGACACATTTAAAGCAGTGTCTAGAGGTAAATTTATAGCACTAAATGCCCACCAGAGAAGTGAGGGAAGATATAAAAATGACACCCTAATGTCACGATTAAAAGAACTAGAGGAACAAGATCAAACAAGCTCAAAAGCCAGCAAAGGCAAGATATAACTAAGATCAAAGCAGAACTGAAGGAGACAGAGACACACACACACACACACAAAAAAAAACGCTTCAAAAAATCAATAAATCTAGGAGCTGTTTTTTTTTGAAAATATCAACAAAATAGATAGGCCACTAGTGAGATTAATAAAAAAGAAAAGAGAAAATATTTAAACAGATGCAATAAAAAATGATAAAGAGGATATCACCACCAATCCCACAGAAATACAAACTACCATCAGAGATTACTACAAACACCTCTATGCACATAAAACAATAAATGTAGAAGAAATGGATAAATTCCTGAACACTTACACCCTCCCAAAACTAAACCAGGAGGAAGTTGAATCCTTGAATAGACCAATAACAAGATCTGAAATTGAGGCAGCAATTAATACCCTACCAACCAAAAAAAGTCCAGGACCAGATGGGTTCACAGCCAAATTCTACCAGAGGTACAAAGAAGAGCTGATACGATTCCTTCTGAAACTATTCCAAACAATACAAAAAGAGGGAATCCTCCCTAACTCATTTTATGAGACCAACATCATCCTGATACGAAAACCTGGCAAAGACACAACTAAAAAAGAAAATTTCAGGCCAATATCCATGGTGAATATTGATGCAAAAATCTTCAATAAAATACTGGCAAACCAAATCCAACAGCATATCAAAAATCTTATCCATCATGATCAAGTTGGCTACATCCCAGGGATGCAAGGCTGGTTCAACATTCACAAATAAAATAAATGTAATCCATCACATAAACAGAACCAAAGACAAAAACCACATGATTATCTCAATAGATGCAGAGAAGGCCTTCGACAAAATTCAACAGTTCTTTATGCTAAAAACTCTCAATAAACTAGGCATTGATGGGTCGTATCTCAATATAATAAGAGCTATTTATGACCAACCCACAGCCAATATCATACGGAATGGGCAAAAACTGGAAGCATTCCCTTTGAAAACCCACACAAGACAAGGATTCCCTCTCTCACCACTCCTATTTAACATAGTATTGGAAGTGCTGGCTAGGGCCATCAGGCAAGAGAAAGAAATAAACCGTATTTGAATAGGAAGAGAGGACATCAAATCGTTCATGTTTACAGATGACATGATTGTATATTTAGAAAGCCCCATCGTCTCAGCCCAAAATCTCCTTAAGCTGATAAGCAAATTCAGCAAAGTCTCAGTATAGAAATCAATGTGCAAAAATCACAAGCATTCCTATACACCAACAATAGACAGAGAGCCAAATCATGAGTGAACTCCATTCACATTTGCAATAAAGAGAATAAAATACTTAGGAATACAACTAACAAAGGATATAAAGGACCTCTTCAAGGAGAACTACAAACCACTACTCAAGGAAGAAGACCAAAACAGATGGAAAACATTACATCATGCTCATGGTTAGGAAGAATCAATATCATAAAAATGGCCATACTGCCCAAAGTAATTTATAGATTCAGTGCTATTCCCATCAAGTTATCAATGACTTTCTTCATAGAATTGAAAAAAAAAAACAAAAAACACAAAACTTTAAACTTCATATGGAACCAAAAAAGAGCCCACATAGCCAAGACAATCCTAAGCAAAAAAACCAACAACAAGCTAGAGACATCATGATAACTGACTTCAAACTATACTATAAGGCTACAGTAATCAAAACAGCATGGTACTGGTACCAAAACAGAGACATAGACCATGGAACAGAGGCCTCAGGAAGATTGCCACACAACTACAACCATCTGATCTTTAACAAACCTGACAAAAACAAGCAATGGGGAAATAATTCTCTATTTAATAAATGGTGTTGGGAAAACTGGCTAGTCATATGCAGAAAGTTGAAACTGGATCCCTTCCTTACACCTTATGGGGAGAAATGCCAGAGGTAGGTGATGGGGGGATGGAGGCAGCAAACCACATTGCCATGTGTGTAACTATGCAACAGTCCTGCATGTTCTGCACATGTACGCCAGAACCTAAAGTGCAATAATACACACACACACACACACACACACACACACACACATAATTTCTAGATGGATTAAAGATTTAAACATGAGGCCTATTATGATAAAAACTCTAGAAGAAAACCTAGGCAATACCATTCAGGACATAAGCATGGGCAAGGACTTCATGACTAAAACACCAAAAGCAAGAGCAACAAAAGCCAAAATAGACAACTGGGATCTAATTAAACTTAAGAGCTTCTACACAGCACACACACACACACACACACACACACACACAAAAAAAACCCAAAAACTATAAATAGAGTGAACTGGCAATAAACAGAATGGGAAAAAATTTTTGTAATCTACCCATCTGACAAAGAACTAAAACAGATTTACCAGAAAAAAAATGCAACCCCATCAAAAAGTGGGCAAAGGATATGAACAGACACTTTTCAAAAGAAGACATTTATGCGGCCAACAAACATATTTTAAAAAGCTCATCATCACTGGCTATTAGAGAAATGCAAATCAAAACCATATTGAGACACCACCTCATGCCAGTTAGAATGGCGATCATTAAAAAATCAGGAGACAACAGATGCTAGAGAGGATGTGGAGAAAAAGGAACATTTTTACATTGTTGGTAGGAGTATAACTTAATTCAACCATTGTGGAAGACAGTGTGACAATTTCTTAAGAATCTAGAAATAGAAATACCATTTGACTCAGCAATCCCATTACTGGGTATATACCCAAAGGAACATAAACCATTCTGTTATAAAGACACATGCACACATGTTTATTGTGGCACTGTTCACAATAGCAAAGACTTGAAACTAACCCAGATACCCATCAATAATAGATTGGATGAAGAAAATGTGGCACATATACACCATGGAATACTATGCAGCCATAAAAAATAATGAGTTCATGTCCTTTATAGGGACATGGATAAAACTGGAAACCATCATTCTCAGCAAAGTGACACAAGAACAGAGAACCAGTCACTGCATGTTCTCACTCATAAGTGGGTGATGAACAATGAGAACACATGGACACAAGTAGGGGAACATCACACACTGGGGCCTGGGGGCTGGGGGACTACGGAAGGAATAGCAGGGGGTGGGGTGATTGGGTAGGGGTAGCATTAGAAGAAATACCTAATGTAGATGATGGGGCGATGGATGCAGCAAACCACCACCATGGCACATGTATACCTATGTAACAAACCTGCACGATCTGCACATGTACCCTGGAACTTAAAGTATAATAAATAAATAAACTGGTCTAAAAATAAATATTTTTATTAGACACAACATCTTAAATGTTGATGATACTTTGCTATTTTTCCACCTTTTCTTTCATTTACCACCTAGGACTTTATCTCCCCTGTCTGTGCATGAAATTAGCTACAAAGTCTGATTTTACATTGACACTGACTCTAAATTATAGAATTGTAAGTATGAGCATTGTAAATCTTCAGGATTCATTTCTTAAAGGAAGAGCTTAATGTTTCTCTGTACAGTGACCTAACTTAAAAATGTAACACAATTTCGGAATTCCTTAGAGCTTGCACTTTTGTTTTCCATAGAGAGTATTGCCAAGATGTGTGCACTTATTCATGTTATTTTCTCAATTCTAACATTGTATCTCAACTCTTATCACAGAATCATCTACAGAGGACTTTGGGCCTTTCTGAGACAGACCAGGTTCGAGATGCCCACTACAGGCTCTGTGCTCTGTAGTTTATTAGAGGAATTTTCCACTGTGGTCATGAAGCAACATGCCTGGTGGCATAGAACTTTTGTATTCATTAAAAGCTGGCTCTAAGTTTGTGAAGTAAGATAAATTTTATGGAATGACTTTGTTTGATGCAGCTGCAGAATCAATTATGGCTGAATAGGGTCCTTGGTTGCCAATTTTAGTAATAGCAGAAAAATGCAAAACGCTGAGGCTGGTAGTCACCCAGATGTTTCAGTCCTGCTGACTGGCATATCAGTGTTCATTCTTCCTGATCTTGCTTTGGTTCTTGGGCTTACCTCCTGATATAAATGGCTATTGTTCTTACTCTCTTTCATGAAGTCCAATTACTGAAGTGGCTGAAAATAGTACAACAGAAAATGTGTTCTACTGGTCTATTTTTATGGTTGAGGAGTCTCAGTCTCAGTCACCTCACACAGGTGGATCACTATGAGGGTCAGTAACAAAAACAACAAAATGAAGAGGAAAATCAATGGTGAAGAAACACTGGGGAAATTATAGCAATACTCAATTGTCAAAATGAAAAATATGGAATACAATTCAAACCTCCTTTTATTAGAAAGCATACACAAACACACACACACACACGTGTGTGTGTATGTTTATAATGCATATGGAAATATATATATATTTATAGTGGGTATATATATATATTATATACATACATATATGTATAGTAAGAGGTCAGACTTTTCACACTTTCTTTACTTAACATAGAGCCACCTATACATCTGATGATTGATGTCAGCCTCCAGGACAAAGCTCCCACATTCATTTTTCAGAACTGGCAATTTTTTGTGCTCTTGTAGGTTTTCACTACTGTCAACATAACTCAGATAAGAAGAAAAAGTCTTTTATTCCAGACAAGGAATGTTTGAAATCCCAGTAAGCCTAACGGTGACCTCAGTCAAAACTGAATGAAAAACACATATCTCTCTTTGCCTTGTCAGCTGGCAAGGTCTAGAAGCAATACTTACCTAGTAGCAGTATTACCGCTAGAACTCAGATCTTAATTTCTAATATTCTCCAATTAAAGGAACCAGAGCTCCTTGAGAAATAACTGATACTAGATAGGGGCAGGAAATACACATGTGAAATATACAAAACACAATGTTGGAAAGTAAAGAATTATCTGGAGAGAGATCCAAGATGGCCAAATAGGAACAGCTCTGGAGTTCAGTTCCCAGGAAGAAGAATGCAGAGGGTGACTGATCACTGCATCTCCAAATGAGTTTTTACTGCCCACAGACCAGGAGATTCCCAGGCTGAAAAGTGCCACAGTTTCCAACACAGCTGTTTCAGCTGGTGCTGTGGGTCTCCACACAAAAACTCACACAAATCCAGGTGGCCATTTCAACAGGCATCTGGAATGCTTGGGATATAGAGCCACCCATTCTACTGAAATAAATGGGGCTGAAACAGGGAACCAAGTGATCTGGCTCAGTGGGTCCCACCACTGACAAAGACCAGCAATCTGAAAATCTCTGGATTGAGAATTTTACAGCACATGCAGCTGGAACCAGGATGGTCCAGCTCAGTGGGAGGAAGGGCGTCAGCCATTACCAAGGCAGTCTATCACTACCGAGGCAGTCCACCATTACTGAGGCAATCCACTTTACTGAGGCAGTCTGCCACTGTCGAGGCAGTCCACCATTATGAGGCACTCCACCATTACCGAGGCAGACCACCATTGCAGAGGCAGTTCTAACTGTACCTCTGTAAACAAAACCACATGGAAGTTCACACAGCAGCTGGGCAGAGCCCACAGCAGCTCAGCAATGCCTCTGCTGGCAGACTGTGACCAGACTACCTCCTTGCTGGGCAGAGTATCTCTGAAAAAAGGCAGCAGCATGTCAGAAAATTATAAATAAAACCCACCTTCGCAGGACAGAGCACTTGGGGAAAAAGGCGGTTATGAGTTCCAGTGCAGCAGACTTAAACATACCTGCCCAGCAGCTCTGAATGGAACAATGGAGCTCACAGCTCAGCATTTCAGCTCCTATAAGAGACAGACTGTCTCCTCAAGCAGCTACCTGACCCCCGTATATCTAAAGAGACACCTCATAAAGGAGAGCTCAAGCTGACATCTGGTGGGTACCCTTCTGGGACAAAGATAATAGAATAATAAACCAGCAGCAACTCTTACTGTTCTGCAGCTGCCGCAGGTTATCCCCAGGCAAGCAGGGTCTGGAGTGAACCTCCAGCAGTCCTACAGCAGAGGGGCCTGAGAGTTAGAAGGAAAACTAAAAAACAGAAAGGAATAACTTCAACATCAATAAAAAGGACGTCCACTCAGAGACCCCAACTGAAAGTCAGCAACCACAAAGACCCCAGGTAGATAAATCCACAAAGATGGGAAGAAACTAGTGCAAAAAGGATGAAAACACCAAAAATCAGAACGCCTCTCCTCCAAGCGATCACAACTCCTCACCAGCAAGGGAACAGAGCTGGATGGAGAATGAGTATGATAAATTGACAGAAACATGCTTCAGAAGGTGGGTAATAAGAAACTTCTCTGAGCTAAAAGAACATGTTCTAATCCAATGCAAAGAAACTAAGATCCTTGACAAAGGATTAGATGAAATGCTAATGAGAGTAAACAGCTTAGGGAAGAATATAAATGACCTGATGGAGCTGAAAAACACAATATAAGAACTTCACAAAGCATACACAAGTTTCAATAGCCAAATCAAGCAGAAGAAAGGATATCAGAGATTGAAGATCAACTCAATGTAATAAAAC